>NC_134278.1:58347913-58661286 GCF_949628215.1 Phalacrocorax aristotelis
AACCCTAAGCACAATGGCGATAGTATGTACGCAGCTCGCCATGTGTAGTTAAAGTGAAATTCCTCATAATTTTAGCACTCATTCTACAGATCTGAGTTGCAAGCTACTGTTCTTTAAAAGAAATGTTGCTATTTACATTCAAATGAGGTTACTTCCTTGCTATATTTTCCTGAGCTACAACAGGAGGAACATGAAAGAATAGGAGAGATTAAAAAAATACACTTATTTAAAATTGAAATTATTAAATGTGGTACAAAGAACTGAATGTATTGTAACTATCAAAATGTAAACTAAAGAAAAAATATGTAATGAGGTTGTTTTCTGTCAGAAGCTTTAAGGGAAATAGAATGTTTCCGAACACATTTTTTCCTACTCATCCCAAATATCTGCAAATATAAGATAACTTAGACCCACAAAATCACAGACTAATTCATGTTGGAAGAGACTTTTCAAGGTCACTTAATCCAGCCTCCAGTCTCAGAGCGGCACCAACTTCAAAGTTAGATCAGGTTGCTCAGAGTTTTAGCCAGTCAAGTTTCAAAAGTCTCCAAGGATGGAAATTTCACAACCTCTCTAGTTCTTAACCATTCTCATTGTGAAAAATTTTCTCCTGTTATGCAGTTGAAATTTCCATTGCTGAAATCTGTGACATTGCCTCTTGTCCTTTTACTGTGTACCTCTGAGAACAGTCACTCTCCATCTTTTCTAACACCCCCTTTAGGCTTTTAACTGAAGTTGAGTACTTCAGCTTTCTTTTTATCCTTTCTGTAGTTGAGTTCCTATTGCCATCTACACATAGCTGTTGCACCTCACTAAGAAAAAAGCTAGTTACCATGTAATAAATAATCAGTTCAATTTTCACAATTCTACATACTTTACTGTGGAAGGAAAATGAAGGGTCTTCACATATATGTAAAAGTATAAAGTATCTTCAGTAAAATATGGAAAGATGAAGGTTATCCTTGTTATCTGGAAGAAGTAATAATGCATTCAAAAATAATTAGAATGCTTTAGTGCAAAGATAATTCAATTTATATCACCATTTAAGTTGCCTGATACTGTTTTTAGGGAAATACTGAAAACGTTCCATATAAACCTTGCATTCAAATAAAATGCTGAAAATATATAACTCTTCTTTCCTGCTGAGGTAAGTATGAATCAGGAAGGTTAAACAGAACTTGGTGAAGACTCCCCAGTAACTAATATGGAGCAGGAGGAAGTCAGTATATTGGCATTGCTGGGGAACGCCCCTGGGGAGAAAGACAATTCTGGGAGTGCAAAGGAACTACTGGAGAAATGGAGAGCTTGCTGCTGATTTATTGTCTGCAAGTATTACCCACTCTGCAGGTGAACTGCAAGTTTGTTTACCACATCATGAAAGCACAGTAATAAAGACAAATATAAGAAATCATGTAAGTGGGGTTCCCCAACTGCCAATGTACACTGTGATTAAAATCAGTGTTTTCATACTCATAGTCATGGTTCATAATAAACTAAGGCCAGAAGGGACATCAGGATATGGCTAGTCCATTCTCCTGCCTACATCCAGGCTCAGCCATCAACCTGGACTATGGGAGAGCATCTGATGTAAAAAGATCTTAAGGAGGAAATAAGCAATTTATAAATCCACCTACAGCTGATGTTCATGCATTAGCAACTTTTCACCACTGGTAAGTCCACTTTTCCCTTGTTGACCTGAGATGTTAGTCCAGGATTAGCCAGATATAGCTGACTTTTAGTTGCTGTAGTGCAGTCCATCCCTTCTCTTTCCCATTGGATGACACTAAGAGGAAGATGAAGAGGCAACAATGGTCATAGTGTACAACGGTTCCCAACAACAGACAAATTAACGTCAGCCCTGCATTGCTGATGGAGATAAGTGGAAAAAGTGGGAGGAAATATGGAGCCCATGTTTCCTCCTACTGTTGCCATTTATCCCCACCATCTTATCCAGCAAAGTTATAAGGATCAACCAGAAACAGACACCTGTTAGTATTTTTCCACTTGAATATCCCAACATTGGCAAGGGCACATCCACCTATGCATCTGACTTTCACATGCTCTGAAGTGGCGTTTATATCCATATGCAAATTAACTGCAATAATGCAAATTACTTCAGGATATGATTTGCATAGCTTGTCACTCATGATGCTTAAAAAACATACTGACTATGAGTGCTGAACTTTTTATGCAGATAACATACTCCGATTTTAAAGGGACATTTTGATACCTAGGTGAGGCTGATGAAAGAAGGAAACAAAAGAAATGAGTCATTCATCTTCAGTGTAACTCAGCTGTAACAAAGCAATGAACTTTGCAACAAGATTGAACTTAACACCAGTTATACATGTTCATTCTACATTCATGTCCATTAGTATAATCATTATACTGCTTTGATTCCATATTTACTAATTATTTTTGTAAGGCAGTGGTCATTAACAGTTAAATGTCAATGTTGCACATACTCTAATAAAACAACCTGCATGATGTTTAATTTTGAACATATTACCTTCCTTGGATATTGCTTTAACAGATGTCCTGTTAAGATAACAGAGAAATTAAATTAGTTTGCAACTCAAAGCATCTGGTTAACTTTGTAGGTAAATGCCTTTGAGCGGTAAATCTGACCAGGGTTTTCAGATAAATAGCTATCAGAATGTTTTAAGTAAATTACTTTATTTTTTCACTTCTATTACTCAGGACAGATTTGACATGCCTGATCATATATCTAACAGACGAAACTTTAAAATAGTGCTGGCAACCAGCAGTGTCAGGTTATTCTGAGGGTAGTTTCATGGGCAGATACTATTAAGCGTGCTTATGGTTTCAGATAATTTAGTTTTGCAGCGATTTTTAAACTTCAAGATCTTTACCAGCTAGAAGATAACTGATTATAAAATTTAAACTGTTTATTACTGCAGACATAGCATATGGTAGAAAACATTTAGATAAAAGTGGAATTTTTAATCTCTTTAATGGTGAAGCAAATTATAATAGCAAATCATTCAAAGTATCAGAAAATATGAATTATGGTTGTATAGATTTTGCTTATTGTACAAAGTTTATCTTTTAAAATTCTGGGTTATATTTTATGTTGAGTTAATGAATAAGCATGCATCTGCATATTAATTTCTATATGCACACTTTTTTCCCATAATCTATAAGAACTATAAATAGCTATGCACTGAATAGAGGAACACGTTAAAATGAGTAAGTGTAGTGACTGATCAGATGATAAGTCCATATGATAATTTACATATGTGTGTACATATTGTATAAATATCATATATGTGTGTACATGTGTATTAAGTCCCTTAGTTATACTGTTAAGATCAATAAGCAAATATTTTAGCATATGCCTTACAACTGCATATATTACACTTACATGGAGGTTTTAGTGTATACCTAAAGGCAAGGCAGTGCCATGGATATTCTGCAAGTCTTTCAAATGCTACAGCCAAGACATTGCAGAAAAAAAACCCAAATATATATTTATGAGTTTATTTTTTAATATTTATTAATTATATTGCAGTACCATCTAGTGGCCCCAATTTGATATTAGGGTGTCATTATACTGTGAGCCCTAGACACACATAATATAAATAGGTGCCGTCCTAAATGGTCCATAGTCTTAGTACATGATGAAACAGAATGAGAAGTGGGAACCAGCAACTAGGAGACTGTAGGGACAGTGCAAACCACTGTTATATCTTCAAAATTCTTCAGAAAATCTGGATTTTCCCAACTCTCTTATCAGGTTTTCTCCATGTTTCTCATCCCTGGGAGGATGGGTAGACAAGTGATGCAAAACCTAGCTTTTGATTGGGTAGCATTTCCTGGTCCCCCTCTGTAAGGAAATCACTTTTGAATACCATAGCGCACCATTGCTACCATCTCACCAATTGTTTAAGGCACTGTGGGAAAAGTTGTTGATTTTGCTAAAAATGAAAACATGAAGATAAATTTATTTCTAGTGGAAGCTGCTCAGAAGATCACAGCTACAAGAATGCACGTTTGCTTTGACAGCTCTTCTGGGGAGTTGTCTATGCCTCTCATAGACAGGACCTTTCCTATGTGTACGTAAATCAGGCTCTGGAATCAGCTATGGACAAGGGCTGAAGGGTTATTTACCATAATTGAAAGCTGGGGAGTCTGCCAGAACACCCGCACATGTTTTGTGAAAATATGAAGACATACGAGAATGTGTTCTGCTTTTTAAAACTCAGTTAAACTTCTCTGTTTCATGGTGTCAGCTTTTTGTTTCATTTTTTTTCTTCTTTTTGAGTACATATGCAATACTCTAAAATATTCTTTAACAGCTTGTTTTTCTAAATGTAGATGCAATGGCTAGAATATACTTTCTCCACATTTACTTTTCCTCTGAATATAAATAAGTAATTGACCTTCTAATTGTAATCCATCAGATAAGCTCCATCTTGTGAACCAGGGGTCTACCAGAAATTTCAAGGCAGCACTAAAGCAATACAGTTTCTGAGGAGCTTCGTATTACTTAGAGTTTCTGAAGGAAACCATTCTTATCCTTATGTCACTGAAAACTATGCCAGTGTAAATCCAGTAGGAATTCTGTATTGCTTTCAGCATCTTTTCACGTATGAATAAGCATTTCTTGAACCTGGGAAAGCAACGTGAGCTGTGAAACACTCTCCTTTTTTGACCCTGTTTAATGTTGTCCCCATCCCATAAAACAGAGTGAGTGCAGCCAACAAGCAGTGCAGTGTCATTTCTACCACACTCCTTTCTCACCACCGCGGGGGTAGCAGCGAGCTCACAAACCGTAAGGCCGTGCACTGAGAACGGCTGCGCTGGCTGATCATCTCCTATAGTTGTTCATCACGTTATAATGCTCTGCGTTTGCAGTTGCCCTTCTGCTGGAGGGACCCACTCCCGGACCCACTCCCATGGCCCTGCCAGAGCACCGGAGCACCTGAACATTCATGACCTGTCTCTGGGCTAAAATACAGAGTGTATCTTAAGCCACTCCTGTCAGCCACATAAAATATGTTATTACACACACACCCAACTTTGCACTGGAGCAGGTGAGTAGCTCCTAGAGAAGACACTAATAAAAGCTAAGGAGGCAGTAATACGTTTACACTCTCACAAATATTTCAAAATTAATATCCGCCCTAGTCACAGAGCCATGCTGTGCTTTCTGCACCCCAAGAGAATTTATGCTCCGAGAAGAATCTCCTTAAACATTTTAACAGATATTTCCAGACACATGGTGCAATGGAACTATTTGCAATACAAAAGAAGTTACATTTTCCTCCTATAAAATCACTACCTCAAAACTGTATAATTAATTTTAAATATAAGTAATTTTTTCTTGTCATTTTATTGCTTTCTCATTCCAATTAAAGGAACGTTTCCAAAACTGCTACTGAAAGGCAGCAATCTGTGGTATATGGATAAGTGAATTAACTAATGTCAACTTTAATAACTCTGTAGGATTTGATGATGAATTTTTATTAATTGTCCATAATAAACCAGAAAAATTATTCTCTGGCAAAACCTCTTTGACTTCGGTGCTGTCATTCTGCAGCTGACAGCACGTTCTCAGCTTGTTTTGTTTTGTTGATTCCATATGCTCAGAATGAAGGACTAGCTATGACAAATATTTGGTCTCCTTTTCTAATAACCCAATAAACTCGATGATTACCTTTGTGAATTTATCCCCAGAGTATGAGTTCACTATAATGTTCATGTTTTCAAAACCTGCTCCTGCTATTTCAATGACATTAAGCTTAAGGAGCATCCTATCTCTTCAGGAGTAGGCTGCTGTACTGACTGGGCGTTATATCCCATTTACCAGACTACCACAAACAACACCTATTTGGGTAGAAATTGGATTCTGCTTTTTGAGGGTAGGATTTGATTGATTAAATAACGTTATGAGTTGAACAAAAGTGTGGTTTGTTGTGGGTTTCATTTGAAAAGCATGTTCTTTAGCAGGCTACAGAGTAACTCAGGCTATTTTTCTTACACCCTACAATAGTTGACTAATTCAGCAATAATGAGATGTTCAGTAGCGTGCTGTGTCTGAGTATCTCACTGGTATCTTTAAACTGCCAGTGAACCCTTTTAAAGAAAAACTGCTGTTTGCAATGTAGAGGGAGGCTAAGATCACAGTGTTCAAAACCATGTGGAAAAAAAATAGTTCCTCCTCTACAGACTATAGAGACATACCTCACTACTCAGATGAAAAAAAAACAAAATGGTGTTGGGTTTGTCAGGCTTTCAACCATATCTTAAAAGTGAAGGGCTCTCCCTATGTGTGTAAGGGTCCTGTCTATGACTTCCAATCAGACGCACAAAGAAATCTCTGTCTTACTCTATCTCTCTTTTCTTGACAATTTTATATTTGTCACTCCTCTTTTTTCATCCCTCAGCTTATTAAAGCTGAACCCTTTTTTTAATCTTGGCTTTGCTTACCACTGGCCCATTCCTCTGACGCTTAGCACATCCAAATATACTCCAGCTGGTTTTGGCTAAACGGGCAAGTTTTATTTTGATTTGGAAATATGGGGAAACATTGTATATAGAGTGTGGTTTCATTTAGGTATTTCTCTTTAACTGCCACTTGCAGAATACGCTAAATGTTGTAATTCTGTACTTCACTGCCCGTTGTAACCGCATGCACCTGATTTGGTTCCCACAGATGTTTCTAAAACCCAAGTACAAGACATCTGTCCTGCAGCAGCAATGATGGGGATTGATTTGCATTAGGTGAAGTTAAGCAATTGGAGTATTTGTTTATCTTAAGGTTTGACTTAAGGATTTTAAATTTTTTTTTCCCCTCATTAAAATATTCAATATCATGGTTACGTAGGTGTGTTTGTTCTTTTATATGGTGCATATGACATCATAATATAAATTTTAATGGAACGTTGTTAAATGTATTGCAGATATAACCTAGATAATGTATGGTATAAAAACAATTTGCATAAGGATTCACAGAAGAATAATGTAAAAAGTGGTACTGTGGGTTCTGCAAAGGTTATCCATGAACATTAGGGTCTACACGAGTGCAGTTAATCCAAGGTGTTCAAATGGCCATGTAAGAAATAGTGCTGTGGGCAATATTGAAAGAAATTCCTCCATAGGAAAAGTTTCTCCTTAAGCCTGGGGAACTAATCACTTACTTTTATTGAGAAACAAGCACATACATACATAGATATACATATACTTGATCAGTGTTTTCATTTGACAGCATATATATGTCATCCTGTGTCAGATTCTTTTTCCTTATTATTATTTTTTTATTTCTTTATTCTTATAGGCATGAATTCTACAAAAGAAGCAAATGTTGCTCTTAGCTCTTGTTTATTTTACTTTGTTTCATCAGATGTTTTCTTGTGTTATTGGTGCCCTGGTTTACATTGTGCAAAAATATCTTATCTTCTTTTAGTTATTCTGTCTTGAACAGTTCTCATTCTACTTGCCAAGTACCATTAGAGCATTTGTGAATGGTTTAAAGCATTTCAATCACATAAGTAGTTTCAACTCATCACCAGCATATAAAATATAGCATAATTTGTGTAGAATCAGAAAGCTTTTGAGCTTTTGACTGTGCACTTTTAATGGTTGACAAAAGATGATGGAGTTCAAAGCACAAGTTGTTTCCTAAAACTACAACTTCTGGCTGTTGTGTTTGCCTTCCTGAATTCTGTGGCTTTAATTTTTAATACAGGAAAAAGTTATGAGCTCAGAAAGCTCTTTGGAAGAAGAGGTTACAGGAGTGCTTAGTAACAACAGACTATGATACTATGTAATTAGTTTTTTCCTCTTCATTAGCATATACAACCTGCTACAGGAATGAGAATATAATGATAACTGCCAGGCTCTTGGGCTTCCACACTTGGAAATAGTGTAAAGTACAAATCTGAAGTAATTGGGGTTCTTTCAAGAAATGCCTTTCCACATATTGAAAGCAGGAACTTGTAAGCCTATGGAGACTTAATTTTGGTGTTACATTTCTCCCAGAGTATCTCCAGGAGATAATAGTCCTTATCCAGATTCAGGTATCAAAGTGAAAATGAGTGCAGCAATCTTTAACTTATCATTAAAGGATGTTTCTCTCTGTTACAGTATGTAGCATTAACGATAGATTCTGCAGAGGACAGTTGCCTCTATTTGAAAAGTCACTGAAGACTAAAGTTTACTGAGAGAGTTTACATGGGAAATTTGTTTGATTCCTGTACCCGTTCTGTTTAGCTTTAGGCAATGTTTTTTGTTGTTTTTCACAAGCACAAAAATGTATCTGTTAAAGAGAATAAATAAAAAGTGATATAATTTTTTTATACTGATATCATTGTATACTATGAAAGACAGTACTCCCGTTTCCTATCATAAAGAAGCATGCTTTCAAAGTTGATAAGTATCGAGTACCATCTCTTCCATGGCTCATACAGAGGCAGTGCAAAATATTAGGAGCATAAGTGACAAATTGCATATGAGTGTTATTTCACATATAAATTAGGCCTTTGATAATGCAAACTCTAAAAATTATTTTCAAATAATATTCACATAATCTGCTGTTTATTTAAGATGGCGGGTTATAGGCGTGAAAACATGGAGTCAAGGAGACCAGCAAGCCACTGTGACTCAGAGGCTGATGGTGTGTCTTCGGCTGCTTCTCAGCAGAACATGCCACCTTGTGCTGCCATTCTCCCATGCCCATGTGACATGCCCCTTCCCATGTGTCTCTCACTCCTTTTTACACTTACTTTGTTTTCCTAGACACCTGCCTGATGCAGGCAGTGATGGGCTGAAACACCCTTTGGAGATCCCTGCTCCTCTCCCTAGGCTGCCAGCATAGCTCAGAGTAGATACCTGACTTCTAGACACCTAAAGTTAAATGAGCTGAATCCAACCCTAAGTGCCCATCACCCATTGAATTCACGGTAGTTAAGCACAACGGGATGCCTTCCTTTAACACCAAGCTCCTCATATATTTAAAAATCTGGTGCCATGGAGCCAAAACTGCATTTAAATTGGAATTTGAGTGTTTAGTCTGTTAGAAATTTCTGAAAATGGGGTTTGAGTTCTAGCAAAAAAATCCTTATGCTTTTTTGAAAATCCTGCATTTATTGATTTGTCATCGAGAAAAGGAGAAAGAATGGCAATGGTAGAGTTTTAATTTATAAACATACTGAAAAACTGCTGCATGTTTTCAGTTGGAGTTGCATAGTTTATTTGAACCTGCTCCTTCATTGATTACCAATTTGTTTCAGGATAAGCCAGTGATGCTGCACATGAAATAAATTGAAAACCTGCCTACCATGTCCATGAAACAATGGGAGTCAGTTTAGAAAACCTTATACAAAAAGTCACACCAACATGCAAATGAATAATAAGCGTTTGGGTTTTCAGTTCAGAGCATGGAATAGTTGAATTTCAAAAACTGTGATCCTTAAAAAGGCAAATGAAGTAAGTGCATGCTTCAAAGCAAAGAGCAATGTCAAGAATTTGTGGCTCTGTATTGATTGGCACCATAGAAGACTCTCATAACAAGAAAAATGGAAAGGCTGCATGAAAAATTCAAAGCAAAAGATCTGATCTGAAGATTTCTGATACTGAGCAAGGGATATATATTCAACCTACTTAAAAATTTAAGGGTATATTTTTATTAATGGCTGTTTCATTTCTGTAGTATTTTCTTTGTGATGGGCTTCATGGTATATGTTAGATAAGGTAAAAGGGGAAAAAGGCCAACTGTTGAATATGTAAGTCCTTGAGCAAATAAATATTTTGTTTTACTTTTTAAGAATTAAACTGTATAAATATAGAACTCTTGTATCTTATACATAGAAAGCCTCATGGCACTATGTTAAGTGTAAAGTCCTTTGGGATGCTGATTTGACTTATCATTAGAATGAAGAAAAATAAAAAAAAGATAAGCAAATTACATATTCATATGTTGGTGATGTATTTAGAAAGGTATACCTATGAGTCCAGAATGTCCTGCCTTCTTTGCTCCTCTAGTTAGGTGATGCTAAACTACATATAGTAGAATTATAGAAACATAAAGATGGAAGAGATCTCCTTATAATATTTCTTGCACATATAAATTGATAATAATATTTAATCTGTCTTTAACACTTGCTCAGCTAAGTGATTATCTATAAACTAATAAAATGGATTGCATATCATAACCAAGTAGCCTGTTTTTCCATGCAGGAAGTTTTTCCTAGTGTCCTACCAAAATTATTTTACTGAATATCTTTGACCTTTCCTGGACAGGCATGAAAAACATTGTCTTTATTACACACCTTACATGTTGAAAGGCATTTAACTTGCCGATTCTTCAGTTTTTTCTCTTCTCTAGGCAAATTAGATAAATTTCTTTCATGTTTCCTTATTGCTCATATTTTCTAGGTCTCTTATTCTTATTGTTCTCTTCTAGATTCTTCCCATATACTCTGTAGTTTTTTAGCATGCAGTATCAAAAAAAAAAAAAAGATATTCCAGCTGAGCCCTCACCAGCACCAAGTAAAGCAGATCTATAGGACCTCTAGTATTTTATCTATAAAGCTACCATTATAACTTTACTGAATCAGATTTTCTGGGTTTTGCACAGTGCTACAGTGTTGATTCTCATTTCTGAGTCACTATTACAATGACCTGCGGTCCTCTTTGCTATATTTTGCTACCTTGACAATGTTACTTACTTCCAATCTGTCTGATTTCTCCTGCCTATAGGAAGTACTTTGCTCTTTTCTTTATTTATCTTGTTGTTCTTGGGTGACCTCTTTTTGCTGAGATCATTTGGATTGCAGTCCTTTCCTCTGCAATATTTGCTATCCTGCTTCTGCATGATATAAACAGTGTTCAATTCTATCACCCAAATCATTAATGAAAATACTAATTGAATGGAATCTGGAGTGGAAACCCACCTTCCACTTCCAACCCTTTCTCAGCTTAACAGCCAAACACTGATAAATACTTTTTGTGGACAGGTTTTAAACCAGCTGTACAACTGTTGCATGGAGATTTATATCCATTATGCATTTTCCTATTTTTGATGTAAGTGACATCACATGGCCCAGTGTCAGAAGCAAGAATAAAGTCAAGTATGTCCTACCTACTGCTCCACCTCCCCAAAACTGCCACAGCCAGCTCACCTGCCATAGCTGGAGAAGGGAAGCTATTTTAGTATGAACTGCTCTGGAAAGCTCATATAAGTATCTTTTTCATCTTGCAATTTCATAAGAACACAGGGGTTGATGTATTAGCAATTTTGTTACAGAACTTAAGGACTGAACACAGACTCACTGTCCTAAAACTTTAAAAAAAAAAAAAGGTCTGTCTTTCTAATTCTCTGTGGTTGCTCTTTCAGCTTTCTAATTAGTTCCGGTTTTTCTTTTTTTTTAAAATCCAGGTGAAATCGTGTCCCTATTGAAGTCAATGTATCTTTTTTTTTATTATTCCATTGACTAAAATGAGGCCAGGAGCTGACATAGACTCTTCAAGGGCTTCTCAAAGTGTCAAGTTTTATCCCTAAAAGCATGATGATGTCTTGAGAATTCTGCACATCAAAAACAATTTCATAATAGAAGAGAAGATTTTAGTTTCATTGATATGGAAATCATGTTATGGAGCATGCAACATGCAAGCATTCAGTGCCTAAACTGACACCGTGTAAGGCATGCATAGATAATTTCCATCCTCACCAAAATGTTGTTAAATTAGATTTAGTAAAAAAGACGTACTGGTATTTATCATCACAAAACACAGATAAACATATGAGTAATGGTATGAGTTCTGTTTTGGTTTTTGGCTTTCGTATTTCAGTGAACTTGGAATATAAAAGATATGCAAATGTTAGGGGATCTGAATCTGTACGTGAAGAAGTAAACATTTATTAATCTATTAAATATCATCTGCTCACTGAATGAACCAGTTATTTAACCGCAGAAAAGGAACATGACTTTGTAGTTCAAATCACTTGACTGAACCTTGGGGCATTTAAGTCCATTTTTCAGCTCTGACTCAGATCTCCTGTAAAACAGAGCTGATGCCACAACTTCTGCTCTTGGTTCTTGCCGCTGTAAAACAAAGGTGATTGCAGCTGCCTGCGTAAAAATGACACCACCACAGTGACGTTAAACTTAGTACTCCTCAAGTGCCTCACAGAACCAGTGGACATGCCGTATTCTGATGGCTCACTATGTGTAGTCCTGTTCACATTGCAGAATTACTTGAAGCCTTGCTCGTAGAAATGGGTCCCATTAAGTTTTCTCATGTATGGATTGTTCCTTTCCTTAGTGAAATTACCACCTATGCTAACAAGACAACTAGTCATCTATACATTTAATCTTTCTTCTGCTAACTTTTGTGATGACTATGTATGACGCGTATCATACTTGTATATTCAAGTTATTTACACAATTTTATGGAAAAAAAATCCTCCTCTTAGAAACTATTCATTTCACCACCTAACGACCGACAGTAGTTTTGGTCCAAATATATTTTTCTTTTTACTGATTTGATGAGTATGATTGGATTAGATTAGTCTATTTGGCATACCGAGTTTCCAAGCCACAGGGCATTTGATTTCTTTAAGAAGCTGGTGAGAGTAACCTGAAAGATAAGGAAAATCAAAAGCAAGATTAACCACTTTTATTTCTTCTTTCTTTATCACTTGGAAAAAGAAAATAAAAGTGCTATCCTGAAAAATCACTGATAAAAACCTAAAGAACTTCAGGGTTCCTGAAAGTTGAATAACTAAATTTTTAAAAATTATATTTTCTTGGGTTTTGCTGACTAATTCACAATAGTCAGTGAAAAAAATATTAGTAGGAAATGTGTGGCAGAATCCTTGCAATGATTTCTTTTGTCTGGATTTGGGAGAACAGCTCTGGAAAAGGTGCCGTATTTTGCTATAGAAAAGGTGATTGTCCCTGACAATAACTATGGGAAATCACTTTGAGTAAAGAAACTTTAACAGTCATTCCTATGGCATGAAATGAAGTCTAGCTGACTCTTTTTATAAGAATCTCAGGGGGAAAAATAGTCTAATTTATGTTTAGGCATCACTTTACATTTCAAAATAACCCAAAATAAATTTGTAAACAACAGATATAGGAATCACATAATCCATAGCTGAACCATAGCAGTAACTGGAGGTGGAGTGTAAGCAACTGTTTTTAGGTCAGAGAAGAGAAGGAGGATATCCTACCCAAAAAAGAAGAATCTAAATGTGCAGGAAGTGATTAAATTCTTCTGATCATCTGCCTTAACACAGAGGCCAACACCTCCCTGCTTTAACAAAAATAGGATGGGACCGTTAGCAACCACAAACATTTAAGTATTATGCAATTCATCAGAACTATCAGTAAAGGGAAGTCTATCAGAAAAACAGGTTTTTTTCAGGCCAGTGTGGCCTCCACCCACAGCTATCCCTCCAGGACACCCGCGGGCTTTCTGTGGGAAAGAACAACATACTGAGAGTAAAGTAATTTCCAGTGGTACAAATGTAATTGGATAGAAACGCAGGGATTTTGCTATAATATTCTGTAAGTAAAATGCTGCAAATTTCCCATTTTCTTCTTTTTTTTATAGTAATATATTACTTGATAATCAATAAACATATAGGAAACAAAAGATAGAAAACAAAGAGTTAATTTTCACAAGGGAAGAACAACCAATGGATCCTAGCAGGGTTTGTGCTAGAACCTTTGCTCCAGCAGAATATTCAGCATTGGTCAGGAAAAAGTGATGAATGAAGTAAGGTGACAGAAATAGCTGAGTACACAGAGAGCTTCAGGTTACTCAAAGTTAGGAGGCAGGACAGAACTGCAGACTGATCTTGCAATCTTTGTGTTCCACAAAGTAGCGCTGATAGGACATTTTGGCCCTGATGATAAATATACAGTGATAGGCTCTAAATTAGCTGTTACCAGTTAGGAAAATGATCTATCATGTGACTAGTTCTCTGAAAACATTAGCTCAACACTGAAAAAAAAACAATGTTAAGACCTGCTAGGAAAGGAGCAGATCACCAGGCAAGGAATATCATACTACTGTCGAAAAACATGGTGAACCCCAGTATTAACTACTGTTTTCACTTCTCATTTGTTCATTTGAATCAAAAATAATGAATAAAAACGTTCAATAAGAAGGAACAGGGATACCAGAATGGTTGTATGAAAGGTGAATGGCTGTCACAGCTTCTTGGAATAAAGAATATTTTCCTCCAGTATCTGCTTTACGCTTACAGTGTCAGGGCTGTAGTTTTGGCCTAGGCTATGGTTCCCCTGCATTTTTTTGAGAAATGTTTTGATTTGTTGCTTGTAAATATTGCCCTCTTGAAAATAGCAGTGAAAAAAAATCCAGTAAAAACCTGAGGGACAAAGACAACTGACCAAAATTATTTAGGAATTTTCTTGTAATTACTTGTTTATGCTTTTGTAGCTGGTGAATCACCCTGCCTACCTTCCCTCCCTCTCTTCTGCTCCAGTAGAGCAGAGAGGACAGTGGTGATAATCCTCTTGGACTGAAATATTTTACACTTGTTTGGTAGGTGATAAATGCTGCATTCCAAGGGGATTAGCACAGTGAAACTTAACTAAAGGAGCAAGAGTTTCTGCATGCACACTAAACAATTCAGAGCCTTGTTGCATCAACAATAATATCCATATTTTTTTCTGTGGGAAAAGCTAATACAGAAACAACAGCCACATTAAGTTAACCAAAAGCCTTTTTTAAAAATAAATTATATTATTCTACTGCAGCTACTGTGCTGTGAACACATTTAATTGTGGGACTTTTTTTTCAATAGTTTACACTAATTTGTGAACTTCAGTTAAATCTGAACTGAGTTAGCAACATGTATTGTGTCTTCTCAGGAGAGGAAGGCAATTTTAGGCAACTTAATGTTCTAATCCAGATGAAACATTTGTAATGATCAGCATAACAACCACCATAAAACCTTAATAAACATATATCCCAATAAATGCAAAGGGTATAATATTGTAAGTGAAACATTTCTACTTTTAGTGGTTTTCTATAATTCCTTTAAGCATTTCAATTTCATTAAAACCTGTCCTTGAAAAGACATGCTGAATTTTCAAGAAAGGCAACTGGAAGGACATTTTGCATTTCCTCCCCAAATCTATATGCATTTAAAAATACTGTTGAGAGCATTCAGATTTGCTTCTTACCTTAGTTTAAATAATGTAATAACTACAGCATGCTTAAAACGAGACATCAATTTGATGATTACAAGCTGTTTTAACTCCCTTCTTCCAGATATGTGCGATTTATGGTTTAAAAAATGCTGTTGCTTGGAATTTCTTCAGTCTACATAGAATAATGAGGCAAAAAACCTGTTCTAACTTTGAGTCCAAACAATATGAGATTTAAAGGACCGTTTAGAAAGAGCGAAGTGAAATTGTTTTCTCTTTTCTTGATGTTTAAACACAGCACATAATCAAAAGTCTTACGGAAAATGTTAATTTATGGACATTTTATATTTTACTTCATTTTTCCTATTTTGTCATGTACTATCCCAAGTCATGTCCTAATACCCAGGAGGAAGGCTGCAGTGGAACACCAGCAAAAAAGAACCCACTAACCCATCTATATTAGGTATTTCTACTGCTGGATGGTATCATACAGATAATTTTAAATTGTGAGCTTTATGCTAGAGCTGAGTGCTCCATCTGTGATGGACTTCTATCTGCCCAAGATGGAAATACTGCTTTTCTTCACTTTCCCTGATAGAGATTGAATGCATTATTTTAAAAAATGCCATGCTTTGATCACAATTATATTTATTTTGAATCACCATTGCAAGACAATGTCCAGTGAATTGATGCCAACACACTGAGGCATGCTTGCTCCCAACTGAAAATTACTTGTCATTGTAGTCATTATTCAGGTTATTGCCATACCTGATCTCAGTATTGAAAATGCTGGGGGGAGGGGGCAATTCCATAATTATCTACTATTTCCCTTTTAAAATGTAGTTTATGTGGTTCTTCCTCAACAACATAGGACTACAGACTAAGGAAATGTAGCCACATTGCATGAAGCTGTTGCTATGTGATGTAGTGTAGAAGATGAAAGAATGATAGGCCAGAGTGATAGAGGACATTCAGCCCAGATGTGAAGTGATTGCTGGGAATATTGGCATACCTCCCCTGGAATATTGAGATACCTTCCCTTCACCAGTCTCTAATGACTCAGTGTGCAAAGTGCTCAGACTATACATACTGTAGGCTGTTTTAGGGCAAATCTCAATTGTTTTAATAATTTAATTGAAATGTTAAAAATCAAACCAAAACAAAACCAAAAAAAAAACCTAGTGAAGGCAGAATTTAGAAAACATTTAATGTAAAAATATTTCCTGTCTTCAGTGCCTTGACATGCACAGCTTAAATAGTAGGCAGTGCATTTAAACTAAATATTATGCTAGGAGAGGAAAATCCTAATAAGTCACACTACTGTATTTTTCTGAAGAAAATGTCATTCTTACTGTTTGAAAAAAGGTACCAGTGGTGACTAATTAGACCTTGAATTTAATGCTAAAATATTATAATTTTTTTTAAGCCATAGTATATAAAAAGCCATCATAAACTGCATTTACTGTGCTTGGCTTAGAATAGGTTATTTCATGGCTTTGTTCCTGCTTTCCAATATGAAATGCACTTACGATAGCAGAAGATAAAACGATGCCTCCTCTGCTGATTTAGGCTATAACATTTAAATGCTGCAGTATCTGGAAAAACTGTCTGCATCTTAGTGGTAATTGTTAGTAATTTGTTGGACTGCTAGAAATTTTCTCGACACATGCAAAATAGAAGAATAAAGTACTTCTACGCTAATGCTACAACACTAAAAATATCTAAATCTTGTTAGAGAACTGATTTGATGGTTAACACCAAAATTTTTCCTTTTCATGTAATGTAAGTTTTTAGCACTTTAGACAAAAATAATTATGGTGGCAATAAAAATGCACAGTATTGGAAAGTCCATTGAATACATTTCCATGTAGATTAAATATTATGTGCCTTTACTTTCAAATTTGTGCTCTTAAGGATGGAATAAAATTTCTTAACATAGGGTGATATCTCATAGCCAAAGTTACACCTTAATCACCACCCTCAAAAGCTGGTAAATGTTCAGTGGAATTAGTCAAAGTTTTCTTAAACACGTCCTCTAATAAGGAGGTTTACTTGTTTTACCTCTTTGCTTAAGACGCATTTCTAAGTAGTTCAAATAATGGATATAGGACTTTGGAGGTGGGCTTTTTTTGTTTGTTTGTTTTTCAGGACTGACTGTATAAAATTCTCTGGAGATTGCATAAGACTGTATCTGTGTGTGAGAATGCTGAGGGGTTGTGCATGGGGTGACTTTTGTGAGGTACACACACCAGCAGAAGCAGCATGTAGGTAGCAGGCTCAAGATTTAAAAAAAAAAAAAAAAAAAAAAAAAAAGGGTGTAAAAACAATTCTATGCAGAAAAGCACACATATGAGAAAATATTTTTCCTCAACAGATCTGATATTTGGGGCATTCCTGTTTTATTGCCAAAATCAGTGTTTGTTCCTTTTTATTGCCTCATTACAGTGGTGGTACAAATATGAACAGGTAGACAGGTTTTTAAGTCTTTCTCTTGTCTAATCATTGGCACTATTTAGTGAGTTACACTTTTAAACCCCTTTGAAGGTTATTAGACACCATTCTTGGGACACATTTGGGACAACTGGGAGCTGTAAAGGACATAAATTATCTTACCAAATCTTTGCCTGGGTAGTGGCATAATAAAAGAAAGCACTGTTTGCGTTCAAGTCCTATGCTGAATTTTGTGTTACTTTATCCTTTCCTCTAGAAACCATTTAGAGAAAGTGAAATTGGAGCTGTGCATTTAATGTCTTGTGTAATTCTAGGATCACATCTTAAGAGTTGTGGTTGTAGTAGTAGTGCATATCTGGTGTAGCAAATCCTTTTGCTGAAACAGCCTGGCATCTTCCTTTTACCTTGAGGATCATAGAAAGCAGTGTAGTTTTCACCAGAATATAAGGTGAAGTTTTTGCTTCTGAGGATGAAAAGTGTAATTATTAAATGTGGTCATTAAATAATACCCCTTTTTTATTTTTGCTTATACATTTTAAAGGTTGCAGGAGTGAATTTAAATTGAGAATATTCTCAGTAATTTTAATATGATGATGCTAATAAGGGATGTCATGTCTTTTAATATATATAAAAAGTGTAAAATACTGTAAGCATTCACCTGCCTGTGAAAATTTAATATGTGAAAAGGAAGGAAAGTAAGGAAAAAAGGGAGTTGAAAGTGTTACAAGAGAGGCAGGATGATGTACAATAAGAGCTATAAAATACTTTTTAAATGAGAAGGATATAGTTTTTTATTGTTACTGTAAAGATAACATATTTAAGTCATCCAGTTTAAAAATAATGTGACTTTTCTTATCAAAAACATGATATTCATTAACTTCTGGTGTTTTTTTAATGGGAAATCTTTTCATTCAGTCCAACTTTGCATCATCAGATGCGTCGTCTGTCAGAAAAAGTAATTAAAATGCTAACTCCTGCTGAGGGAGAAAATAGACCTGTATTTTGTTGGGGGATAGTAAAAAGGTCAAACGTATTTCTTGGAATATTATGGCAACTTCTCCTTTATACTCACGAGGTACTCTTCTGTTGAAAATTGCATACTTGTTGTCTGAGTTGTAATGCATTTTAAGACTGAGAGAGCCCATTATGAACGTCTAGTTTGATCTTTTGAGTAATGCAGTCCTTTGAATTTTACTAAGTAATTTTTCAAATTATGATGGAGCTTCTTCTTATCTTGTAGAAATAAACTTATTCTTGTCTAAAATATTTAAGTGATGGAAAATCCTTTGTTCGAGATAAGTTGTCCTACTGAGTAGGTATCTCTAGTGTTAAAAAATTGCTCCTATCTCATCTGAATTTATTTAGCTTCTTCTTCCAGTCTGTACATCTTGTTATACCTTTGTCTGGTAAACTTAGCAGCTTCCATCGTCAGAAATTTTCTGTTTATATTTGTATTGTCTTCTTTCTTGCACCACTCGTACTGTATCATCTTTACCAAGCTTAAACTATAAAGATTACTGCTCTTAAACTATTAGGTTAAATTAAAGAGATTGTGACTCTTAAATCTCTCACTGGAATTCAGGCTTCCCAGATCCAGAATAACTTTTTGAGCTCTTCGCAGAACTCTTGTCACTTTTCCAGTATTCATTTGGAAGTGAGACATGAGTGTTGTTTCCCAGTAATGGTCTCAACAGTGTCAAGAACAAGGTAAATAAAGGTCCAGTTCAAACACACACATCCTACATACATGTTCAGAGATTGCATCTGTTCTCCATTTATTTACTCTGGGAATTCTAGCTCATTAACCACTACAGATCTCAAAATCCTGTCTGAGAATGATTTTCCAAAATATGGGCATTCATCAGAAAATCTGTGACCTGCATTCCTAGTTCCTCATTGTAAGATATTAAAATGCATTATTTTGAAAAGTCCACCTTACTGTGTAATTGAGGTACATGTGTAGCACTGCCTGCTCCTTATTACTGTTCATCATTCCACCATTTTTGTATCAACTGCATGTTTTTGCTAACAGGAATGTGCAATTTCTTATGAATAAATTAATATTGGATAGTAATTGGTCAAGATCTTTGCACTAGCCCACTAGAAATTCCTCTTCGGACAATTGTTCCCAATTAACAGCTGTTTTCTGAGATTTGCCAGTGAACTAGTTTTTCAAATGATTAGTATGTGCTACAAGGATTTTTGTATAGTGCTAATTTTTAATCTGAATGTTGTGCAGGCAACTGCCCTTACAGAAGTTGTATTATGTCAACATACTTTCCTCTGTGAACTGAACTTGTCACCTCATCAGAAGTTTTGACAAGATCTGTTTTCCATAAAACTGTGCTGATTGGCACTAATTATGCTACCATCCTTTAATTCTTTAGTACTTTTATGTTGCATCAGCTTTTCTGTGACTTTGCCCAGAACAGACGTTCACCTAACCAGACTATAATTATTTGGGTCGTCATGCCTACCCTTTACAAAATATGCTGCAATAGATAATTGCAGGATTTTCCCCTTTACATTATGTTTTATAAGCATAGCCTTAGATCTCCATGCAGAATGGGAAGTACAGTTTTGTGTAGCATGTCCTTGAAAAGGACTCAGATTTTGCAGGCCACAGAACAGACTGTCCCACAACGCACAGAGTACCTGCAATAGACATGGAGAGGCTGAATATTGCTTACTTTTCACATGACATAGAGTGCATACTGATGATGCCACTGGAAAGGTTATAGCCTCCTTAAACTCTTCTCTGCTCCATTAAGTTGTCCCATATCTCAAATAATCTCTTTCAGTAGTATGTTTTTAGAGCCTCTGTCATAGCTCAGTATTGTTATCCCTGTCCTGTCTGTTATGGCAGGACATCACAGAATATATGTCCCAGAGATGCCATGAAGATGGATGAAGATCACTACACAGAATGTGTTGCTTTCAATGACGAAGAATCAGATCTAAATGTACTTAGAAAAGCCACTATAATATTTATGGATTCTGGATCTTTGGTTCTTAATCTCCTGATCCTTATGCAGTTATACTCTCAGGGCCAGATCCCCAACCAGGGTTAAGCAGTGTCTACAGGCAGTGCTCTGTCAGATGCCATGATGCCACTATGATTTCTATAGCAGCTGAACCGACAACTTCATTCTGAAATGGCATTAACAAGGTACTTTGCCTTTTAGTCCTGCAGAAGAGTTACAAGAGTTGCATGGCATTACCAAAACCATTTCTGATGTCTTTAAGTTAAGTATTTACTATGCAATTGGAGTGTTTCCAATTTTTTTCAGATTAATACATCAAGAGGTGCCCTGTGTAGTCATACTGAAGAACAAAAACCAGAAAAGTGACAACATCAGAAAAAAACACTTGATAAAAAATATGTAGTATTTTCATGCCTGCTCTTGCCCCTTCAGTGGTGTGCATTTAGGAAACAAAGCGTAATTTCTTCACTTTACAAACCCAGCCTTCTCTTGTGCAATAAATGAGGTTGACATACATAAAGGGAGTAGCCATGATTTGTAATGTTATTTTACCAGCCATTTTGTTGCCGTCTTGATCTTAGAAAATAATCGGAGGACAAAGTGTTCTTGAAATGTGTCAGCAAAAATATTATCTTGGAAGACCTTTTATTCTGAAGTTGCACTGCAACCCATTGAAAATTAGCAAATGCTATATATACAGGCATTGAAAATACTTTACAATAACCCTGTTTCTTTGTGGAAGAAGAAAAGTGTAAACAAAATATAGTTGATTATCCAGATTTATAAAAAGTGTTTTAAAATGTAGAAGAGGCATAAATAAATTTGGGAGAGGTAAAATGTGATCTGAATATTATGCCGCAATTGAGGATTCATAGCAGCTGTCACCTTGAGCAACTGCTAACACATGTTCTTGCACATGTACATGTACAAAGCTTAAAAAGTTGTTTTTTACAGATAAAAATACTGCAAATTAAAACTTTTAATTGGGATTATATGAAATAACATGGAATATTTTATACATTTTATGTAGTTTGCATTGCACTGCAAGAAATCTGAATCACCTCTGGTCCAGAATTCTCCTAAGGAGACTTTTTTTCTTACAAAACTTCTATTGCTTATTGGTGTTAGGAATTGAACAGGTCACTTTCATCAGCTGTTTCTGTAAGTTTGCTAAAATTATGAAAGGAAAAAAAATATTAAAACTCCCACCTGTTCTTGAGGCAATATATTTGTGTTTGATTCCATGTCCTGGGAAAGGCTCAGATGTGCCTTTCAAAACTTTATTGTAATTGGTTTGCAAATTCCTTGAAATAGGTTTGAGGTGTTTTCTTTTTAAGTGAATCCAGTAAATATAATTTAGTAATTTTTGTATTTATCTATCATATTTGTTGGTACAAGTAATCTTCTGGTCTTGAACAGCATTGAATTACCTGTGATCTGTGGACAACATATGTATTATCTGTCTATTATATAGTTATAATCTGTGAACAGCATGTGTATTTTCTGTGGTCTGGGACAAAGTAACTTGAAGGTGCATTGAGATTGATAAGTTTGAGGCATAATGATTCCCCTCCAAAGCTATGGAAATTTGTGATTATCAGCTGAAGCATCCTGTTCAGATTTCTGAATCTGATACACAATTTTCCTTTAGCCTATTCATTATATAACACCATAGCACATGTGGTAGAGAAATTCTGTTTCTAAATTATAAAACGTCTAAAAGCCCTTGAATTTCAACTTTTTCAAATAAGTGTATCATACTACTCAGTCATTAAAGAGGTTCTAATTAATTCACACATTTAGCTGAGACCTACTTGTCAGTTACTCTGTCTATAGAATCATAGAATGTCCCGAGTTGGAAGGGACCCACAAGGATCATCGAATCCAACTCCTGTCCCCGCACAGGACAGCCCCAAATTTACACCATATCTCTGAGGGCCGTTGCATTTGCCTTGCACCCAGACTTAGTCTGCATTTTAGTAGTGCTTATTTGTGGCCAGAGGCTGTTTTGAATCCTTAGTAGTAGCTCTCAGTGTGATGTCTGACTTCCCGTAAGCATGCTTTGCATTTCAATGGATGGTTTAGTGTTTTGAAGACAACTGTTTAACTTGGAAAGCCAAACAGCCTCTTCCTGGGCAACTGCATAGAACTCTATCCAGTCTGTATCACCTGAAACTGTACTTCTTGGTTCTCCATGAAAACTGATTGAGTAAATATTATTACCGTATGCCATATCAGGCTGCTTTTTATATAAGTGCTATTAATGTATTAGCCTTCCATTGTGATCTAATGAAGATGACTAAGTTTTGCCTGCAAACAACATCAAAGAGCCATGTGTTCATATGGTGATGAGGTGATATATGAATTTTAGGGAGGCTTTTATTTTTGTTCTTTAGTTTTACTCAGCTTCCTTTTACTATTTTGACACTTGATTGTGCTGCAAACTTCAGGGTCATCTAATTAGAAATGCATCTGGTTTAAATTGAGTTCCAGTTACGATTACAGTTAATAAAGCTACTTCGCTACCTAAAACTAGGTTCCCAAATTAAAGGTAACTCTTGGAAAATTGCTAATGTATTGCTTGTTTCTGGAATATCTTTTAACTCCAGTATTCTTGATGATAGCTTTGAAAGCAGTAGCTGCAGACTTGGACTCTGCTGGTACAGAGCCAATTAGGCTCTGTAATTTAAGGAAGGGTGCTGTCTCTCAGCCCTCTTTCCTTTCTTTATTTTAATTGTTTCTCAATTCTATATGAAGGTGAAAGCAATGCATTCTTTATAAATATTTTTATTCCCTTCCCTTTTTACCTCCAAAAGTTAAACAAACAGAAATATTAGCAATGTAGCAAAAATAAACAACACACATGGAGGTGCTAACTTTAAAGGTTTTAGTACTGTAATGAAAAAATAGGTGAAAGTGGGGACTAAGGTAGGGCAAGCAATAGAAAATTCACTGTGGTTAAAGTATTGTGTGTCAATGCAGAAAAGACACAGAAGATTCTTGGACAAGAGTCGGCTGGACAGGGTGCTGGGCCATCTTGTTTAGACTCTGCTCTTCCTAGAAAGGTTGGACTAGATGACCTCTGAGGTCCCTTTCAACCTGGGATTCTGTGATTCTGTGATTCTGTGACTTTTTAGATTCTTGTATGTGAGACTAGTTTCTCTTAAGTAGACTAGTTTTTTCGTAACTCTAATCCATTTTCATTAGCGGTGGTTGGAAAAACTTTAAAAATTGTCCACAAAGGGTTAAAAAGAAGGCCTATAAGTGTAATGTTTTTCCATAAGCTACTGTGCTCATATATTTTAAAATAATTAGCATAGTTTTTATGGTTAGACTTGTATTATTCTTTAAAGATCTGAGGAGCAAAAAGTCTTGTACCCTGTTTGCTTTTTTGTAGGTAAAAATTAGGAGTGCTTTTCCTCCCTAGCTTCCTTCCTATAGAAATTCAATGTTTAGAAGGTATTTCAGAGACTTGACAGCATTATGACATAATAGGTGTGAAGGAATTGAAACCTAAGTAACTAAGATAGCATGCTCCATAGTTAAGGATATCTGTTTTCTGGGAAGAAGTTTTGAGGGAAGAAGAGAGTAAAAGCACACAAAAACCAAAGGACAGATTGCAAATAGTTGGGAAAAATTGGTGTATTGACAGGAATTTTTTACACGGGTACAAAGTTAAGAAATTTTTTCTTACTTTCATTCCCTTCCACATTTTTGTTGTGTTTTGGATCCATTTCTAGCTGTTGGAATGAATTTTATCACATTTTGCTATATTTTTATACCATAGACTAAATTATATTTCAGTTTCAGGAGCTGGAAAGGGGAAGTACAAGGAAAGCAGAAGAAAGTTAAACACCCTTAGTGCTCATTTTGAGTGAGAGGTCTTTATTCCTGAGCTTATCTGCTATCCAGTTTCTGGAGACAGTTTACAGAGATGGAGACTTGTTTCTTTTCCTGACTCTTGAGTAGAATAGAGGGAAGGAATTGAGCTGCCTTTAATTTCACTTTTTATGCTCAGTGGAAAGCAAGAGCAGAGAGAAAGAACAGTCATGTCAGGGCAGGGCTCCTTTTTTACAGGGTGATTTCCGATTTTTCAGCCTTGAGATCCAACGGATCAACTATGAAATTCCATGACGCATATGCAACTTAATGACTTGAAAATATTACAGTTCCAGATAGTTTTGGTACCAAGGAAAGTAATTTTTCTCTTCCATTTTTTCTTTGATTTTAATAAGGTGACAAACCTGTTTAATTGTAATCTCTTTTTCGGAGCGAGCCAAGAATACTGCTATTTTCAACAAACATGAGAAAATGGAAGGTATTAAAATTAACTTCTTGAGGAACAATCACAACCCTCAGCAACCCTTTCTACAAAGATGGTACATCTTTCACTTTGTTCGTTCTTCATATAAATACAGAGCAACATGTATTTTTAGGAAATGCACATACAACAAACCTTTCCAAACGTAACAGCAATAATACCCCAAAACATGATACTCCACTGCAAATTTATCTTTCATTTCACTCTTCCTTAGGTCAAGGTGATTAGGGAAACAGACGGGGTAGCTGTTACTTACATTGCTTAGAGTGTACTCAACGTACGAATCAAAAAGTATGGAAAGGCTAAAATTATGTTTAATTTCCTTCTTCCTGAAGAATTATTTCTATAACATATACATGTAATTTTCTCTTCAGAAAATGAAATCTAGACAAGTGACGGTTTCATGAGGCTAATGATAATTCATGTCTTAAATACTTGTCTTTATCTAACTACGTGTCACCTTTTCATACAGATAGATTATTCTAGTACATGTACATAAAAAACACGTGTACTCTTTATGTTTCCCTTTCAGTCTGTCCTTAAGATTTGTGCTCATTGTGCTGCTATCAAATAAATGATCTACTAAATGTTAAATAAAGGATACATTATAATGAACTGTTAAATTAAAAATTTTCAGTTCAATATAGATTTACATATATCTCCAGAGACAAACACAGGCGACCCTACCATATTTGAAGGGATGCTAATGAATTTTAAAGACTAGCATTCAGGCATATAGAAAGGGAAGTCCCAATTTATTGTTCTTTTGTGAAGGTAGTATTACACAGAAGCAAGTAGATGGTCATACACAACTTTTAGACCAGGCCCACTGCCACATTAAGTGCACAAAGTACTGGTTACGGTCTGAAACAGTAGCACAGTACTATTTGTGACATAACTTAGTTGTTACACATTATCCAGGTTCTGCATAGAGTAAGAGCAGCATTCTCTTGAAGGCTGCCTTTATAAATATAAATTTTCCTTTAGAACACTCACGCCTTTGATAAAAAAGAGTATGTATGGTGCTTAGCCTTAATAAGGACACTTTTTTTCCCTCCCTGATGAGCTCTCATTTGCAAGCAATACAGTAATTATGAATTCAAACTCATTATGTATCAGAAACTAATACATGCTAAGGTACTCTGCTGAAACATCACAGGAATAGGTTAGAAATAGTTGTGCAAACTACATCCTGATAAGGCAGTCCAGTTTTCTTTGCAAATAGCTTGCCACAGGCACAGTATTAACAGAACAGGAAGACAAATCAGGCATTTCAACTCCCTGGCTATTCCTTGATCTGATGGGAGCTGTTCCTTTTATCTAAATTACATGTTTTAAGGGTTCCTAATAATCCAATTACACTGCATCTAAAAACTCTGGCCTATCTTTCTAGGAAGAATGCCAACAGTAGTAACAATAGGCCAGAGTAGTAGTTTTCAAGAATTGTCCCAAAACACTTCACATAAGCTTGTGTGCTTGTGGTGTTCATTCAGTGCTCTAAAACAGTCTTTACAGTGGCATGTACCAAATCCTCCCAGCCAGCTCAGCAGTTTACCAAACAAGCAAAATCTTGCATTTATATCTCAAAATGCTATTTTGCCTTCTCACATTGGAAGAAGTTCCCCAGATATTTTATAACTGCAGGTCTTGTCTGCACTGATTGTGTCTCCCCTGGAAGCTGGCACACGGAGTTACCAAATGGTTTCTCAATATTATGCTGAGACATTGGTCTGCCACTGAACAGAGGGAAGAATGCCAAATACTGTATCACCAGTGCTACTTTCCTTAGCACCTGGGATTTTCTTTGGAAAGTTCCCAACCACTTATTATGCAGGCCAGAATCTGCTTCCCTTATGAGATCTGACAAGATCACCACCTGAAGAGACACAGATGGTAAGGTATTCCCATCATCACCAGCATCCACAGGCAAATGAACTATTTTCTGTTCAGATCTGCTTCCAAGAAGACTTAATATTTGATGGATATAATTACGTTAAGCAAGCCTGAATCCAGGACTGTATACAGAACTATATTTGAAGTGCACAGACAATATATCACAGTTATGGATATACGACAGTGCTAATCTCTAAAATATGTGTACACAGCAAAGGGGTCCCAAAACATGTAAAGAACTCTGTCATTCATTATTTTGTTGGTCGTCAGTTATAGGGGAAAAAACCAAAACCAAACAGTCCTACCAACAAAAAATAAAAAACAAAAAAACACTTTTTTCGCAGGGGGATTTCGGTACCTTTCAGAGAACCTGGAAAGAGGCCTGTATATACATACATGCATACACATACATACATACATACATACATACATATATATATATATGAATTCAAAGGCTATGGACCTGAAAGAGTAATCGGAGAGATACATGTCTCACTATCAGAAAAGAAACTTTAACTCAAATCTCCCCTCTGAGATGGCTGAAGTAACAGTGGAGCCCACAGGAGTGGTTCCACTCAGAAGGCAAGGGGGAGAGGAGAACAGAGACACCCTATGATAGTGTGTGGAGCCTAACCATGGAAGCCATTCCCACTTTCATTTCTGTCTCAACGAATACCTTAAGATTTTGCAAATCGGAATAGCTTCCAAGTATAGACTTACAAGGAGGTACTGCTATTAGATCTACCCAAAATTTCAGCAGGTGAGGCTGAGAAACTTGTGTTTCAAAACACTTTATAACTGACAAAAGGTGGTATTTATCTGAATGATGGGAGAGTCTAAATCAGGCCAAGAGGATTTAAACCCCTCACATTCATTTTAAATTGTCTAATCACTATCCTATCAAATACTGAAGAAGAGGCAAAAAATATAATCTGTTCAATTTTACAAGTGATTTATCATAACAGAACATTTTGTTAGGAAATGCTGGAATCACTTGTTTAAACATGCTTCTCATTTGGTGCCCTGCAAAGATGAATTCTGCAGCAATGATAAAATGTGACAAATGAGAGGAATTAACAAGACTGAAGAAACAAAATATGCAACAAGTGAAACTTTACTGTCCAAATTACGTATACATAAAGTCAAGGATTTGTACCATCTGCCTTCTCTGTTTTTGAACTCCATATATTTTTGAATCCCATGTCTTCTGACAGTTGTTGCTTTGCAGTCTGTTAATCTTTCTAAAATCTTGCTGGATTTTCCTTTTTTAAAAAAATCTATTTTCTCTTTCACAGAAGTAATTTTGCAATTCTTCTCTTCCCCCATATCAAGATGCCTTTCTCATATAGCTGAATTGCAGTGCTTTAGCTCAGAAATTTTACAGTCCTTTTCATTGATCTCAACCCGTGACCCTCATGGAGCACTTAGAATTCATCTACAGCAACAAAGATGAGTCTGCCTTGATATCATTGGCCTGCCTCCTTTTTCTGGTAGCTTTGTTGTCCTTCAGGGCTATCATTTCACCAGCAGTGAAACTGTGCTTATAATATAAATATTTCTATCTGGAGTGTAGATGAAAGGAAAATCAGCCTGATTAAATTGCTAAGAAATGTTATTCTTCTGACTCACTTTAGGGTGGGAGCAGACAAGTGTCTGAAGACATATATTTTTGTTTCTCTTGTGTGTTCTCCAATCCATAAATAAATACAGGGCAGAATATCAGCTACCCAAAGGAAGGAAACACTCCCATAAAATGCTAAGACAGACTTGCTTGCATACCATTGTGTGGTAGCCATCATCGCAAGCCTCTCTGCAATTATGATACCATTTTGCGTTACAAAACTGCTGCAATTAGCATCTTTAAACATAGCCCTTTCAAAGTATGCTGTTTAGCTCAAATTTATCAGCATTTTCATTGCATAAAATTCCATCTTAATAATCCATGAAGGTCAAGCTATTAGCAAGACACACACAAGCTCCCAAAGAAGCATGCCTGAAGCACAGTGGAAAATTCATGACACTTAAGTGACTTGGTTATAATTCCTTTTCGTCTCAACAGCCCTTAAAACTCTCCACATGAAAACAGCCATAACCTTATGACAGTTGCAGGGCAGTGTGTTTTCTGGACATTTGCTCACTTGACTTTTTTTTAACCTAAGGGTAAGGTACAGAGTCAGTATATTTGAAAAAAGTTAAAGGCAGAAATAGACTTCTTTTTCATAAGAGCCTTACAATATTTTCAAAAAATACACAACTATATAGATGCACTAAATTTGCATATGCGTCGTATTTTCTGAGGATAGCCTGGATTTTTATGAACAGAAAAGGAAAACCATTTCAGTTTGTATGTCCTTTTTTATGCCCCACAGTATTATTTCTTACAAATATTTGTTCAGGTGCCTTTCTGAAATTGTTTCTTCCTACAGCTCTGAAGTCTGCATGAGGCTGTGAACTTCACACATTAATTTATCTAAGAGGATAAATTCCATCAGGATTATTTTAACAATTTGTGTTTCAGTAGTAAGATCTGAAAGTTAAAGCATTTGACCACAAGTGCTCCCTGAGTTTTAATCCACTCTTGGTTTAGGTTCATGTCATGGTTGTAAATTGCCTTCTCAATGCCTTTAGTGTTGGATTTAATAAGAAAATTTTGAAACACTTCATTTATGGACCTAATCTTGATCTCCCAGGGATCTTCATATTTTATTTTTAGTTTACATTTAATTCAGATTTGTCTCGGACATTTTTTCTGTATATTGTGTGTACATTTTTCTAGCTTACTGATCCATCAACTGTGCAAAATTCCATGTCATTAGTAGAGTTAATGGGGCAAGCACGTGCCCATTGTCTAATGATACATGCACTGTGATACAAAAGCAGATGAAATATATTTAATGGAGTTTAATAAGGAAAGGTGGGGGAGGTTTCTGCTGCCCAGGTCAGTGTTACGAATGACAGTATTCAGTGCTAAGGGAGTAGAAAACAGGCCGCTGATGTCAGTATTCAACCATTTAAAATAATTAAGAAAGGCACATGCTCATTACCTGCTGTGTTACAAGTATCAGGTTTGAGCACCTTTTCACTTGCAGCTTGCTGGTATTAACATGCCTTCTAAGGGGAACTGGTGGCTTGAGGCATTAAGATTTTGCTCTTGGAGAAGCACTTTTAAGCTAGGCTTAGGCATGCATTACATTGTGGCCCAAATAGTAACAACTAAATGGTTTCAGTTTTGAGCCATGTTACCTACTGCTGTGGCTTTCATTTATTATTTGTTATAGCATGTTTTCTACTGTGAATTTTGCCATGGTCAGGGTGGCTGGTAAGTAAGATCTGTGTGGTCCACCTCCATAGAGCTGTACCCTGCCAAAATGAACGCAGTGAACAGGGAACGCGTTAGAACACACCACTTCATTATGTCATCCACCTACAGAAATGATTACCTCCTGTCCTGTCACCTACATAGAAGGGTTTACGTGCTTGACTGCCTACCCACAGGGATCAAGAAAATAAAATTTTATATAATAACTTCAAAAGCTAAAAAAAATCAGCTGGAAAAATTCATTCATCCTAGAGCACAAAAGAAACCAAAATCCAATCATTTCAGCTTAGGTCATCTTCTGTGCTCCACTTCCAGGGGCCCAAGGAGACATGTTTCAGTTCAATGTAACCAAACAAAAACCCTGACTCCTAATTGTGATTTGTATTCCTAGACAGTGGTCATGAAATCCCTAAGTGTCCTTGAAGTTCTAATGAGTAAAGTCAGAAGTGTAAGTCATTTTCTTTTACATGCTTACGTATGTTTCTAAGTGTCTCTGTCCTTTGTCGCTTCATGTAAAGACTTTGTGGGCCTAGCTTGATATGTTTTACTTTTTAATAAGGATGGCTATTTGCTTAAGGACAGCAAGTGCTTCAGTGCTGGAATTAATTAATAATATTTACATAGTGCATATCAAGAAGGTGAATCAGTAACTTAACTGGCTGTTCTGTACTAACTAAATATCTTTGACATTACATAATTCTGATAGTTGGTTATTGCCTTTCATTTTTCTAAATAACAAATTCATAGAACAGTTTCGAGTTTAGAGCAGCAATCTCCATAAATACTCTTAGTATACCCACCCTATTTTTCTGGTTTGCACTTTATTAAGAATGGAAGAAAAGGAGAGCAAAGGGTTTCTTCTCCGCTGAGGGAGTATTGTGTAGTGAAGATTTTCTTATATTTTTGGTCAGGTATATATTAGGAGACTTAAAAGTCCAAATGAGAAATTAGCTTACCAAGAACTGAAAGTAATTGTAAATTCTAAGTTCACAGAAGTCATAAACTCAGATTATTTGCCCGGTAGAAGTAAGCCTGATTACCTTTCCCTCTCTGCCACCATGTCAACTCTGTGTGTGTGTATACATGTGTACATGCATCTGGTTAGCGGAAGTCAAACTGCAATTTTTTGTGGGAATGTCAGACCTTGCAAGGTGCAGTGCTCTCCAACAAGATCGACTGTGAGTCTTTTTTCTACCACCAGCCTCTGTGACTTCATACAAAATTCCAGAATTCTGATAAACTGTCATGGGGAAAAATGATAAAGTGATTTATACTCAATTTCGCTGGAAGGGAGAAATGCAGGGGCTGTCAGTCTGGGTCTTCAGAACAAATGAGTTACAGTTCATGAGGCAGCTCAATAAGTCTATCATTTCCCATCAGCTCCTATCACTGACAGCCACAGATTTACTGGATGGGGAAAGGGAAAATGGCTGAGTTTTGGTGCCAGGTGAGTCAACACTATTACTCCATCAGCCAGACTTGTGTAGACAAGAGGCTACCATGAATATTTGATAGAAGATTCTTCCCAGAAGTGCCTGTAGAAAGCAGTAAAGCTGTTCTTTCATTTGTATAAAAACCTCTTTCTGTCTCTCTGTTTGGATCCTGTTGAAAATGTCCATTTGTAAACCGCTAAGGTTTCTCTGATTTATTTTGTGCGTGAGCATTTTTTTCATTCAGGAGTCTGTTTTGCGCCACATGGCTTATTTATAGCTCTCACAGAATGAAACAAAAGAATCCTCAGTCTGCTGGGATTTTATATACAATGCATTTGTCACTATCTGTCTCACAAAATGGCAATATGAACACAGCCTCAGAGCCACCTGTGCATGTCCAGAGGAAAGAGACCTTTGATCTGCCACAATAACAAATTGTTAGAAATATGTATGTTCCACTTCCAGACAGAAAAAGGTTTGGGTCAAAGCTGAAGAACTTACTCCATATATATTCATGTTAAAATAGATCAACATAAATGACTTCTATATAATCCCAGCTTTCTGTTGCACAAAACTTTCCTGGCAATTGCTGGCATCTGTTCAAAGAGCTGCTGTGTATTCTACCTGCATTTTTTGGGGGCTGGTTGAACAGCAGGATTTCTTAACAGAAATCCAGATTTGCCTTCATGATACCCACATGCTAAAACATTTAGGTTTTTTTAATCTTAATGATCAGTAATGGATTTAGTCCCTAGATGTCAGCATTAAACATTCTCTTAGGCTGGATTGTTGTGCTACAAGGGTGAGATAATACCTGCAGATGTTATTGCCTGCTTGCTTTTTAAGACAGAGATATATACTTCCAAAGGAGAATTTAATATGACAGTTAGAAGCAAGACTGTGATGTTCTCAGCCACAGCGATATACCTAATTCTATGTGCAAGTCTATGTTGTGAGTCAAACACCACTATACCTGAATCAGTCATCAGAACTATCTGTCTATCCCATAATTACCTACAGAAATGAAACATTCTGCAAGCCTTTGCTTGTGTCTGTAGCTTAGACAAAGTATTTTTAAAATATCTGTTCAGTTAGAGAAAGTCCTTCCACCACACACCTACTCAGAAGAAAAGAGTTGAAGAGTTCACAAAAAACGAATCCAAATGATTATCTAATATGGCTTTCATTTTAAAAAAAGCAGAACAAAACCAAAAACCAAACAAATATCTCCAACATAAGATAGCATTTATATATTTTCTCGGAGTCCTCTAGGCCATCTATTCAAGGCAATCTTTCCTCCCAGATCTGCAGTTCTTTTCCTAGATAATTAATAAATATATAAATAAAAGCATTATATCCCCAGAACAACCATGGACTGTCTTCATTTGTGATTGTGTTCCTGAGTTTCCTCAGGAACCTAAGGAAACTTAATTTTTTATTTTGATTTTAGAATCTGAGAAGGCCGTACCAAGGTTATCCAGGCATTGCAGCTATGACTAACCTAGCACCAAGAGAGTTAATGATGTCAGATTTTATTTGAGACAGATGTTTCTTATCTTGCTATGAAGATTTAGAATAACCTGAAACCCTTCCACAATTATAGGAAAGTACAGATAACATACATAGTGCTAATGTTAAAATGACGGGTTCTCACCTGAATTTCTAAACTAGTGCTAACTGTTCTGGGTTTGGTTTGTTTTCCCTAGAAACCAAATATGTTTCTGGAATATACTTTGGGTGTTTTTTCCCATGTGCTTGAGCTTTTCCCATCATTGCTAATAGGTACCATTTCTTTTTTCAAATACTGCTCTGCTTTCATTTGCTTTAATGATTGAAAGCAGTGATTGTACCAGCTCTGTCTTTAATCTTTTTCTCTTAAGCTTTGAGAATCTCAGTAAATACACTTTCTAAAAGAGAAAAAAAATTCAAAGTCAGATCAGATTAACAGGTTTGTCATTTCATGAACCATTTTTCATCTAGGAATGATAAATACAAAGAAGTATTTTCTGATTTGTATTTCTCTCCTGGAGCTATGATGCAGACTGATGATGAAAACCAAAACTGTGTCATAAATGGATCAGACTCTGTGTAGACAGAGTAAGAGATGTTCAGGATGACTGCAGTCATAGAGTCCTCATGTTGTTGTATTTGTCATCTGTCATGTTAAACTCTAAGAGTACACAGCAAAATCCACACTAATCTTGTCTAAGAAGTCCTAACAACTATTGCCACATGTTTTTCCACTTCTTTTTTTCTTGATTTATTGAAATGCAGGAGATAATGATGTTATGGCTGAGCCTGAAAATTCTCTATATAGGGAGCAGGAACTCATGGGAATCCCTGCATCACTTCAGTTTTTGTTTTCTGTACCGAAGACATCCTATAGAATTCTATAGAAGACAGAAACTTTCTTCACATAGCTGACCATAGAGGTAACAAACTAGGATACCAGGGCTTCACGATCCTTATCTCTGTAACAGTTCCCTCCTCTCTGCAGTGACTGAAGCATTGAGCATGAACTGGAAGAACTGCATTTTTATAGAATGTCAGATGATTTTTCACAACATGGAGCATCCTGAATCTTTGTAAGTGCATATTAAGGCAGAAAGGCAAGGCGGGGAATGGAAAGGAAATGAAGACAGAGATGAGGAAAGAAGCGGGAAACGGAAAAAGCAGGAGGAAAGGGAAAAAAGGGGAAAGGAGGAAATGGAGGGGAAACAGAAAGGGAAAACCATACATGGCAGAAAGTTTCTCAATTAGCAGACAGTTCTGGAAGAATCTTGAGATGGCTTAAATTTCTCATCTGAGTCAAGATCTTGTCTAGTTTTATCCTGTTTTCCTCTTCACAGTGGAAGAGGTGCCCACCTCGACTGAGAGTGTTAGGAATGTATTTTTCTCATAGTTCCCCCTCCCATCTTGCCTAACTACAACTGACTGTCAGACAAATCAGAAGTTAGAGATACCTACCCTTTCTGATACATTCTTCAAAAAGCTCTGATGACACCTGGTACACCTTCAATTTGTCATATTTCCTAAATTAACTGCATCCTTTCTGAGCTTCTGTTTTCAAAGACCTGCAATGCAAGAGGAAGTGAATTTTCAGTTTTAGTCCATAGTTCACATTTGAAATCTATTTGTATCACAAAACCACTATGAAAGCTGGCAAGAGGAACAGCAGAGGAAAACCAGAACTGAGACAAACAGGCATGATGAATGTACAGCTGAAGAGTATCACATGAGCAGTTTCTATATTGCCTGCCTGTCTCCCTTCCCACAAGTTCTGGCACTGGTCCTCATATTTCTTTGAACATCTTGTTGCATGACAGTCTTATTCCCTCCCTCTGACTTTGGTCTCCCAAGGACAAAACAACAAAATATGTGGGTTTTTAACCAAAGGCTGTGGAGAACCAAGGGATCTGGGGTCACTGCACAACATCCTGTCTTCTGTACTTGCAGCGGTCCTTCTGTACAAATATTGCACATTAAAGTCATCTCCAGGAAGAAGGAAGTGTCTTGTGAATACCTCATTGGCAATTTTGCAGGTGAATATGTGCATGATTATATGACATTATCTCTATTTTATTTTCTAGTAGAACCATGAGAGTTGTTAAAGGTAGGGAGACCGTGAAAAAAAAGATAAGAACTTACTAGAAGGTATTAATTGCTGTCACAGTTATTTATGGATGAATTATATAAATTCTGCCATAAAACTGGGATTGTAAGAATGCAGCTGCTGAGCCATTTTCAAACTATATGCAGTTATATCGCTAGTGATAGGCAAATCTGGCTATTCGCCAGATGGCATCACTCTACTTTTCTACATAGGTTAACATAGATGCTAGTTTTTTACAGGGTGAGAAAGTGTATATCTTACTCAGGGAGCAAATAACTTGCTTTCTAGTAGTTGAATCACCCCTCAGATCTCTTCATTTTATTCTCCATTTTCCATTAATAGAGTGCTGTTTCTCCATAGCAGTTCAAGGTGTAACACGTCAACTTTCCCATTTCTTGAAGTAAAATCATCATAGATAGTGTATAAAGAGCAAAAGATGGACCTAATCCATGGTCCAGGTAAATGAGGACCACAGTAGGCATGATGTTGTTTTATTTCTTTGAGCCTTAACATTCTGAATTTTCCAATCATGTTCAAGAATGAGAATAAAATCAACAGTGAGCAAAGACTTAAGTGTTAATAAAGTTAATTCAGGAAGTGCTTAGACCATACTAAATTATCACTGGTGCCAACAGAAGCCTTGAATGTTAACCGTATAATGATACTATGTTTAATCTGATAACTCAGAGGAGACTATAAATATTACTTTCTTTTAATCCATAAGAAAAAATAAAATTAGGCAACAATTAACTGACAGACATTAAAGGCAAAGACACATCTTGAAATGGCTGATTTTTGTAAGGGTACCTTCATCCTTATGGCAGAGAAAATTCCAGAGAAAGGATAATTTTTGTCCTGTCTTTTCCCCATCACCAGATAAACAAAGCCTAAGGAAATTACACAGGACTACCTTTACTGAATTTATATTAAATGAAATCTAGCTATATGTATACAGCACTCCTCAGACACAGTTTTGTCGATAACTAGAAGTGTGCAAAGCTTTATGAAACACCTGTTTGTGAGGGGTAATTCACTCGAACATTACAACACCATGCACACTACAACATCTAATGAATAAAAAGTCAGGGTCCAAAGTGGAGTCCAGACAACTCACTCATGTTTTCTGCTTAGGCTAAAGTATTTCTGGAGATGAAATAAGGGATGCTCATCGTCACCAGGAGGCAAGGGACAATTCCCTCTGTGTTTTCTTTTAGCTAGTTTCAGAGGTGCGGATGTAACGGGTGCAGATGTAACAGCAATGCCTCTGTTCCTTCCTGTCTCCAAACTCCTTGTATCCCACAACACCTTACCTCCACTGCTCCAAACTAGTTGCAAGTTTGGAGCAGTGGATCAGTCAATCACCCCTACATGTAAAGATCTCAGTCCTCAGCCTCTCTGTTTTCTGGAGGCCCCAATCCACCCCAGCCCTTCCCTCCCCATGCTCATCCATCACTCCCTCACTTACATCGCCCCTGTCCTCATTACCTATTCGGTATACCCAAACTACCTAGGCCTTTTTCCTCTTCAACCTCAGTTCCCTTCTGTACAAATCCAACCACTTCAATATGTGTCCCAGCAAGTGTTGCTCATCGGTCATACCCTGAGGCTGCCTCACAGGGCTAACTCCCTGCTACATTTCTGCTGCCTGTCTGCTCTGATTATGCCTTCCAGGTAGTTGCTGGAGTTGGCCCATACACCCCATTGCATGGATCCACCATGTTTCCTGCTTTCTTGTCCACAAGAACTTCTGCTCATGGAAACATCTGAGCTGACTCAATGCACATCGGATAGACAACTCAGAGAAAAAATGTGGAATGTCTGGCACTCCTATACAATGCCTGGCAGTAGGATCCTCAGAGCATGATTCAGACACCATCTAGGAGAGAAGCAAGGAGGGTAACTGCTGTAATATCGATGATGGTCTAAAGGGGAAGCCACACATCACTACGGCCTGGCTGTCATCTGCTGATGTGAAGCACATGCCACTCTGGGAAGTTCTCCCAGGGTCAGGGAGAGAGCCAGCCCACAGGAACATTGACTCTTCATTTTGCACAGTAGCACTGGGATTACATGGGTGACATGGCAGTCACCTGCCATGAGGGAGATTTCAGGTTTTCTCTCTGTCCTGGGAAAGCCAACCCAAAACCTCCAACCATACTAGAAAGTGATTTGGCAGCAATATTCTCTTTAGAAGTAGTAACACTCTTGATGCTTCAAGTACAACCTGTTATACACCATGGATTTCAGGATTATTTAGACTTGAGAGAGTGGAGGTGTGGCCCTGTAATTCAGAATATGGGGGCCGAGAGTCTCAGATGCCCACAGGAAGATCAGGGGATCTGAGGAGGTTTGTCTTCCTCCTTATCTTCAAAAGCCTCAGTGTAAATTGGCAGGTTTGTCTGAAATATCTTGATTTCTTCAAACTGATGTTTGCCAGTGGCAAACATTTCATTTGGTGAATTTGCAACCAGCTCTCTTTCTCTGTGAGACGTTGAGAAAAATATGACAAGAGACCAAATTCATGTCAAATTTATTTCATAAATGGAAATCTGTCAGTTCTATTGGCAACAAGGACTAAAGATTTGATTGTCACATAGAATTTGCAACAATCCAGTTCCAAAAAGCTGAAAAACACTGCTAACATGCAACATTTCTTCATATGCCTAAACATACAGATATATACAGGAAACACTGATGCACACCAAATTCCATTATTTCATTTTCTCTGAAATATGCATTTAAAAATAAAGAGATTGAAGGTCTCCCTTTTTCAACAAAATGACAGTCACCACATCTTGTAGTTCTTCACTGATTTGTTGAAATTTAATGTGACTTATTTCCTTTCCACTTGCATCTAGAAATAATTATTTAAGCCTAATCAAAATATTCTTTTGAGAATCATTTTTAGGCTGTTTTAACCAAATTGATTTCAACAACAGCACAGTGCCCCTGCACATGCCTACCATATTAACATATACTATAAAGCCTAGTGAAGATCTTACCTGAAACACTTATAACTGTTCTTGCCTGTAGCTCTTAACTATTTAAAAAAAATTATTTTTTGATCTTTAACAATGGAGTCATGGGTTCTTTAGAAGTTTTGTCTATTCTTTCTTAGAAAGCTGGCTATTCATAGTATATATTCCCAGAGCTGTGAAGGACATGGAATTTCAGTGCTTTCATAAATACTATATTATTAATAGTTTGTTTCAGTGGAAATAGAATATTTAAAAATATTTCCTTTTCAGCTGAACATTTTGCTTCCTGTTTCAACTTCTTAATTTTGTGTTAAAGATTTACAATACAAAACTTCAACTGCATTTTAAAACAAATAAAAATAAAAATATTCTTATCTGTGTTTAAAGTGAGCTTCCCTGAATCTGCCGATGTTCTCATGGAACATTTTTATCATAGTAAATGAGCATTTCACAACAGAAATATGTTTCCAAAATCTTGGTATGTTTTTAATTGTCTTTGTGCATTTCTGGCTGTGTTAGGACATTTTGTGAAATACTTCCACCTCCCTCTGAGCTTTTAATGATCCCTTCATGTTCTGTTTAGAGTTTGTAATCCTACACTTCGAAGAAATGAGTAAGGTAGACTAACACACTTCTTTCCACTGAGTTAATTCTGTGCAATTTCTACTGACATTTTTCAGCCATCTTTGCAGCTGATGGTCAGGGTCTTTGTACTAAACCTATGTAGTTTCTTTATGATGTGTCTTTTGCTTTTCTATTTGCATTTTCATACTGGCTTTGCTACGCTTTACTACCTTTACTGCTTTCTTCTGCTTTATCTTTGCTTTTCTATCTTGCATATCACACTTTTTAGAAATTGTACATATCTCTTACTGTAAGTCATTCAATCATTTTCTTTAACTTTATGATTATTATTCTAGACATCTCACTTTTCTTAATTCATGACACTTTCCTCATTAAAGGATAAAGCTTGACTACTAGTACCTGACAGGGCAATTAATGTGGTGCTTTTTGCAAGACAAACTGTGCTTGTTTAATATGCTTGGCTTGTAGTAGTTGGAATTTTATTTTTCTGATTACATTGGGAGTGGAAAAAATAAGTATTAAGTCTTTAGTGTAATGTCAGATTTTACTTCTTTTTTATGACCTGTCCCTTATGTAAGAAAAAGAAAAAAAGACAAAAAAAAAAACCCAAACCAAAGTGCATGTTAAAGCTAGAGGTTTTGGGGTTTTTCCTCTTAGTGTGATTTCATCTATCAAAGTAGGTGGCCTAGTTGCTCAGCATACTATTCTCTGATTCACACAGCAGCTGATTGAGTGAAATTATATGAATTTTCATCCCAGTACTATCAGGCTATTTCAAAAGTGGTATGAAATGGGTATGTCTGCTCAGAGGAGCCCCAGGAGTTATTTTTTTTTCCACATAGGGATCCAACAGAAGCTCAAATAAAGCTTGTCCTTTTTACTTTCCTTAATTCATGTTACTTTCTTCACAGTGGGATGGAATAATTTTCTTCAATTCTTTAAAGGAGAAAATTGTTTTGTTTTCCTCATTGGAAATGAGGACTTCCATGAATGCCTAAGCTTGTATGGGACTGTGAATCATGCTCTGAGAAACCTATTGCCCTATTTTAGTCTGACTTCAGGAAAAGGCAGCAGATTTCCAAGATTTACTTCAGTGCCCTTGAAATCAGAATCTGGATCATCCTGATTTTCAGAGCTGGGGGACCTCAACTCACAGAATCACAGAAACACAGAATGGGTGATGTTGGAAGGGACCTCTGGAAATCACCTAGTCCACCCCCCTGCTCAAGCAAGCTCAGCTATAGCAGGATGTCGAGGACCATGTCTGGTTGAGTTCTGAGTATCTCCAAGAATGGACATCCTTAAGCCTCTCTGGGCAACCTGTGCCAGTGTTTGACATGGTCCCCAGAGTAAAAAAGTGTTTTTATGTTCACAAGGAATTTCATGCATTGTAATTCATGTCCATTGCCTCCTGTTCTTTCACTGGGCCCCACAGAAAAGAGTCTGGCTCTCTCATCTTCATTCCTTTCCATCAGGTAAATTCCTTTCCTTGCTTGATTGATGAGGAGTCTCTCCCTCCCTGTTGTGGTTCAGCCCCAGTCGGCAACTAAACACCACACAGCCGCTCACTCACTCCCCCCGTCCCTGTGGGATGGGGGAGAGAATTGGAAGAGCAAAACAAAAAAAACTTGTGGATTGAGATAAGAACAGCCTAATAATTAAAATAAAACAGTAATTATAATAATGGTGATGATGGTGATGATAATAATAATAATAATAATAATAGGAAAAGGAAAAGGAAAAAAAACCCACAAGCAATACAACCACTCACCACCCAACAAGCAATGTTGCCGGTCCCCAAGCTTCAATTGCTGCCAGCCCCACCCAGCCAGCCCCTCCCAGTTAACATACTGGGCATGATGTTATGTGGTATGGAATATCCCTTGGGCCAGTTTGAGTCCACTCTCTTAGCTGTGCCCCCTCCTCTCCCGGGTTTTTGTGCACCTGGCAGAGCACGGGAAGCTAGAAAAGTCCTTGACCGGTACAACCACTACCCAGCAACAACTAAAACATCAGTGTGTTATCTCAAGATTGTTTTTATACTAAGTCCAAAACACAGCACTGTGCCAGCTGCAGTGAAGAAAATTAACTCTATCCCAGCTAAAACCATGACACTCACCCATCATTTTTCAGGACTGCTGTGGGGAAGATGTGTCTCAACAAATGTGAATCAGACACTAGGCAGTGGTTAATGCATCTTGGGTAACTGAGAAGCACAAATCTCAAAACATAGGCAGTGCCTTTTGGAAAAAAAGGAGACTGGAAGGAAAAACTAACACGTGAATCCTTTTATCTGAAATCTGAGCAGGTTATAAACATTCTCAATGTGTCGTTGCTCTGTAAGTCAGAAATTATAAACACAAATAGAAAGTAGATTTAAAGAAACTGTGATAGTGTCTGCTTGTACTTGTCTCATTCTAAACCACCTGTAGTAAGTTCCTGCTCTTTAAATTTGGTTTCAAACTGCAAACTCAGAAACATGTCCTGAGCTTGAATGTGGAAGTTCTCTTAAAATTAGGTCACAGAAAAAGGGATCTGAATCATTAAATGGTGCTCTCCATATCAGAAGAGGAAAATCAGAATCTAATGTACTGTTCCAGACTTTTAAGAGCTGAAACCTGAAGCTGAATTTTAGTTAGCTGAAAATATCTTTTCAATTTGGAGTAGACCAAAACACAACTGTCAGCACAAATATATGAATCTTTGATAAACTCATCTCTCAATCCCTGTCATATTCTGCACTTAATGCACACATAGACTTCTACGACTTTCATACTAATGTCAAGGGAATACTCATTCTAAAGGATGTATAGATATATCAATTTATTTCACGTTACTAAGTCCAGTAGTTCAAATGATAAATATTCTAATGTATATTTAGGATAAAACATGCTATCAGAAAATCTCCATCTAGAAGGTGAAATTAACTGAGAGAAATATTTTTACTGATAGGACATAGTTTTTTGTAATGTAAAATGCTCTGGAGAAAACATTGGGAGTTTGTTGGCAGACATAAAAAAGGAATGGGGAAAGCATAGCAGGATGAAGGCTTAATTGTTCAAAGTTGTTAAAAGTCATTTCTATAGGACAGGTTGTTAGAGAAAATAAAATATTTATGCTATTTTTATGGTGATTTGCTATTTCCCAGAGTTTCTTTCAGACTTTTGCATAATGTAAAGGTATTTACAGCAAAAATATTTTTAATTTAATCTCCTTGCACTTTTTTTCAAAATCACTGTACTACTTAAATGACCTCTTGGTATTTGAGAACTTAAGGTGTATGTGTTTCAAATTGCTTAAGGGTTGGAAATCTGCCGCTTAGGACCACAGTGAAGGAGTTTGTAGTGATTCATGAAAAATAGATGTAGCCCAGCAGTGAAGCAATACAGGAGACAGCTAAAACACATGTCAGCAAAACTGGAAATGGAAAAAACAGTTAAAATCATTATATCCCTCAATGTAACCTCAGTTTCTCAGTTTTACTGAGATTTTGCATGTTCCCTCTACATATGTAAATTCATTGAAATAAGATCCAGTTATGTTCAAAAGTAGAACTCTTATGTTTAGAGTTTTCCACAAATTATAATATATATCTTCCTTTATGCTGACATACCCTTTTCATTAACGCATATACAACCTAAAGGAGTTGGGAAACAAAGCGTGCTCTTCTTTTTACCACTTTGCTGCCGCTTGACTTTGGGAAAGTCATTTAATACTTTGGATGAAAATTTTGAAGAAGGGATCTCTGAAGTTTGGCTCCTACATATTTCAGTGCTAGTGACATGTTTTTCAAGCTACTGAGTACAGCTGGTTGTTGTGTTATCATTTTTATCTCTATGGAAAATTTTGACATAAACAATCTGTTTACTAAAATTCACAGAGGATTGTTTTGTCTTCCCAGTGAAGGACTGTAAATATGACTTTCAGAAACACTGATTTTGGTTAAAAATTTGGAGTAATTTCCAAGGAAGACATTTATGGACACATTCAATGAATATGTTTGCCTAATGAAAATTATTTTTCCAGTTAGAAGGGTTTGGGTGATTTTTTACGATGTCTGTGCTTTGATCAGTCCAACAGCAATGATTGCTCCCTCAGCTGCGTTTTTCTCTCATAGGGAAGGGAGTATGAAAATAATATCAACATGACTGTGCTCTTTATACTTGGGTGATTTCAAAATTCTTGCATATTTCAAAATGTTGTGTGCTACAGGGCCTGGTTGAAGGCAAGGAAAGGAGGACATAACGCAAAGAATGCAAAAGCATTCCCTGCCTCTCTGTCTTTCTTCACACAGATTCAGAACAGTTATAATCCAATGAAAACTAACAATGCAGTAGAAAGTCTAGTTAGCCATGCTTATGCAAATAATGTTTTCCACTGTGCCAAAATTAATTGTGTATGTAAATGTGCGTACTGTAATAATGGTATAGTAGATGGAGCACTGGCATGTCACATCTACGGCCATTTAAATCTAACCTGAGGTTTTAACCACAATTAGAAGAGTGTTTTAGGGTTATTACCTGTTAGACAGTAGTCTCCCATTATCTTTAATAAATAAAACATAATTTATCACAATTAGGCTTAATTGGCAATTCTCGGTCTGTGTTCAACAGAATATCCGGACTGAGATGGCATGGACAATCACTTTATCCCTTCCATCCCCAAAGGTGATTTTCATCAGGTCATTTCCAAGCTCAGTGATAAACAGTATGAGGATCTCATTTTAAAAAGTCAGAATTATGAATTCTGTAGCAGCAGCTAGCACACATTTCATTCTTTCCCAAGTTAGGCATTCTAGGCAATTCAGTTAGCAGACAGGACACCTCAGTCAGAAGATATCTCCAACTATATGACATTAGATACGGAGAATTCGAAAAAAATTTATTCATAAATAAGATCATATTGGTGAGTGGTGTTGCATACTATGATGGCAAATCTTTGGATTTTTAGAGAGAATAAAGAAAAGGTAACAGTATCTTGAATTTTGTGAGCTAGTCTGTCCACCACTTGGACTGTATTTCTGGAAAAGCTGCAACCCCATTCAAGCTTCTTCCTCTGCTCTGGAATGTTTGAAATCCTATTCCACCACTGCTGAAACTGCGGCTTATGCACAAGTGGCTCAACTGACTTCAGTGCATTTGTTTGTCTCGAGGACATCCTTCCTTATCAGCTGCATTTAACTTTCACCAATTATCTACTGTAGCGAATTATATTTTTTTTTTAATGGCAATCTCTCTGACCCAGCACTGACAAATGCAAATCTCTGGCACACATCTGCCTGTCATTTGTGCAGTTGATTCATGGCAACAAGTGAACATGTGGGAAAATGAACAAATCTAGTTTTTATTCCTTTTATATAAGTAATTTCTGTGCTAGGGTGAAGCATGAAAGCATGGCTTTATTTCAGAAATAAAAAAAAAAGGAAACTCCTTGCCTAGCCTACAATATGTTCAGATTGGACTAATCTAAAGGACAATGATCCTCCTGAGAATATGACAATAGATGTAGACCTTTGTATTCCTTGAAATGTAGTGATTATTGTCTTCCTGAAAAATAAGTCACATAAAGTGACCTCATGGTGTATAGGACTTGCTTTTCAAATTTGGTATTAAAGATACCTATGGATAGTGATAACGTTGTATGTGGAACAATAAAATCTGCCACCCTTCCCGCACAGTGAATTCTTAAGCAAAAGCAGTATTACATCCCAGGATAAGTTTTGTGTTCAAATTATACAATTTTTTATTATTATTATTTTCTTTCAAATACTATGAGTGACTAAAACAGAAGTGTTTGTGGGTTTTTTTGTTCTTAAGGGAACCATTGAGAAGTTATAATTTCTTCATGGGGTTTAAATGCAGTATTCACTTCCAGATGCCATTCTCTCTAGCAATCCCTTCCCATTACACCAGCATCACCTTTTTCAACCTCTGTAAGTACACTTGTTCAGCATCAGAAACATACACTTGATCCTGAAGAGAAGGAAAAATAGATGCAGATGTGGGGAATGTAACCACATGTTTTGATAAGAATAAAATATTATACGCCAGAATTTATTGTTTTGCAAACTGGTGGAATGAGAAGGGAATAATTTGCCTCAAAGCACATGAATGCATAGTAGTACAGTACCTGAAGAAAGTTATATAATGAAGAATCAATGTTTTACTCTTTCACATGAAATATAAGTTCTGTGTCTTGAAATGTGCTGGATTTGACCTATGTGCAATAGAGAATTTAAACAGCCACTTCACTGAAGTAACAACACGATACACTTACATAGCATCTTCCCTAAAAAAGTCACAAGGGGCCTATCTGTGAGCTTTCAGTATGTCAAGCATACTGCCTCTGTCTAATTTCTAGTGTGGTGGAAGGAAAAATGAATGTTGTTTAGGTCTCCTAAACAGTCTATGCTTCAAAGGTAAGTTATGCAATAGGTATACATTTGATTCAAATCTAGGACTCAGTTTGGGAGTGAAAGAACATGAGTATCTGGCATTGTTTGCCCGGGCTGCTTCACATGGACAAATAAAAGTCAGCCAGGCTTCAGTGTTATTCTGTTCTGATAATGTAATTTTTTATATGGATATCTAGGCAGAAATACTTTTCCTCTGCTTTCCTTATAGAAAAATTAATTCCATTAATTTTAGTATACTGATCTTTCTTATAACAGTGAAGTTTGCTACGTGTAAATTCTATTTTCCAAATGGGTAAATGAGTCCTACAAACTGACAACTAGTAATGCATTTCTTTGTTGCTCTTCAGATATTATTTTTAACAAAACATTATTTTCCATGTTTTTAGACCTATATTTATCCTTATGCATATTTTAACTTCCCCAGTAGATGTTTGCTATCTTCTGTTGCCAACCCAGGCACCACAGTAATAAGAATTAGACCAAAATTTTTATAACAGACTACAGAAAGGGGAATATTCTCCACAGAAAGTAACAAAGAAGTAATTAAATAAGGGGTGCTTTCCTATATCTTGATCTTTAAAGCCACAGTTATGAAACAACCTCAATGTGATTTCTAACATATATGTTATCATATATAAACATGTTTTTGTAGGGTTGATTTGAACACCACCGCATGGATTAACTAACTAAATGAACGGATTTTCAGCTGCATCAGTTTTCAGAGGAAATTCCAATTAGCTGAGCCAAATTTAGCTGAACATTTTTTCCAGGACTTCTCCTTGGGGAAAGAGGGAAGAAATCAACTAAAATACTCTAAATGATAAAAAATATAGACAATTTTTGAGTGGCATTTTATCCTGCAGAAATAAACTTTCAACATGAATTATTGAATGTTGGAGGTGGAAGTCAATTCAGAGGCTCCACTCTGCCTATTAAATAATGCTAAAGTAACACAAAAGAAAAAAATATTCAATGAAAATTGATGTTTGAGGTCCCCCAAATTAAGAAAGCCATTTTATGACAATTTTCCTCCAGACTAATATTGCCTTCCTCTAGCAGGCAAAATAATTAAATTTGCTTCTTTATTCATTCACTGCTTAAAAAAATTCTCATAGCCACAACCACTAAAGTTTAAAAACAATGATTCAAGAATCTATAAAATTTAAATTATGCCTTTATAAAATTAGGTGGGCTTGCCAAGTTATTTTTTATTTTAATTACTATATGTGAATGTAGAAGTAGACATGCTGGCTTGTAAATTGAAATGTGACACAAATAGAGAGTTTAGCAAGTAGTCTGAGTAGAAAACTGGTTGCCAGTCTGTGTTTTCTCACTTGCTTTCAGAGGCAAAATCTTGCCATATTTAAATGTCTGTGACAATGCCGAGGCAAAAGAGCTAGATAATTGTACTTAACAGGTATTTCTGTTCTTTCATTAAAAGACTTGATATATCTTTCTAAAGCAGCAGTTTGGTTGTTGAAATTGGCCAAGTAGCTTTTTCTTGTTGAGGAATGTTCGCAGGAACAATTTTACTGCTGAAAATCGTATAAAAGTTCTTTCAGCTGTTTCATCTCAATGTTAACTGAAATGTAGTTATCCATAGGAAATAAATTTGTTTGTTTTATGGCTTTTTAACTAGAAAGTATGTACACTTTAAGATGAGAAATTAAAAGATGAAGTCAGAATAAGAGGTCAGATTTAGGCCAAGTAAAGCAGTTGATAGCAAATTGCTAGTAATTTTTTAGATTAGATCATTTTAAAACATACGTATTAAAATGGACTCTCTTCTTTTCTCACACCAGCTTTCATAGTAGTATAATTCTATGGTGTTGGAGGATTTTTATAAAATCACGTCTCAATAGGTAGTTGAGATTAAGAGGCAGTCCTATTCAGTGGGACTCTCTCCTGGTATTCTGATATTGGACTGCATTTGCACGAGGAAGGGGTGAGGAAGGGTAAGATGCAGGAGCAGTGTTTAAATAAGAAGAGCATCTAGCCCCGTGAGTTAGAGAATGCAAAAGATGGGAGACTGTCAAGTCACTGACAGTTTTCTTGTTACCCCCACCCTATGGGAGAGATGTTGCCTGACCTGGAGTGTACAAATGCCGTACTTCATTCTACAGTTTCCAAGTTTCACAGCAGCATCAGAGTCTGGTGCATGAGAGCAGATCAGTGTGTAAGCTGCTCACTGCTGAAAGCTGGAAGAGTGCACCAGCGAAGAATGACTGGATACGTGTCTATGCATATTCTTCTTCCAAAACTGGCCTATGTCTTAAAAAACACTGGATGCTCTTACAGTTGAGTGTTGTATTGGATGAAGAGGGTTTGTTTTCACTCTCTGGGATCAAAGATCAAAACAATACTGCATATTCAGCCACCAAAATGCTATTCTAGGCTTTTTTACGGTAGAAGGCTTTGCAGTAGCACAGCCTTCATGTCATATTGGCACGACTTAACTTGTGTCAGGTTATATTTAAGAACAGACTGCTAGAAGAACTTCAGAGTACACATGGTTTAAGCACTGCTATTTGGCCACAGATGCCATTGTGAGATCCCAAATTGCCATTGTAAATAGCTAGAGTATTAATGAGGAATTAAATCTCTTCCCAGTAAAAGATGGAGACAGCATCTTTTATGCTTCCCTGCCCTGTCTGAACTACTTCCCTTTTATAACAGCTGCATTTCTGCCAACTGCTTCATCTTTGCAGCCAGGAACTATAAAAGCAAAGTGTCCTTGCCATTTGGGAAAGATGTTGACAGGAGGTAGATGCAATGATCCCCTGCATACTTATGGCATCAATTCTTTCCCAGCAGCATCCCATATGAATAAGTGACTAACTGCCAAATGCCATTCTCTGGAATGGAAACATTTAGACAGTGTCGGAGAGTCTAGTCTGGGTCCCTAAAACAACAAAACTCAAGTTCACATCTCGGCATAAGAATGAGTTTAATTAGTATTAAAACCGAGTTTATTACTAAACAAACTAAGTGGGCTTAAATAAGGATTGAAATGAATGTTCACACATCAGAGATGAACTTCCGTGATACGTATGGTGTGAAGGAATGACGTAAATTGAAGCATTCTATTCAGCAGTAAGCTGGCCATTGAATTTAATAAGAATACAGTTTATTTTCTAAGGCTAAGAGGACAGCACAGATCAGTCTTTGGTCCTGAAAGTTAGGCTATGCATTTCAGTTTCGTGTTGATTGCAGGAATTCTATTAAAATTTAAATTTAAAAGGCTTCCTGTGCCTGAGTAAACCAGATCATAATATCAGACTACCCCCTGTCCTAATATGTAGTGAGGATGAATGCCCCGAAGTAATCTGGGTTTTCAAACATTACAGTGCAGACCTGGTAAGTACCATCTTCAAAGCGAAATCTGTGTTTTCTCAATGATAAATTTGGGCATGCAATGTGTGTGTAACTGTAATGCTTGGCATGCCAAGCAGATGGTAAAACAGAGCTCTGCAGGTGTCAGTATATGGAATATACAAGGATAGTTGATCTAAGAAGCTGAGAGCTCCTGCAACATACAGGTGGTGAAGCAGCCTATAATTTTTTCAGTTCATTGTACTTAAAAAATTGTAGTATGTCTTTATATTAGTAATAACCTATTTTGCATGGATGAGAGCAATGCAAATGATAACATTTGGAAAGTTCTATTGTAATGTAGGTATGGTTTCCATAGAAGTCCTTGAAGCTAGCATGTTATTTACTAGCAATTATTGGAATATGAATATTATTAAATGGTGCCTACTAGATATTGGGTGATTCAAATGTCACTGCAGAGGCAGCTATTTGAGAAAAAAAAAATAACAGTATCCTTAGGCCCTCAAACTGAAATTATGGTTGTCCACTGGAAGCAAGTTCACTCTCCTTACAGGAGTTTGTGTAGTTTTCCTTTCTAGATACAGTGTCACAAGGCGTCAAAGCTAAAACTCCTCCCTGTTCTCATTTTCTATGTAGCCTCTGTTGCCTCTTAAATGACTGTAACTTTTCAGTGAAGAAAGAAACATATCCTTGGAAGATAGGCTTTAGAAATAAAAATGGCAAACATTTCACACTGTGTAGAGGTGTGATATGTTACAAGTAATCTTGGAAGAAATGGCATAGTGGGCAGAGTGCAGGTGGAGTGTTCAAAGCTGCATGTATAATTCACACTTAGTGTGGTGGGTGCTATAAAAAAAATCAATACATAAATTCCATGGCAGATGGAATTTATCAAATACCTCTGCTGTTTATCACCTGAATATCACCAGTACGTATAGATGCATTTGTGTAATTTAATCTTCTTTTCTTCTAGAAACACATACTAAATGCATATTAATTCCTGTATAGAGAACTAGAAATGTTTAGTGTAAAATATGACTAGGGTGTTTTGAGGTTTTAGCTGGAAATAACTTGCATAGTGCCAGAACAGAATGTATCTTTCCAAATATCATGTTTACTTCTCAGTGAGAGATCTGTCACATCACTGCTTCATTTTGTACAAATGTACAATAATTACTTAACCTGTAATAAAATATGACAAGACAACAAAACCTATTAATAGTGGCAATCATTAGTGCATCCTAATTAAATATATTATGCTTAATTTCCGTAGCTAGGCCAAACGCTGATTTCTGACAAGTGGAGCATTCTGGTTTTGCCATTTGATTGAGATCACAGGGTATTCCTAAAAGACGAGTGTCTGAGTTATCTATCTATGTTCTTACTATGGTAAATAAAAAATGGCCTTTGGACTTTGATATGATATTGAAAAATGTCATATTAAAGGGAAACAGTAGGAATTTGAATTACAATATAGAATTTTCGGTTTTCTGAGAGGGACCTTCCTGCTAGTTCAAGTTGTAAACACCTGAAAATCCAGTGTAAATCGATGTTATATTTATTGTGTGGCAGTCACTTTAATATGCTTGCCTTGAAGCCTCAAAAGCAAAATCCTGTGTATTAATACTATGACTTCAGAAAAGTGGGGAGAAAAATAACCATTGATGCTTATAAATATGAAGCCTGCAGAGTATAAGCAAAATACATTTATAGAGAAAACCTTGAAAAATTCCTACAGCAACATCAGCCTAGCTTTATTCTGAACTGTTGAGCCAGAAATGTGAGAAAATGAAGTGACTGAAGCCTGTCAGAAAAGAAAAACATCTAGTAGAGTGATGGTATGAATCCACAGAGAGCAGCATTTAATCCTCTATCTTCACTGCATTGATTAAAGGCTGTTACTATTCAGGTGAATTGAAACCTTCACTGAAGCCATGGTGGAGATGAGCACAATAAAAAGTTGTTTGTCATTTGTAACTCAGTAGGACCCTGAAGTAAGGAACCGATTTCTTCTTATTTTGCATCAACTGAGTTATATTAGATGGCTCATGGAAAGAAATATATATTGTTTATGTTTCTTCCCATAAATACCTTGGTTTATAGTACACGTTAGCAACCAGATTAGGTAAGACCTACAACAAGGCTAAAATTTCCAAATTTAGCATTACCTTATTGCGACATCTTATAGCTTGAGTTCATCCAGTTTGCATAAAATGGTGCATCACATTTGGCCTCATTTGGAGTTGAATCTGGACCTTGTAGACACCACAGCTTTCAACAAGCGCTGCTCTCTCCTGATCCAAATTGGTATTGGTATTTCATGACAATTGCAATAGAAAACAGACCTGTTTCTTGACAGAAAAGATTTCAAAATTTATTCAGTAGTTGAAACTTAAGGGTGTTTGGTTTTTTTGTGAGAAGACAGCAATTTTTATTAAACCTTCATCTTTTTAGCATTTCACAGCTTGAGGACAGATTAACTGATGAAAGTCAGAGACATCACCCCCGGGATACTCCTGTGGCCCAAATGACTGCCAGGGAGGAGGCATTTACAGGAAGCTTCTTTTTCTGACTCAGAACTGAGTACCTAAGCTGGGTCTCCTACATTTCAGTCACACCTCCTACATATACAGCTGTTTGGTGCTATGAGTAGGTCTTCCCAACAACTTGTGTAGGAAGTGCTCCATTTTGAATAGGTAGTTCAGGGAAGTTATTTCAAAAGTTAAGTCTGACCTGCTCTGCCTTCATTTCATTGAGGATAGTCATCTTGCCATAAAAATCTTATTTTAATACCATTATTAAATATATTATTCATGACAGACCAGGACCTGTAAACATGAGGTATGTGGAAAATGCCCAAACAGCCTGAGTTATCCAATATTGGAGGCTTGTCAGGAGGTTGACATTGGTTTAAGTGAGATTCAGCAAAACACAATAATAAGTCTTTCTACTGCCTTACATGAAATAGGTCCTGTAGTTTACAGCATACCACAAAGAATGACTTGGCTATACTGTCAGGAGCACACCAGGGCAAATGTCTGGTCTGTCACTCACATACATAGTAGCAGAAATCAGATAAAGAGCATTCACTGAAGTTTAAGGGTAAAATAATTATTTCTTCCAACAGTTCTTAAATTGAATTGGCATTATTTTAAATCCATGACCTTAAATTAATTCAGAATTCTTTTTGTATCTCAGTCAGTTAAAAAACAGAATATAAATTTTGTTCCTTACCCCTCAAAAAAACGTTAAATGGAACAAAAAAACCCTTCTAATTTATGTGAAACTGTTTTGAAATATGACTTATAATAGTAGTATTTGACAAAGCATGATCCGCCTGACAAAATCAAAAAACCCAAAATAATCTGCTATGTTGCTGTCTTGTTTCTGCTGAAAAGATTTCAAAAATTAGTGGAGAAATCCCTAGTGATTTTACAAGGTAACTTCCTTTTACCAGTTGAAAACTCAGCTTTTTCTATATCTTTTGTCCTCTCTCAGTTCTTTTTAGACATCACTGCAGAAGAACGTGAAACTTTCAGCAGATATTTGTTGAACTGTTAGAATATGAATACTGTGTTTTGAGTTTGCAGTGTGAAGTTATAAAAGTCAATAAGTGTTCAGGGCTTTGGATGGAAGGAGTTTTTGTTTCAAATTACATCAGCTAACAGTAAGCTCTCATTCTTCATAGAATAAAATTGTGAGTAATTCAGCATTCTCTCATGTGACTTTATTTAATTAAATATTATTATATAGAATTTATTAAGTTGTGATCAAGAAAATTCTGTCTAGCATTTTGCAGGTTGTTGAGAAATCTTTCTCTTTTACCATTTAAAATTGTTTGTGTCATTCTAGTGGACTTTATCCATCCTTACACAAAGCTTTTTAAGTATAGCAGAAAAATGTCAATCCTACTAACGCAAATTCATACGTCAGGCATAAAGCCAAAGCAAACTGTCTGTTACATATTCCTAGTTTAAATCTGGTGCACCTGAATATAATGAAATGCAAATTGTTAGTTAAAAACAAAATACTGATCAAAGAATATCCCCTCAAAGTAGTTTCCCTAGTCACAAAATTTTGCAGCTTTTTGCAAGATCCTCAAGATGAAAAATGGCCAAAAAGAGAGCCTAATCAGGCACTTGGGTCCTCTTCATTCCTTCCGCACAAGCTGACCTTGCTTTGTCAATTTAAGAAACTCATTACTGCAATGAGTTATTCACATGGTAGCAACAGATAATATAAACCAGATTGCTAGCCTTTTTAGTCAGCTAGAATGTCAAGCATATATATTTTGGTCGTGCCGTGTATTTTCCAACAACTGCCAATTAACCTTAAGGTGAAATTCAAGGTGTTCGTACATAACCCTAACTGTTTAACATCCCGTTTCCTGCAAGACAGCTTTTCAGTCTCTGCATAGCCGTGTTGCCTGTGTTCAGTTACCTGTCCCATGGGTAGTGAGGTTAGAAGTCACATGCTATTCATAGTGTTGGGCTCACGTTTCTGGAATTGATCCTTGCTGGGTGAGTGTCAGTGTGACTACTTTTAGAACATAAAATCATAGAATCAGAATGTCCTGAGTTGGAAGGGAGCCACAAGGATCATCAAGTCCAACTCCCGTCCCTGCACAGGACAACCCCAAATTCACACCATGTGTCTGAGGGTGTTGTCCAAGTGCTTCTTGAATATCGTCAGCCTTGGCACGGTGACTGCCTCCCTGGGCAGCCTGTTCCAGGGCTCCACCACCCTCTGGGTGAAGAACCTTTTCCCAATACCCAACCTAACCCTCCCCTGGCACATCTTCCTGCCATTCCCTCGGGTCCTGTCATTGGTCACCAGAGAGAAGAGATCAGCACCTGCCCCTCCTCTTCCCTTGTGAGGAAGCTGCAGACCAGATGAGGTCTCCCCTCAGTCTCCTCTTCTCCAGGCCGAATAAAACAAGTTACTTTAGCCCCTCCTTATACTGCTTCCCCTCTAAACCCTTCACCAACTTCGTGGCCCTTCTCTGGATGTTCTTTAGTAGCTTTATATCCTTAACATACTGTTCAAGTTTTCTACTTTGCTTCCCTTGCCAGTTAGATTCCCAACAATTTCTTTTCCAATTCTTTGATCCTTCCAGGGAGTTAGTTCTCTTGCTGCAAGGGATCACATAGTAAAGTATTCCCTATCATAAAGAAAAATGCACCTTGTAATTTTCTTCAAATTTAAATCATATAAAGATCCCATATCATGGAAAGGGAGTTTTAGAAATGTGTATGTTAATAATTACAGTTAAAATTCATTAGGATCTGTGCTACTGTATAAGTTTAGGAGGAAAATTTTCTGCTAAGCAAGGAGAAAAAACAATGAGTCAGTCACGATACAGGGTAGTGGGAAAAAAAGGAAATTTCTATATCAGAAATGTGAATATTATAGATAGTCTGAAGCAGTTACTACTGGACTTCAAGAGAAATGCTTATTATTAGAAAGCCAACCCAACCACTGTTATAATACTTATACCAGTGCATGTGATGCCTTGCAATAGCTTAAGAGGAATAGAACTGAGAGAGGCTAGCGTTCCAAGTCTTCCAAATTTAAGCTTCTTATCACCTATAATTGATTGGTGATAATACTAATATTTATTTTTTTACTTTTATTTACCTGGTATAAGATAAAAGAATAAACAAAAATCTGAGCAAATGTACATTTTCTCTGGTACTGTGTCTGTGGTTAGGTAATTAATATTACAGGAGAACAAGTAGACTTACTTCTCCTTGTGTATCCTCCCAGCCTCAGTTAATCAATATTTTAAGGACTTTCTGAACAAGAATTTGCATCCTGTTTATTTGGTTCAGTAGCCTATAATGAACCTTTCTTCCATAAACTTCTGTGATAATTTTTCAAGTCCATTTAAAATTCTGGCATTCAAGGAACCTGATAGCAATGAATTCCACAACAAATGTGTGGAGCATAAAGAAAGGCCTTCCATTTTTTTGGTTTTTTATTTCATTTAGCGTACCCTAGTATGAGAAATAATGAAAAAAATAACTATGTATTCACTTTTTCCTCTTACCTGTCATTGAATATAAGTTTACAGCCCTGTCTTCTCCAGGCTGTACAGCCATAGACTGTCAAAGTCTCCCCTCCACGGTTATAGCTTCTTCTCTTATGGAAGACATTCCACTTGTTCAGCTTTATTCCATTTTCTTCATTATTTCAAGTTCTTCTTTCAGCTTCGTATATTTGAAGACCAGGAAGTAGAACTAGACAAATTATCCATAGTAAGGCTACACCATGGCTATAAAGTGGCATAGTGCCATTTTGGTTTGTCCTCTATTTCCTTCTAATACTTTTTAGCATTTTATTTGTCTTTTAAATACATCTGAATATTGAGGTGAGATTTTCAAGGCTATCCCCCAAGTGTTCTTTCTAGACTAGAAGGGCTAGAAATACCCAGACTAGAAGCTACCTTCAGGTTTTATCAATGGTGAATTTCATCTGTTTTTTTGTTGTTCAGTTATTCAGCATTACAACATCTTGCAACTCTGTTGCTCTGTTCCATTTCTGACTATGCTGAAAGTTTTCCTATTGTAGAAATTAGGAAAAGTTTTGAAGTGTCAGACATTTGCACATACTGCATGTATTCACTCTTCAGTGAACATAATTCAGTTCAGGTGATTTGTTTCTCTTCAGTTTAGCATGTGTAGATTTACTTTATCACTTTATTCTAAAACCCATTCTCCTGGTTTTCCAGTCCATGACATTTTAGAATCATGCCCAAAAGGAACAAAAAAGAAAAGAAAAACAAATTAAAAAAATCTTTGTAGTGAGCACCATTAGAAAGAAATAATTCTTCTAGGTTTTCTGCTGGATCTTTACTTCTTTCAGTGCTCATACAACACACTGGTTGTCTATAGGCACCAAAGACTTTTTTTGCTGATTGAAGAACTCTTCTAATGAGTCTAGAAAAAAAAAAAAAAGGGTCCTTTTCTGAGTTTAATGCCTTTACAAAGTACTTTTTCACACTCTCTTTTTGGCCTGTGTTGTTGTGCTTTTGTATTTAACTTCCCAGATACAATATTCTTTCTGTTCTTCCAGTGTGGATACAAATTACAATTTCTGAAGGATCTTTTACTGCTAATACCGTCTTTCACTTTTTTTTTGGTCTGCTTAATATCTTACTGATCACTGTTCTTTGTTCTGACCAGCATATCTTTTCTGGGGCACACAAAGTCACTTGAATTTATGTAGACTTGGACAACAGACAGCAAGCCTAGAAGTTACAGCACCAGCCCCTGAGTCGAAGCACCACATGGTTGGCTAATGCAGACACAACCATTGCTTACTCTGAAACTCCTTGCTGTGTTTTGAACACTACCCATGATAACAGCAAGCACTTTATCTTTTAAGCTTTTCCTTTTCATTTGTTTTTAACAAACATTCCTGCATTCTTTTTTAGAAATTAAGTATTACTCTGTGGGCTTTATTTTTTCGAATGTGTTTCCTTCAAGGATACAGATAATGAATGATTTACTATGGCTATTATAAAATGGCTCTTATAGCCATTATGTCTTAAATCAGATTTTGCACAGCTATACCATTTAACACAAAATGCTAAGTAGAATAATTTATATATATATTTTTATATATATGAACATGTATCTATAAAATAAGTATACAAATAGTTGGAAAAGAAAATTTACCTAGCAATGGAATATATCAAAGACACAGGATTCCACACTGAGAAGTAGGTACAAAGTCTTCTAAGATGATAGAACACCCTTAAAGAAAAGTATTTTTAATAAAAGCAGTTACACATTCATCTACTACAGGCAAAATTCTAAATCCATCATAAATATAGCTGCTATTATTATATGACAGAACAGTGAAAAGCAGATGGACCTTATTTGCAATAATGTAGCTGGGCTGAAGGTATTTTTCCGCCTCTCTTCCTGCGTTAATAATGACAGGTGGTGTTGGAGATAATTTTAACCAGATTATGATGAGCTGTAGTTCAGATTCAAAGACTTTTTTTCCAACTTCTCATGCTTGGTATATGGCTGAACATACTTTTAAATGCAGTTCTTCAAAAACAGCATTTGAAGATTTTTGTGTGTGAGAGCTGATGAGGTGCTTGCCTTTTCTGAAAAGAATTCTTTGAAAAACTTAAAAAGGACATATTTCAAAAACAGATTCCTCTGACTTTCATGTGAAGATACCTATATTGATATGAAAATTCTTGTAAATGGAATTTCCAAATAGCAGATTCCCCCTTTCTGAAAAAAAGGATCACAAACGAGATGAAGAACAAAAAAGAATCCTGTACTTACTTTAGACCTTGCAAGCTAACAAGGTAGTGTATTAATTGCCAAGTGATTGCGAGGAAGTGTTTCTTCTTTCTAAGAAGAAATAAGTATATAAATTTATGTGGTACTTAGTTTACCTCACAGCTCAGTGAGCTACCTTCAAAGCTAGCTCAGCCCTTGAAGAGAATTTCAGTTTCTTGACTCACATTCCTTGAGTTTCACCTTCTGTGCTATGTGTATTTATGCATATGAATGTATGCAGATATGTGCAAATGACTGCATATGTTCAAACTTTCTACAGTGGTTTAACTGTATGTAGCGGGAAAGTAAAGTAAAAGAGTGCTTAGATTATAGTTTATAACTTAAGTGGGGGAAGAAATTATTCATTCAAGGGTTAATACCCATAACAGCTCTATTCCGTTGAGTGAAGATACATATTAATGAAATATTAAATAGAGAACTTGTGCCTTCTGTCATTTGTTTGTGATGAAAAGTTTCATTTTATGAAATGCTGTCTGTTTTCAAACATATGAAACTGAAGATACAAACAAAACCAAAAATGCATTGAATCTAGCCACAGATCTATTTTGAATGACATCTGAATTACTAGGCTGCGATAGTGAAAAAATGGTAGCTACAGGTATCTGATCATTTCAAAAGACCTCATTTGTTTGGGAAAAACAATATAAAGAATTGAGCATGTACCCACTCATTGGCTCTGAATAATTACAACTTCTGCAAATGTTTGTTTATTTTGCCTGTTGAGGCTAAGATTTGATGCACTTTGATTCTGCCATCTGAAGTCCATCTGCAAAAGTTTATATCATTGCAAATACATTAGAGTAATAATATGGTGCTGCTTGAGTATGTGTCTGAATTAATTTTTGTCATCAAGGAACTATTCCTGTCCTGAGGGAGAGCTGGTGGCAGATTCCTGGGAGCCCAAGGCTGAGACTGAGGTCATGAGCTCCTCCTTTCTTCTGTTTGTACATCAAGTGACTTTCAGTTTTGCCCAGCTGAATCTTCACCCATAGTTGCAGCAAGCTTACAATCTGTTTAAAAATGCAGTTTAAGCAAGAACAGGTCACATGAGTAGTGAGTTCTCTTCACCTGGGCAAGTTATGACTTCAGAGAATCCTTAGAGGAGTCATAGTAATGTTGGCCTTTCTCAACATGAGCTCGCTGAGACTCCTGGAAAATGATTCAGAAAACAAAGACATTTGTCCCAAACCAATTCCCTGTCATAAAGAGGATCTGCATAAGGCTCAGTTTTCCTTTAAAACACCTTGATGTATTTAAGGACTGTTCCAAATCAGTATTTTAGCTTGTTCTTGGTATGAAGTGTTCAGTAGATCCTTGTAACATGCTCACTCACATGCACAAGTGCAGTTGCTCTGCACAGTAACACTTTTCAGACATGGCTTTGTTAGTTATTGCCCAAAATAGCAAGATCATTAGCAATACCAGCAGATATCTGCTGATAAAATTGATAAACTTACCAGGCTACATGTTAGATTAAAAATTCAGCCTTGAATCTGTGATACTGTTATCTTGGTTCAAGCAAATATAATAAATCTAACTAATTTAACTAAATCAGTAAATGAAGTTGTGCAGCTACTTTTATTGCAGTTTAAATAAGGCATTTTTCAATTTAGCATAAATTGGAATCTGTTTAAGCTAAACTGAAATAAACTGCTTTTAAACTGAGTTATACATCCACAATGGAGTTTAACTAATTCACTTTCTAAAAAAGCTTAAGTTAATAAACAACAGATCTCCTGTGTGAACAGAACTTTATTCTTCCTGTACAAAACTGATAAAAGACTGTTAAAGAAGGTTTCCTTGCCTTAATAGAGACGTGTAAAAGGAGTCATATTTGACACATAGTAATCAGATCACCTCTGTACTTTGCTGAAATATGCTCAGCTAGAAAGTAAAGGTATGAAATAAAAATTTGACTTGGTTAGAATACAATAGGAAGTGTAAACACTAAATAAATCTTAAGTGAGAAAATATAAATAAAAGAATCACAACTCTCTGAAAAGCAAGTGCTTGTTTCATTAGGGAAAGGCAAGAACAAAATGAACAAAATACCTTGGTTCAGGGCCAGAGTCTTCGCTGTAATGAAGACAGTGGAACTGCGATGATTCATTTGTATTATCTAATGATCTACCTTCTTCTAATATACTAATAAAATTTGCTTTCTTTCATACCCAAACCTGAATACAGGCTAACAAAGTTTTTAAGAAAAACATTTAAGCTAGAGTTATTAATCTTCAAGCATGTGCTTCAGTTTTATCAAACTCCTGAGTAAAGAGAGGCTTGAGCCCATACTTAGGGACTTCTTCCATCTGGGACTCTGCACCATTATTAGCTCTAACAGTGTAAGTACAGGTTCTTGGTGTTATGGTGGAGTATAACTGAAAAGAGAAATTGCTTTTAACTTCAGAATAACAGAGTACCTCAGAAATATTTTTATTATAGCAGCCTGAGGCCTCTCAGTGGACGAGACAGGTCTGGAGTAGTATAGGTCTGCTGCAAAAAAAGAGCACGTTCTGCTTTGTCTGTATGCCATGGATCATACCTATAGGGAAACTGTATTGAAGATCACTTTCATCAGGCTTTGATATTTTTTCTAGATCTGACTTCACTGTACTTTTCCCCAGCAAAGAGCAGCCACAATTATGCTAGGCTGCTCAGCAGCACTCTTACATGTGCCCAATGCAGCACGGTGGATCTCCTCACTGTGACACCAGAAAAGGAAAAAGGGGCTAAAGACTCTTCTCAAAAAAATCACAAACACTTCATGTCTTGAGCCATGGCATGGTTCAGGCACCATTTATTCATGACTTAGGTTCATCTTGAATCTTTCACTTGAGCAGCCCTGCCCTTGATATTGTCTTGCTGAGCTCTCCATATCTTCTGGAGCTAAAGCGTACTGTTTGTACACAGAGGAGAAAGTGATGGACACCTTCTCACCAAAAGGAGAGACTTGCCTCTAAGAGAGGAGCCTGCCCTTGAAGAGGCAAGGAGCTGGAGGTTGCATCAGGACAATTAAAGGGAGGACTGTGACCGTATTTTATGGTTGCCCTATAAGACTGTATCAGACAATAGAGAGGAACAAGCCTGAGGCCATAGGTAAGATTGCAAAGAAATTTTGGTTGATTAGTCGTGAGGGGGAAAAAAAAAAAGATCAAGGTCCATCTTAAGTAGGTACTGTCTTACTGTCTTTCCATAGCAGAAGGCTGACGTGGCATGTCTAACTCTTTTTAAACTGTATGTTTCATTCGGGATAAAATGTTGCCAGATTTCAGTTATTTAAAAATAAATAAGCAGCATCTTGAATGCAGATAAAGGTACCCAACTCAATTAGGAAGAAATTTTTTTTTCCAAATCTGAAAGCAGGCATTATCCTCCTTCGATAGAAAAACACAGCTGTGCAGTGCTGAGATACTAATGCATTCTGCATTCAGCAGATTGTAGGGAAAACAGGCATTCTTATTTTGGATACAGTTCAAACTTTTGTCAGTGTCTTCCAGCTTCTGAGGTCATTTACATCGCTTCATTACAATGCACACACATTGTTCATACCTTGTTATATGCCAATTGACTATAAGTAAGTATTTGCATATTATTGCTCCGTAGCTTATTGAGAGGCATTTCATCTGAGAATTTTAAATATTTAGTGACCAGGTGTTTAACTGCCAAATACAAATTATCATGTCTGTTTCTTATGAGGAAAAAATCCAACCAATCCAGTAAGACACTCTCAGTACCCAACCAGTGAAGTGTGTAAAAAATGTAGTGAGCTAAATTCTGTTCTCATTTAAAACAGCATAAATATGCAATTATTCCCCTGAAGCAAAAAATGCACCACCAGATATATTTGATTTTAATTAAAATCAGAATGTGGACTTTAGTATATCAGTGTGTTAGTGATATTTTATGTTAAAACACAAATACAATGGATGGAATCACTAGTTATGGGAGAAATAAAGAAAAAAAAAAGAGAAAGCGTACTTTAAGCTTTTTGTCCATTGTTGTTTTCATCATTTTCCAATTATTTACATTTCATATTTGTTCTGCTTTGCTTTCAGTGGTTTTGGTTTGGGATTTTTTTTTTGTTGTTTGTTTAACTGATGGCTGTCTGTTAGTCTTTTTAACATGTACCTAAATGAAAATAGCTTGATTTTCAAAGTCATAAAGCATTTTCTGCTCTCCTTGATTCAGTAGCTTTCATTATTTTACCATGGAATGACTATTAAGATGAATGTAATGGGATCATAAAAAAGACAGATGCAGCCCTGGGTTATGTCAGGTAGAGTATTTGCACTAGAAATGGGGAGGTATTGAAGCCATTTTAGAAGGCATGGCTGAATCTTCATGCAAAATACAGGGTAGAACCCCTGTGTCTTGTTGGTTGTGTTTTCACCATGTTTGTGGTTGAGCAATGTTTGCATCGAAGAACTAAGTTTTCAAAAGCAACAGATGTAAACAGAACCTATTGGGATGATCAGAGGTTTGGAGAACTTGCAAGAACTGATTAAAGGAGTTCAATTTATTCAGCTGAATAAAGAAAGAAATGTAAGAAAGAAGGCAAGAGGAAGGTGTTCTTTTCCTGATATCTCTTCCTGCCTCTGTGAATTAGTGTATTAGAGACTTCCTGAGGTGTAGAAAGCTGTTCCATACTACCAGCCATCCTTGTCACTTTATGTGTACTGCGAATAGTATCATAACCTCATGTCTAAGATAAGTGGCCTGAAGTGTGTACACAGTATTGGAGATTTCCATGATGTATTTGTGCAGTGGCATGATTATGTTTTCCGTTTTGTCCCCTTTTGTTTAGTTTCTTACTTTGTTTATGAGAAGATAATTCAAATTTTCTATTTGTCTTTTCATTGTTATTGATGTTTTGAGTTCTGTAATCATTCCAAAATCTCTTTCCTGACTGGTAATGTCTAATTCAGAATCCATTGATGAATTTATAGAATTAGAGATTTTTTTTAACTTGTGTGCTTTACTTTGCAGTAGTTGGCACTGAATTTCATTCACATATTATTTATCCAGAGAGCTAACTCATCCCGGCCCTGGTATGCAGGCTACATCTATATTACTAGACCTAAAAAGATTCAGGCAGGGACTGGATCACTGGTTCAAGTCCGTATCCTTGCATTGTTTAGCCAAATCCCTGATACATTTTTGTCCTGTGCCAACCAACCATTGCCTAGACAGTTGACAAGCGCTGTTTGGAAAAGATGGCTGTCAAGAGGCTAATTAAATGCAGCTATAGGGTAGGAGATATGTAGCAAGCAAGTTTAGCAATGTGTGTACAAGCTACACACTTTGGGCTGTGCTCTGGGCCAGAGAGCAGGCCCTGATCTTTTTTATTTACTACCATACACATTGTCATAGCAAACAGGACTGGAAGAGACCCAGAAAATCACAATGAATTTTACACATGAAACTCCTGACAGATACTTGTGTAGCCTAGTCTTAAATGTGCAGTGTTTTTACAGCCATTTGTATGGAGCTTCCAGATCATGACTGCATAGCTTAGCTTTATAATTAAAAGTTTTTTATGATATTAAAGGAAAATAATCTTCTTCTACATAAACCTGCTGCTTTTGTCCCTATTCTTGTATAGAGGTAACAGATCAGTTGCTCAGCAATTTTTACTGTGTCCCCCCTCAGATTTGCCTTCATGCTGCTGAAAATCTTGAACTGTTTCTTTAGATTTTCATGACTGCAGTTCTTCATCTCTGCTCTGCTGTGGGCATCTCTGTGAGCCCACAACTTTTTTGGGGACTGGTGCCCAGAACAACTGTTTGAAATGCTCCAGTTGAGTCATTGTCAGTGCTGGGATGAGAAAGAGATTGCCTCATGTGTCGTACAGAAAATAATGCTCTTTTGCTTCTTAATGTGGTTATTTGCTACTTCTACAGCTGTGTGAGAAAAAACTTCTTTCAATTGGCCTCATGTCTCTGAGACCTCCAGCAAAAGTAACGTCTGTTTTCTTTGCTTCCTTTAAATCTCTCAGCCATTTTAAAGAGAAGCATCTTGTTAAATTCTGGATGTCAAAACAGCTGTTAGAATTAATTAACATACAAGTCAGTGCTTCCTCTAGTTCTGTCTACCTGTCCTTCCTGAGTTAGCTATAACTTGGCATTAGTTATTCCAGTCAGTGTCCTGCTGATTCTCAATTATCATACGTTTGACCATCTAATAGGATTTGCAGTTTACCTGCATGTTTCCTGTACTTCTGACCTCACTGTACAGATATCCATCAGTTAATTCCTCACTGTCCAAGGCTGTGAAGAATAATGTAATCTCACTACCACCACAACCACCACCATGACTTTAGCCTTCTGACCAACAGCCAGTGTTTATACTTAGCATAGGTTTTTGTCACTGGCCACCACTACGGGTTTTCATTAGAAGTTGCAAAGCGGTGTGATATTCTCAAGGTGAAGATATTCTTCCTCTTTTTCATGACATGACCTCTCTCCCTCCTTACCAGTTCATTGAACTGTATCCCAGCATCAAAGCAGCCACAGTATTCTTTTCAGCATCATTGCACAATTAGGTATTCATCTCCACATTTCACTTGCTTCTCACTGTGCATGTCTTCTTATTCTTTCCTAGCAACTAAGGATAGACCAAAATCTCAGAAAATGCAGCCTGTGATATGAATTATATCATCAGATCTTCAGGTCCCTGTTTGTTTATCTTGGTATAGCCATTTGTAAAACATAATATACAGAGAATAAATGTAACCTATGTGAAGTCAAGTAAATGCACAGGGCTGACGAGAAGCCCACCCAGCCCTCCCCTCCCCCATATGAGAGAGTTTGTACCAGTGGTACTTAGAACAGATGTACTTCCCCTAACCTGAAACTGTTTTTCTTCAGGGATATGCCATTACAAAAGCCCTTCAGAAGATGTTCAGAGAACTGTATTTCTTATGTTTGCAGCATAGCTGATTCCTACCAACCATCTCCAAAATTTCTGGGTGCCAAGACTATCATTTATTTTAAGCAATCTGGACTATCTTAATCAGATGCCTATATTTCATTACAGGGTATAGGCATGCCTTCTTTATTCACAGACTTTGAAAGAGAATGATTGATGAATGGAGTTTCTTAATCAGAGTTAACGATTAAAACTTCAGCTTTTAATACTCTAGATTATGGACTCATTTCTTTTACTATTTTAACTTAAAGCACTGCAGACATAAATGTTTCATCAGACAAGTTTAGAGAGTCTTCAAACTAGCAAAGGATTCAGTTAGGTCAGATGACAGCTAAAAGTTTGAAGGATCTCTGGTTGAAGTGCTGAGGGCTGTTTTATGTTCCTTTTGCATTACAACCCCTTATTTGGAGCCCGTTTTTCAGCTGTATAAAAAGCACATTTTAGTCTGGAAGACTTCTAGACACTTCCCTTTGTCTGAATCACTGAGGTAGAGAGAAGAGTGTGTGCATATAGGAGGAATGAGTTCTTTAAAATAAGCAACACTTCTATGAATTGGTAATGTAATAACCATGACCACTAATGTTCTCCTGTATCTTCCAAATACAAGTGAGTAGATATTTTGTTATTATGAAAATAATTTTTCTACAGTGTTTTAGTCTTTCTTTTCTTCATGTGATGTTCCACTGCTTGAAAAAATATATATGCTTAAATCTTCATCTGCTGACAAGCAGTGATCTGGTTTGACATAAAGGCTCTAGCAAAGACCATTTCTTTAAGGTAAGAATGCCAGTTGTTTCTTTTTGGTTTATTTATATCTGGGGGTTTTTATTATCAGTATTGTGATAAGAACTTTAAGTGTTCTATGTTTTTACATACCTGCAGTGCCAAAACAGAGGATTTTAATACATTAAGTAATTTTAAAAGTTTAAAATGAATCTTAAAGGCTAACAGCTTATGCTTTGTTTAACAGAAAAAAAAAATCTAAAACAGTCAAGATGTAAGAGATTAAAAAATACATGTTAAGAGGAGCTTGATAAAAGATCCATAAGGAGGACTATAAAGCCATTGAGCACTAATCTGCTGTAACTTAATATATATTGAGGATTATTATTTTCAATATAATTCTTGAGTTTCTTGTAGAATATAATTACTCTTATAAATTTTACTTGTCTAATTTTATTTTTTAAAAAGCAAGTAATACAGTCTAAAAATAGATGTTTCTGGATTCATCTTCATGCCTCCTGTTTTCCATACTTTTAGAACTTTGTCATGTGTACATTGTCACACACACCACACAGAGAAAGCGAGCAGCTACGCCTCACTGGCCAAAGGCAGTTTATTTAAAATTCCGTAAAGTTTTCTGCCTCTTCCATGACAAATCATTCAGAATGGTCTTCATTAAAAAGCTGCCTCTTCATGAGAAAGCTTAAAGTAAGTCCTGTACATAGTTTCCCTAAAACTTACATCTCATCTTTTAAACTTTAAACTCCAGGATCCCAGCAATCATTAGCCTCACAGGGAAAAAAAGAGGTACCCTTCTTTTAAACTGAAAATATTAGGATGCAGCATTGTAAATATCGGACTGTCAAAAACGTGATTCTTTCCCAGCTAAGCCTTTAACTGATCTTGATTAAAAAGATAACTGTTTCTGAAGCCTGATGTACCTTAAATACTGTAAAGGATTCCATGAAACCATCTCCAAGAATAGTTAAGATAAATGGGCACAGAAAGTTGTCCTATGGCAACAGATACTGTTTTTACATGTTGTGCTTACAAGAGTCCTGCTTTGAGATGTTTTAAGTTTTGAACGCCAGCAACAACTCGTGCACAGAATATTAGAATATTAATTTGAAAAACAGAAATAGGTGTTCACATTAGCTGTTTTCTACAAGGCTTATATGTATGTCAGCAGGTATGCCTGGGCCTCGCTTTAGCTTCTGGAAATTCATTTGCCTTGTTGTGCTATTATTTATGTCTACTTGATTGCCAAAATCAAGAGGATGCCCAAGCTAGGTTATGTTTTATTTTTATTTTATTAACTCCAGCCTTGGTCTCTTGTTCCCTTTTTCTTGCTTAGTGCCATTACAGACATTTCATTTATGGGTACTAACAGCAGTTATGAAAGAGCATTAAAAATGATTGAGGGTCTGGAAGGGACTGATTTATGAGGAAAAGGAGAAGAGCTAAATATTGGAGTGCCGGTCTAAATAATGATTCATGAATGACGTGCTAAATATCTGTAAGTGTTTTAAGAGGGTAAATGAGAGAGGAATCAGGTAGGGTGGTTCAAAGAGAAGTAATCGGGAGTGACTAAATGGAAATAAGTAAAGGAAGGATTTAAACATATTTTTCTTTATAGCCATATTTTTCTTACAGTAAAACTGCGTGCAGTAAGAAACAATCTCCCAGGGGTGCTCAAAGCAGTGCTGCAACTTGACCGGATCAAACACACCATCAAGATGCTTTAAGAAACCACTCTTCTTTGAATCAGTAATAGCTATACAAGTTGCTTTTCTATACATATCTCAAAGTGCTCTGCAGCCAGTACTTAACACTTTATGATACCTTTTGTGTCAGGTGAGGAAAAAATGTTAGTGAGCAAAATCAGTCTAGACACAGATGTTTACAAATTCTGACATAAATCACTCACTACTTTCATCTTAAATGCTTTAGTTTGAATCACAATATTGAGAAAAAAGAAATGCTTTCTCTACCAGCCTAGTTATAGTGCTCAGAAAACGTCAGTCTCTGGTTCCGTCCTTTCCTTTATAGTTATTTGACACTATGTCTGTTATCTCCTAGAGGAAGGCCCAGTCACCCAAGCATATAGCTAAAAACTATGAAGTTTTTGAGGTGCGTTATTCTTCTTTTCAGCTCATTAAGCTATCCTGCTTCCTAGAAAGTTCTTCATGAACTGCAGAAAGACACTGAGAGTGACTGTGTGGCATGACAACCCTATCAGTCCTCTGGAAGTTGGACAATATGTGTCAAATTCCTCTGAGCAGAGGAGGGAAGGTAACTTTCAAAACATGGCAAGTATTCTGATACTGGTCATTCTGATCAAATCACATGGATATTCTGAGATTGTGTAAAAGGAACCTAGAGAACTAAATGTTTCATTCACCCCCAGCAACATTTTATTTTCTGTTTTACACATAATATTGTATTCACTTTGATCTGCAATTTTTTTTCCAGTTTGTCAGTTCAGCTTCCAAACAAAACAAAAAAAAATCTGACTGACAGCTGCTACTCATATACAAAAATGCTGCAGTTCCCTTATAAGTCCCAAACATCCTTCTACCTGCAAAGCTGGATGACCTAGAAACATTCACAGGACTAAGAGTAGTGAGAAAACCAACCACTGAATATCTCACAAGAATACTGGTGAGACAAGCAGGAGAGGGAACTTTGAATCCTGGGAAGTTGCTCTCCTCTTTTTAGACGATACAGCATGCTCTTATTTTTGCAGTGTGGAATTAAAAAGACAGAGGGTAGTGACTGTGTTTCCCCTACTCTGACATTTTATAACCTTATTTCCCTATTAGAACATCCTGCTGGGTTGGTAATGTTAAAAAAATGTAGTTCTGTTTCAGCCCTTCATAAAATGCACTTCTCAGGAGGTAAAGAAACAGTATAGGATGTCATATCTGTAAGAGGACATGGAACAGAATTGCAGAATCACAGAGTGGCTTAGGTTGAAAGGGATCTCTGGAGGTGATCTGGTCCAACCGCCCTGCTCAAGCAGGTCCACCTACAGCCAGTTGCCCAGGACCGTGTCCAGACAGCTTTAGAACGTCTCCAGGGAAGGAGACTCCTCAGGCTCTCTGGGCAACCTGTGCCACAGTTCAGTCACCCTCACAGTGAAAAAGGGTTTCCTGATATTCAGAGAGAATATCCTGTGTTTCAGTTTGTGCCAGTTGCCTCTGGTCCTGTCTTTGGGCACCATTGAAAAGAGCCTGTCTCCATCCTCTTTGCACCCTCCCTTCAGGTATTTATATACATTGGTAAGATTCCCCTGAGCCTTCTCTTCTATTGGCTGACCAGTCCCAGCTCTCTGAGCCTCTCACAGAACCACAGAATGGCAGGGGTTGGAAGGGACCTCTGGAGATTATCTCATCCAACCCCATTGCTTGAGCAGGCACACCTAGAGCAGGGGATACAGAAACGCATCCAGGCGATTTTTGAATGTCTCCAGGGAGGGAGACTCCACAACCTCCCTGGGCAGCCTGTGCCGCTGCTCTGGCACCCTCACAATAAAGAAATTTTTTCTCATGTTTAGGTGGAACTTCTTGTGTTCCAAATTGTGCCCATTGCCCCTTGTCCCGTTGTTGGGCACCACTGAGCAGAGTCTGGCTCATTCTCTTGACACCCGCCCTTCAGATATTAATAAGCATTGATAAGATCCCCCCTCAGTGTTCTCTTGTCCAGGCTGAACAAACCCAGCTCTCTTAGCCTTTCCCAGCCCAGGTGAATCCCAGCTCTCTCAGCCTCTCCTCATATGAGAGTCCCTTAATCATCTTTGTTGCCCTTTTGTGGACTCTCTCCAGTATGGCCACATTTGTCTTGTACAGGGGAGCAAAGAACAGGACCCAGCACTCCAGGTGTGGCCTCACCAGTGCTGAGCAGAAGGGAAGGGTCACCTCCCTCAACCTGCTGACACTGCTCTTCCTAGCACAGCCCAAGGTACCATTAGCCGCCTTCGCTGTAACGGTGAACTGCTGGCTCATATTCACCTTGATGTCCACCATGATCCCCAGGTTCTTTTCTGCAAAGATGCCTTCCAGATGGTCATCTTCCAGCATATACACTGGTCCCTGGAGTTATCATTCCCCAAGTGCAGGACTTCACACTTTTTTGTCGAACCATGAAGAGGTCAGGATAATGATGCTCAGTTTTTAAAGGAAAGACATATTTTTTCCTATAATTCCTTTTTACAGACATTCTCTTCTCAATTTGCACTTTAAGTTTGGCTTTGCACCATTAACAAGGAAGTTCTCTTTTCACAATTGGCCTGCTAATATATACCCATCCAAATCTTGCCACGGATCCTGCCAATTTGGACTGGACAAGACCCAGTCAAGATCTGTGGCCTAGTCAGGAATCAGTACGTTTGATGTGATTTTTAGTTTCTTCAGGGAATGTTGATATCTGAAGATCTTTTGATTCTTAGCACGTAAGAGCTATTAACTTTCTCTGTGGCTGCTAATTTCATGTCTTGCAGAAAAGACTCTCCATTAGCTTTCATATTTTTCTTCTTTTACTTCATACTTCTTGCAGGAACTAGAGGAATTGTTATTAAGATAATAAATTATCTCTAACAGTATCAATGAAACCACTTGAGGAGAAGAATGGTTTTTTTCATCATCCAATCCTGAATCCTAAAGGCTATTTTGGACTTGCATTTGTTTATGTACCAGTGTTAATTACAGAAGCAAGTAATATATTAATATTTTATTTCTAGGATACAGTAGTAGGTGTAGAGGTTGCACCTTATATCATCTATGTTCGTAGAGAAGTATGACTAATGCGGTGTACAACAAAAAGAAATCTATCCTGAGGTACTATGCATGAGTCACAGAAGCCATAGTATTATATTTAGAATAATAATCAGACAAGAAATAACATACTCTTAAAATGTAATGAGGTCATTTAGTTAAAAAGTGTATTCCCAGTCTGTGTCAAGCTACAGGCCAATGCTATATGTGCTTCGTTCTTTTTGGTTTTTTTCTTTTAAATTCTTTCAAACAACCATGTGCAATGGAGATATAAATTACCATAGCATTAGTCCATAACATTAACAAGGTAGTATGAGGCGTCTTCAGTTTTGTTCCATAATCATATTGCCTGCATATTATAGGAGTCATTGTGGTGAAAAAATAATATCTTTAATATAGCCTGCCTTATAGGTGAATAATCCTTATTGTATCGCTGTAGGCGATAGAGAGGATCTTAAAAAAAAATGCTTCAGAAATGGTCAAGCCCAGATACTCAAATACAAACAAGTAGGAGATTTACCTTTTGAAAAGGTCTGGAGTAAGCAAAGGTGCATTGCTTCTACCTTCTGCTTGGAAGAGAAGTAACGATGGATTAAACACCACAGGAACTGCTGCCATGGATTCCTCTCAAACGACAGTCTTGTCTAGTTTCTGAGCTATTCCTGGAAAAGGGAATACAGGTTCTAGTAACTTAAGTAAAAGAGCAGGTTGCAAATATAATTCCTGTTCTTTGGGGGTTTAGGGTGTAATTTTTCCCCTTTTCCTTCTGCAGTAGTATAGCTTCTGAAGAAAGGGTGTGTTGAATTAGTTGCTTCTCCTGTCCCCTATATATATCTGAAAAAAAGACCTCTCTTTTTTCTTTTTTTTTTCTTTTTTCTTTTTTTTTTTCCCCCCACAAAAAGGTACAAGAGAAAAGCGGTGGACTGCCAAGAAATGAACACAATTTTTTACTATAAGCTGCAGTGACATGTTCTTTCAGCTTGGTTTGTACCTATCTCTAATGTTCAGGAAAATCAAATACTGCAAAATCCTGGTATTTTGAACTATTAGTGAAATTTTATGTGGAGAGGAGACCTAGGTTTACTCAAGAACATTCCTGCTGAACCACAAATAATCCACTATAAAAGAAAAGGCTCTCTAAATGTTAATGTCATCATTCTTTTATACATTCCATAAACTCGAGGACTGTCAGGCTACGGGGCGCCATGTAGGATTATTCAAGAGAGACTCACTTGCCATGGAAAGGTAGAGATATTTCAATACAGGATTTGAAATGATAATAGGGAATCTTTTTTCACTTGTCTGTGTTTGTTTACTTTTTGTTTTTCTGAGATCTCTCTCATCTGTTAATAGCTTACCCATACACACAGGGCAACATTAATTATGCTAATATTTCAGTTGCAAATTACATTCTTTATTGCTTCAGTCCTGGAGCTAGATGCTAGTCCTGAGTTAGCTGGCATTGTTGGCTATTATCTAACAGTGCAGAATTGGACAAATTGCTTTAAAAACAAACAAGAAAGCTAAGCAAAACAAACAATCCACAGGAAAAAGGACAAAGAGGTTTTTTCTAGAAAGGTTTTCTATTTAGGTCATTAATCACCTCCTAAAATAAATCTTAAAAAGTAATCTTCATGGTGTGGTGTTTGCTATCCTTGACACTGGACATGCAAAAACAAGAGGTTAGTTTGAAGATTTTTGTTTAGGATGTTGTGCACTTTGCACAGTGTACAAGATACACAGAATCTGATTTTATCATGTAGCAGAAAATGAAATGCATTAACATTAAGCAAAGTACTTTGTTGATACTTATCTTGTTGAAGAAGAGGTCTTCAGACTGATGCCAGCATGTTTGGAAATTAATTGTGGTGGTCAAAAACCATGATGCCATCAAAGACTCTCAACTTCTACATAATGCAAGTGTGTTTTTATCCCCCACAGAGATAATGACTGGGTTGCTAGGAAACTTACTTGAGTTTAACAAAGAATAATGTAGGCATCTCATCTATGGAAATGATGCATGAGCCAAAAGCTGTGTTACTTAAGGAGCTACTTACCCTAAAATGCCTTTATTTTTGGTTTACAATGGGTGGACAGGTGCACCTGTCTCTTCACAGAAATATTCTAATGTATTCTGATTTGTTAGAGTGTATAAATGTACATTAATCTAACTCCAAAGTGCAGACTTCCCTCAGACATGATGGGACCATTTTATTACCAGAAACACACAAGTATTCAAACTGTATCAGTGAAAGAACAAAGTGACCCTGCCTATCTTGCCCGAGTCTGTCTCTAACAAAATAATTCTGCAAATCTAACACCATATAAGCAGAAAGGGGGAGGGTGCGAGAATTACCTTTCTTTTTTTTTTTTTGTCCTTTAAGAGAGAGACCCTTAGTTTGTTTCTCTTTGCGTTAGCCCTGAAGACTAGGCTGTCTTTGTGTGCTGTTTGGTGCTGTCCCTTCACCTATGCAGTCTTTCCTCTACAGCTAAAAAAGAGGCACCTTCAAAATGTTCTGCCTTCCCCACTCAAATACAGTAATCCCCAAGATCATTCAGACAACTCCAGGGGTAGGAGCCTCACCTAAAAGATGGGATCTCTCAGATGCCGCCCCCATGTCAGCACCACCCTTGCACAGGGTTTAGAAAAGATTTCTATTCAAGAATGAACTTGTATGTAGGCAGTAAAGACACTGATATGCATCTGTTACTCTAGGCTCATTTCCCACCAGACCACAGCTTTACTCTGATTCATTCCTGTTACCCACAACTTTAGGCAGACACAGTAAAGGTGATAATGTGACTTGTAAAAAAATCTATAGAAACATTCTGTGTCTTGGTTGAATGCTGTTGGTTTTATCCTTTTTAAATTGTATTAAAATTTTCTGTGAGCGTTCTCGTCTCAGTGTAACCATGGCAGCATAATTACCTTACCTGCTATTTCCTTCTTTCCCTGTTATCAATATTTTTTTCTAGGGGGTCATAAGTGTATATAAAAATAAAAACCCACTTTAAAATAACATTAGGATGCTTTGTTGACATTTCTGTCCTTCCAGTTTTATGATCACTGAGACTTAATTTGCTTTCGGCAATGGGAGTATGACAGCTATCACTTGCACTGTGCAGGCCACTTTTGCATTGTCGAGATCACAGAAATAGTATCAAAAACTGATGTGTGATGCTCCTCAGTAGAACAATTTATTTCTATTTCTTGCTGTCAAAATAATAATGATATAAGTTTAAAAGAACAAGTCAAAGGGAAAATGAAAACAGACCTTATGGGCTTCAGCCTATTTACCAGATTCCTCACAGTTAGCATCTGAAATCACAGGCATTCAGGACATTGAATATAGGTTCTGAATGTGCTGCTGAATATAATTTTTTAGTTTTAAGTATCATTTCAGAGGGAAAATTATTTCTTTAAACTTCAGTCAAAAGTACTCACTTTGTTTATCAAACTGATTTTCCTGGAGACTTTAGAAATGCCTCTGTGGAACTTAAATCACAAGCTTCTTGCTGTTTTTTTTTTTTTTTTTTTTTTGTATGTGCTGGCATTAAATGTATGTTTTGGTTCAAGAATAGCTCCTTATAGAAGAACTATTTATATAGCCAACATTAATCTGAAACAGAGTGGTAGCAGAGAAGTATCCCAGTCCTCGGGCATCCCAGAAGAGATAAATATAAGATTAAGAGAGAGTGTAATCTACATTAAAAAAACTTGCAGATATTAAAATTGTGAAAATAATGAGAACAGCATTTTTATTGAAATGAATGCAATTGCAGAACTGAGATCTGATTAAGTAAATGAATGTAGCTATCCTGACTATAAGAGAAGAATCTGACAAGATGGGAGAGGAGAGACTTGTGAAACATTGGAGGAGTAAATCTGGTCAAATCACAAAGGTCGTCTGAAACACAAGCAGTTTATATCACACCACCTGCCTGTATATAATATAGGTTATGCTATTATTCAGATTTTATGGTGTAGGAATGTAACTGTTCTAAATGTAAAAGCAATAATCAATATTGTAAATGTGATTATTGTTCACTGATTATCATAAAAATGAATTTGTGAATTTGTCCAATTCTGTATGACTGAGTTTTGAAGATGGAGAAAGAATCAAGGGATTCTTGTTTTGAAGAGATCTAAACTAAGAAATATTAGTCCTTCATGAGACTGAATGGATTTCTGATGAACTCAAAAAGCCTAGAAAATTGGTTTCTTCGGATTCTTCAAGATCAAATATGCCACTGACTGAAATTTTGTCTAGTGATGAGCAGAAAATTGATGACTCTGATGTTCCTGCAAAAGAGACATTTTTATTTCATCGTCTCCATTGAAATATAGTCACAATGTTAATTGATGTTTCTTCTCTAGAGCTTTCAGCAACATTTTAACATCTGCTATATTCAGGAATAGTTTTTATTCATTTCGGTATCCAAAACACTGCAGAGATCAATCTGCGCTGTATGACATAAAAACAACTGAAAGGCAAAAGCTTCAACTTCATGAAAAAGTTAGAGTTTCCTTTTATATTAATAAAATTGCTTTCAACTGAACAAAATTAGCATTAAACATAGTGAATGGAAGGCTTACATGCATAAATTTGCTAACAAATTTGGCAAGCAGGAAAAATATAGGTAGTAATAAAGGAAGAACTAAGGCTTAGGTCTTGTGAAGGTTGTTACCCTCTAAAGCACGTATTGAACAACAGAAGTACAAACTGTGACTTAAAAAAATAATAAACAAACTATCCAGATTCATCTGACCATGAAGGCATCACCAGACACATCACTGACTTAAAAACTGTTTAGTGCCCACTGACCCTGCGCATGCCATCATTTGACGATCCTGTTTCCCACCTAAAATCTAAGATTTTCATGCCTGTATTCTCTAAAGGCCTAATATCTAACCTAATATAAACTGAATTTTTGTGGAAGTCTAGTGGCTAGATTTCTTGTATAGGGATCAGGTTGTCTGGATTCAGTTCCTTTCTTCCCATAACAGCATTCAAAACAAACAAAAAAAAGTCTCCCAACTCCTAGAAAGATGCTTTAGTCAACAAATTATGCAGAAATACTTCAGAGTCAAAATCTCTCCATCATTTTGAAGCAGAGACTTTGCAGTGAAGAACTCAAGAGAGGGAGTGTATAGAGGAGGGAACATGAGTCTACAGACTTGTGATCAGCACATTCATTTTATGATAAAAATATACTAGTTCTGTTCAATGTGTGCATTTTGTATTTCAGAATCACTTGCTTAGGTATTGAATAACATCTCCTAGAGAACAGATTCAAACCCTGACCTCTCATCTCTTGATGGGCATCTTGTTACTGTACTTCTTAAAGCTGTGTGGATCCAGTGATACAACTTCAGAAAGAAGTATCTCTAGCCTGAATAGCAAATAGCATAACATCTCATGATTTTTCTGGAAATACAGATTTTAGGTTGGACTTTTACATTCAAGATTTGACAGAGGGGGTTGGATACCAAATAGAAAGGAATTACTTAACATAGGAGTGTATATAAAATCAATAGAAGGCATTTTTTATATAAGGCCTTTTTTTATATGGCCTAACATTTCATGTTAGCTTGTTCAGTGTGTGAGATTTTTAGGTTACAGTTCTAGTACTCAGCCCAGTAAGTCCAAATTTCATTGGGGATCAATGTGCTTAAAATTTAAATGCTCCAACACCTAACTTGTAGTCACCTAAGTTGCTCATTAGAGCTGTCACTACATAACAACTATAGTAATGCCAGACGGTTAATCAAGCACAACATCTGTTCTAAAAATCCATACTGTCATCCATAGAGTTAACTGTTCTCACCACTAAAATACCTCATACAGAACTCTGTGTCCAGGTTGCTAAGGTTGCAGTTTGTAAACCCAGGGGTTGCAAAACAAGATCCGTGTTAATTTGGCATTACCACTCCATTAGCCACAAGTGCAGCCCAGTAGGAGAGATTTTCAGAGCAAAGCTGTTGGTGCTGAGGACCTGACTTGCACGTTATGGAGGGTTCAGGATAAGATCCTGTGGATTTAGTGCCTGCATCAATAGGAAGTAATTGGGATGTTCCTAGAGTGCATCTGGTTTATTTTGCCCAAAAGGGCTTCTGTGCAGGACTTCTGGAAATGCTCTGCAGTATGAACTAAGGCACAGCAAGTGAGGTGAACTGCAGTCCTGTCCCAAACTGAAGCACTAAATTAGTCTCACCCTTGTGATGCAAAAAAAGCCTGTAAAATTGGGGGATTTCAAATCAGTCTAAAAGGATTCTTGGATCTTGAGCCATTAAACCGTGTGGCCTTATAAATGCCCTGGGGCATCTGGTTATCCCTGAAGGCCAGGCAGCTCTGACACGGGTCATGAGAGGAACACCCACCTCTGCAGCAGTAGTTGCACACCAGGCAGCACAACCCAGACTGGATCAACATCTACATTGGGGAACCCCTACCATCCCCTTGGCAAGGCCTTTAGTTCAATACTAAGGCACCAGAATTAGGCACCTTTTATACATAGGTGTCTTGTGTGTCATGCTATGCAACCATGCTGTCAGTATTGTTAATGGATACACAATGCTGTGGAGCACACAATGGAGTTGGAGCAAGTCTTTTCATCCAAAAGTAGATACTTATCATCTGGTCATCTGAATCACTCCTTAGGCTCCACTGACTGATTCTCCGCTGACTGCAGCAGAGCATTACAGGCCCATATAATGGGACTGTAGATACTTATCACACAAGCAGACATTTAGGTGAGACAGGAAGTCAGGCATCTTAATCTTGCACTGGATTCTTTTCTTGGAATCAGAACTTGGCCATGCTGAAGTTCCCAAAGAGCTTTATAAGGATCAGCAGACTATTCTCATTTAAATAATTCACATTAGGATTATTCAGATCAATATGAACCTTTATAAATGTGGAGCTTTTTTGAAGTAGATTTTGAAAGGGCAAATAACTTCAGCAAGAGAATGTCAGTGTCTCAGAATAGACTCAAAAAGCTGGGCTCCCTTCAGAGAGAAACTAGATTACTTAATGCTGTGTGTTATTTGCAGAATGGTGAGTTTTTCATTGAAAACATGAATTTATTTTTGGTTTTGGAATAAATATGCTTATGGAGTAAATTTAGGATTTTAGTTCTAGAGGATTTCAATAAGATTGTAATTTTTAGAAATGATCAATCTGCAGGGAAATCTTTCAGCCATTGAAAAATTCTCCCTCTGTTCAGCTGCTGTTATTCATTCCTCTCTTGCAGACAAGCATTCCTCCATGTGCTGAGTGACAGATTGTTCCTCTTCACATGCAACAGACACAGACAGTGTTTCACAGCTGAGGGGCTGGGGTCATTTCGCTATACTTAAATCACTTGTGGTAGCTTTATAGCTTTTGTTTTACTCTGTCCACTTCCTTTTACTTCCTTCTTCTACATCACTGGAAAGCAGTAGACAGCTCCACTTCAGGATCATCCCTGGAGGTGTTCAAAAAACGTGTAGACATGACAGTTCAGGACATGGTTTGGGAAGCATGGTGGTGTTGGGTCGACGGTTGGACTTGATGATCTTAGAGGTCTTTTCCAACTTTAATGATTCTATGATTATATGACAAGATCTCCATGCTTTACAGAGGCAAGAGTCCCTCTGTAAGAGGCAAAAGAAAAAATTTAAGGCTATAGATGGGAAAGGGGGGAAAGGCTGGAAGATGGTAAGCAGGGACATCTGTGTTTTACAAATCAGCTTAACTGTAGGAGAATAGAAATTCAACATGATATTATTGGAAGGCTAACTGCAGAACAAAGCTGTTTCTTAAAATGTATCTGATATGGAAGTGTATCATTTGAAAAGGAAAACTCAGAAACAGAAAAAGGAAATGCTCTGGAGATGAAAGTGATAAAGAGGGTAAAATACTGAAAGTTTTTTGGAAAGGAAGTAGATGAGTCAAAATACGGATGGCGGTATCTGAGTATGAGAAAATCAAATCCACAACACCCTTACATCTTTTTTGAGGAAAAAAGCATTAGTAACTCTGGCAGTAACATTCATAAAGGGTGTGCCATATACTCCTGGGAGGGGAGAAAGAAGAGAACATGGTTTTGTGTTTGTGTGTGCATCTGTCCGTATTTGAGATTTTTTTTATAGGCTAAAAGTACCCTTTCTTTCTTCTCCAGGTTTGTCCTTTATACTGAACAACAATAGAAAAAAAAAAAAAACAAAACACTTTTAGTAATTAAAAGCTCTAACCCAGGAAATAACAAACTGTGAAGGATAAGTTTTACCTGAACTACTACCTTAACACTTGAAAAACAGCTGAACGTCTTTCAAAAGCTTTGTTGCCTTCAAGCCTTTACTGTGGTCTGACACTCAGGAATCACTCATAATTTTTAAGGAAAATCTTTATATGCTAGAATGAGTAGCACTCATTGCAGTCCCATCAGGTTGTTTCCATTTTTAACACAGAGAGTAATGTTGTAACTAAAAAGTGGACTAGGGTTTTTTCGTGTGTGTGTGCGCTGCTTTTTATATATTAGGCAAACCATAACATTTATGCATTATGCAAACCTCAGAGTACTGAGGGAGCTGGCAGAGAAGCTCGCCAAGCCGCTCTCCATTATTTACCAGCAGTCCTGGTTAACGGGGGAGGTCCCAGATGACTGGAGGCTTGCCGATGTAACACCCATCTACAAGAAGGGCCAGAAGGAGGATCCAGGGAACTACAGGGCAGTCAGCCTAACCTCGGTACTGGGGAAGATTATGGAGCGCTTCATCTTGAGTGCGCTCACCAGGCAAGTGCAGGACAACCAGGGGATCAGGCCCAGTCAGCACGGCTTCATGAAAGGCAGGTCCTGCCTGACCAACCTGATATCCTTCTATGACCAGGTGACCCACCTAGTGGATGAGGGAAAGGCTGTGGACATTGTGTGCCTGGAGTTTAGTAAAGCCTTTGACAATGTCTCCCACAGAATCCTCCTAGAGAAGCTGTTGGATCATGGCTTGGACGGTTGTACTCTTCGCTGGGTAAAAAACTGGTTGGATGGCTGAGCCCAGAGAGTTGTGGCGAACAGAGCTAAATCCAGCTGGCGACTGGTCATGAGTGGAGTTCCCCAGGGCTCAGTTTTAGGGCCAGTCTTGTTTAATATCTTTATCAATGACCTGGACAAGGGGATCACATGCACCCTCAGTAAGTTTGCAGATGACACCAAATTGGTGGGAGTGTTGATCTGCTCAAGGGTAGAAAGGCTCTACAGAGGGATCTGGACAGGCTGGATCGATGGGCCGAGGTTAATTGTATGAGGTTTAGCAAGGCCAAGTGTTGAGTATACCTGAGTCACAACAATCCCCTGCAATGCTACAGGCTTGGGGAAGAGTGGCTAGAAAGCTGCCCAGCAGAAAAGGACCTAGGGGTGCTGGCTGACAGCCAGCTGAACATGAGCCAGCAGCATGCCCAGGTGGCCAAGAAGGCCAACAGCATCCTGGCTTGTATCAGGAATAATGTGGCCAGCAGGAGTAGGGAAGTGATTGTGCCCCTGTACTCAGCACTGGTGAGGCCGCACCTTGAATAATGTGTTCAGTTTTGGGCCCCCCACTACAAGAAGGACATTGAGGTGCTGGAGCGTGTCCAGAGAAGGGCAACAAAGCTGGTGAAGGGTCTGGAGAACAAGTTTTATGAGGAGCAGCTGAGGGAGCTGGGGTTGTTTAGCCTGGAGAAGAAGAGGCTGAGGGGAGACCTTATTTTGGCAACTACCTGAAAGGAGGTTGAAGTGAGGTGGGTGTTGGTCTCTTCTCCCAAGTAACAAGTGATAGGACAAAAGGAAATGGCCTCAAGTTGTATCAGGGGAGGTTTAGATTGGATGTTAGGAAAAATTTCTTTACTAAAAGAGTGGTCAAGCGTTGGAACAGGCTGCCCTTTGAGGTGGTTAAGTCACCATCCCCGGAGGTGTTCAAAGAATGTGTAGATGTGGCACTTCAGGGCATGGTTTAGGAGGCATGGTGGTGTTGCATTGATAGTTGGACTTTGATCTTAGAGATCTTTTCCAACCTTAGTGTTTCTATGATTCTATGATTGTATAACCTAGGGCAGATCACTGCTGATATAATTGCTACAGGATTTGGCGAGAAAGGGCCTTCCCTGTTTTATACTCTTGAAGATCCAGACTTTGATTTTAAACAAATTAAGTACTAGAAATATTTGTTTGAGATAATTTCATGTTCAAATTGTTTTCAGAACTAAATTAAACTAACTTTAGCATTGAGATTATATCTAAGCAATTTGTTTTTTCTCATTAATTTATACAATTTGTTGAAAACTGCAGTTTCATGGTCCAGATATATTCAAAGAATTTGGTCAAAAATAGGAAATGGTTTTCATCAAGAAAGGAGACACATCATTTTGTAGTAACATTGTGTAGATAATTATTTTGACTCTTCTCTTTGGAAAAAAGAGGTTTTTTTCTTCAAGTATTTCTAGAGTATCCTTTCAGAAGATCTAATCAACCTGTCAACATGAAACAAATGCTCTCGAATTAAATCATATTAAAAATAAAATAATAAATAGGGTTTGTTTGTTCTATTTTTGATGACAAAAATTGAATAAATTACTTTTGTATGAGTTGAACCATGTTTGCAGGCTTTGTTCATGTTATTGTTTGGCCACTGATTGGAGAAGCGCTTTTCAATTTATTTTTGCAACTGAAATCCATGTATAAAATACACCTTTTTATTTTTATTATTTATGTGACCAAATAGATAGAATAGTTTCACTGAAAAAGTGTTTCTTTTTCAGAGTGCAATTACTTCAAGGTATCATTTTTGCACTTTGCATATATAATACGAATGACTAATACAGTTCCTTGCTTTCAAACACTTCATCTGTGCTTGACATGGAGAAAATGCCATTCATTACATGGCTGCTAACACAGTTGCTGTTCATTGACCCCAATTATACAAACTATCACTGCTCAGGCTTAAGAAAGCACTTAGGCGCACACTTGAGTTCCATTAATAAGAATTGTTGAATGGGGAAAGGCAGTCACAGGCTTGAGTGCTTTGCTGAATAGGGGCCATCTTAGGCACTAGCCCTGCCAGCCTTAACATCCCGTGGTACAAGAGTAATCTCACTTATTCCAGCAGGGCAGCTCACACAAATAAAATTTCAAAGTTAAGTACACATCTGAATATCGGAAGAACCTGAAGCTTAATGTCTGTCTGTGCGGTTAACTGCAGATAACTGCAAGCTTACCTCATCCACAATGCAAATTGACTGCATACATACCAGCTCAGATCCTAAGTCTGTTATGGCAAATCTGGGAGGACAGTACTAGACTATTTCTTGTGCAGCTACTGTCTCTGCTCTTTTGGGCCATTGTACACCATTGCACAACAACGATGCACATCACGATTTCAGTTCTGGGATACAGGTGAGGGAGAAGCCCTGGCAACAGAAGAGTCCATGCCTCTGCATTAAGCACCTATATCCCAGAAAAGTCTATGAAGAAAATAGAGTGGCTAAAAAACATCATTCAATTGCCAAGTTCATAGCTTCACCAAGGGCGAGTCCTACCTGACCAACCTAGCGGCCTTCTGTGATGGAGTGACTACATCAGTGGACAAGGGAAGAGCTACAACTGTCATCTGTCTGGGCTTCTGTAAGGCCTTTGACATGGTCCCCACAACATCCTTCTTTCTAAACTGGGGAGATATAGATTTGATGGGTGGACTGTTTGGTGGATAGGAATTGGTCAGATGTTTGCATCAGAGGGTAGTGGTCAACAGCTCAATATCCAGATGGAGAACAGTGATGAGTGGTGTCCCTCAAGGGTCCATACTGGGACTGGTACTATTCAATATCTTCATCAATAACATAGACAATGAGATTGAGTGCACCCTCAGCAAGTCTGCAGATGACACCAAGCTGAGTGGTGCAGTTGACATGCCAGAAGGACAGGATGTCATCCAATGAGACCTGGACAAGCTGGAGAAGAGGGCCTGTGAGAACCTCATGAGGTTCAACAAGGCCAAGTGCAAGGTCCTGCACCTGAGTTGGGGCAATCAATACAGGCTGGGGGAAGAAGAGGTTGAGAGCAGCCCTGTGGAGAAGGATTTGGGGGTACTGGTGGATGAGAATCTGGACATGAGCCAACAATGTGCACTTGCAACCCAGAAGGCCAACCATATCCTGAGCTGCATCAAAAGAAGCATGGCCAGCAGGTCAAGGGAGGTGAGTCTGCCCCTCTGCTCCACTCTGGTGAAACCTGACATGGAGTGCTGCATCCAGCTCTGGACCCCTCAGCACAGGAAGGACATTGAACTGTTGGAGCGGGTCCAGATGAGAGCCACAAAAATGATCCGAGGGCCGGAGCACGTCTCCTACAAGGACAGGCTGAGAGAGTTGGGGTTGTTCAGCCTGGAGAAGAGAAGGCTGAGGGGAGACCTTATTTCTGCCTTTCAGTACTTAAAGGGCGACTATAGGAAAGATGGGGGCAATTTCCTTATCAAGGCCTGTTGTGACAGGACAAGGGGTGATGGTTTTAAACTAAAGGAGAATGGATTTGGACTGGATATAAGGAAATTTTTTTTTTACAATGACAGTAGTGAAACACTGTCACAGGTTGCCCAGAGAGGTGGTGGATGCCCCATTACCGGGAACATTCCAGGTCAGGTTGGACTGGGCTCTGAGCAACCTGATCTAGCTGAAGATGTCCCTGTTCACTGCAGGGGGGTTGGACTAGATGGGACCTCTAAAGGTTCCTTCCAACCTAAACCATTCTACGATTCTATGATTTTATGTGGAGCTGATGGAGGTAGGACATTGGAAACATCTTTCCAGCTCTCACATTGGACAGCATTTCCCCAGTATGGGATTCCTCATGAACTTCTCACTGACATTAGAGGCCAGGGCCAGATAGGTGCTTTCTTATGAAAAGGAGATGGTGGCCAGGGGAAAACAAGGAAATTAAAATAATTTTATTTAAAAAGTTGTTTTTTTTTTTCTGCAATATACACACATTCCAGAGAAGGAGGGAAGCTAAGTGTAAACATCTATGGTTAGAAAAATGTTAATCATTACATCCATCTGTGCAGAGCACACAGTTTTCAGATGGGCAAAAAATCTATAGGGAGACTGTGTATAATTCTGCACCAAATCATAAGCCAAATTTATAGTTTGTCATTCACTTCACTATCCTTATTCCATGATCTTGCTGCTGAAGTGGTTTTTACTTTCACATGATAGTCCATGGAATTTAACACAAACATTCTGTCTGTCTTGATAGACTCACCCATCCTTGTAGATGAGATTATGCAAAACAGCCTTTCTCTCCCTTATGTTACCATGAAAGCAATGCACTGGTGCTTCAGGTGCAGAACTTGTCACTAAAAATATAACCTGCCAACAAGGAAACAAATGTATAAATTGCCTTTGGCCAGCCATCATATTTAATTGTTTTCCTAAACTGTGTTACCTCCTAGGCACATGCTGCAACACTGTTGTAGCAGAGCAGATAATACAGCATCATGATTTTTCAGGGGGAAGAAAGGGATTTTAATGAAAATGCCACGTTTAATAAGAAAACTCAATAATATTCAGTCTTGGTTGTTCCAGCTGAGGTATTAACGTCTCGTACTTCTTTCTGGAATTCAATAACTGAGAGGGAAAATGGTAGAGATGGGGCGTTAAAAAATACTTGGCTGTGCTAAGCATATAAGGTCACTGGAAATGTTAGTGGAACTGAGCTAACAGCACTTGCTCTTTAAAGATTTTTTGCACTATTTTTCAGGTTAGCTAGAAGGGAACTCCTCATCTGCCTAAAGGCTAAAAATTATAATGCAGTTTGACTGTAAGGCAGAAGCTGTATCACATGGAGTCCAAGAAAATTCTGAAACAATTTGGAGTGCAATGTCTTTGTACTACCACCACCTTGTACGCAGGGACAGTGGCTGAATGCAACTGCTCTTCAAAGCCATGGACTGGAATTGGGGAAGACCTGGTAGTCAGATATTGAAGCAAGCAGGGTTTGCATTCACCAGCTCTTTCCTGCTCTAAGGTGCTATATTTGACCTAAAAAGCCCTTTGTAGAGACCTGCTGACTAGCAACCTGTTCTGTGGAGTTATGTGCTTAATATAACAAACATGAGCAGACCCATTCACTTTCATGAGACTCACCTATGTATAAAATTAAGAATGAGTGCTTTTAGACCCCAGGACATGAAGTTATCATTGTCACATATAATTGTGATCAATAGAGATATTTCAATTAGAGACTCAGGTGTGAATTAGGAGAGACTCTCCTGAGGAGGTGTCTGACAGTAACTGACTCTTCTTCACTACTTGCCTCTAACTCCGCAATTGCTGAAGTAAGGTTGCTGCATATGCAGCAAATCCCTACACATAAGAAAGAAACTGTGGGCAGCAGCTGAAAGGTACTTTGATAGAAATTTTAGCATGTAGAACTTCCTAAATTTCCTTATTTTTCCACTAAAGTTATGCTATTTTTGGTGTATGCACTTTTTTTTAAAATGACAGTTTCACAATACTTGGGAAGGCCAAAGTTTTGCCTATTCATTCTTTTTCTCCTTTTAATTTTAATTGCTGGATATAGTTTAATGCTCAAATGAATAAAAGAATAAAGAAAAAAGAAATGTTGACTGAAACTGAGTAACACCTTTCATCTCAACACTTTTTTCTTTCTGAGCAAGAGAGAAAATTTACAACGCTACTATTTTTCATATATCACTTTGTTTACAAAAAAGTGTCAGTTTAAAAAGAACAAGTCTGAACATTTTACAGTGGCCACTTTTATACTTTCAAAAGGAAAATCTCCAGCTTTTTCTTTTTAAATATTTTTTCATATTATACCCTTCAATTCTAAAAGTAAAAATTAAACAAACAGTATAAAAACCTGGATATTTCAAGTCATTTTGTAAACCAAAGTAATGCATTTCTTCTAACCTGGACAAGAAAAAGCTTTGAAAAACAACATAGTAGCAAGTTAAAAAGAATAAACATCTGTGGGAATGTAGGTTTCTAATTCAAGGCTCAACATTAAGCATCACAGTTTATTCAACCTGAAATGTACAGAATTTAGGTAAATGCCCAGTGGACCATACTTCATTCATTTTAAAAAGCTGCTGGAAAAAGGATATTTGGGTAATGATGATAGTCCTTATCTTTTACAAATACTGTAATAATTAAAGCTTTTTCACAGTTGATGTAAAATCTGAGTTATATCTCTCTACATCAAATTTCAGGGTTTCAAATCCTGATCCGCTGCTTCCATGGAAAATTTCTTTAGTAAGTGGAACACAAAACAGCTGGGAAAAAAATGGGAAAACCAAAGCTGTGCCACAGTGCAGCAAAGTATACAACATTTATAAAGCCAAAAAGAGAACACAAAAACATCTAACTCCTTAGTCAAGGGGTTAGTTTACTCCCCTTGAGGGGAGAAGACCCAGTTCAAGTCCTTGTCCCCAGGCTGTTTTGTGTATTATTCACTAGAGAATTATTGCTTGGGAAAAAAAATAAGGTATGTAAGTCACTGCGACATAAATAAGCTACTTTGAAACAACAACAACAAAAAATGTTATTTCCAGTAGGTTTGTTTTTTTCTTTTTTTTTAAGGAAGAGAGAATATTTAACTGTTCATTAGATTGCATTGCAGAATGGCATGACATGAATGTTGATGTTGCATTTGGTGTCTACTCATACTGTATTTCAAAGATGATAGTTTTTCTTTGGATAAGCATACTTTGGTGTTTATCTAAAAGGAACATAAGTAGAAACACTTTGAATGACCTTATCACAGAATAACTCAGTTTGGAACGGACCTCTGGAGGTCACCTAGTCCACTCCCCCTGCTCCAAGTAGGATCAGCAGGATGCCCAGGACCATATCTAGATGGCTTTTGAATATTTCCAAGTACTGGGACTCTACAAACTCTCTGGGCAACCTGTGCCAGTGCTCAGTAACCTTCACAGTGACAAAGTGTTTCTTGATGTTCAGAAGGAACCTCCTGTGTTTCAGTTTGTGGTCATTGCATCTGGTCCTTGGGCACCACTGGAAAAAGCTTGGCTCCAGCCTCTTTGCTCTTCCCCTTCAGGTGTTTGTGCACACTGATAAGTCTTCCCCGAGCCTTCTCTTCTCGAGTCTGACCAGTCCCAGGTCTCTCAGTCTCTCTTTATGTGACAGATGCTCCAATCCCTTCCTCGCCTTAGTGGCAGTATGTCCATGTCTGCCTTGTCCAGAGGAGCCCAGAACTAGAGCCACCACTCCAGGTGTGGCTCCACCAGTGCTGGGTAACTGAGAACCATCACCTCCCTTGACCTGCTGGCCCCGCTCTGCCTAATGCAGTCTGGGATACCATTGGCTTTCTTTGCCACAAGAGCACATTGATGACAGGACCCTAGGTCCTTTTCTGCATAGATGTCTTCCAGGTCATCATCATCCAGTCTGCACTGGTGCTTTGGGTTGTTCTTCCTCAGGTGCAGGACTTTGCCTTTCCCCTTGTTGAACTTCATCAGATTTCTGGTCATCCATTTTCTTAACCATATATATAAAATATAATTATCCTCAAATTACAGCACTTTATCTTAGGTGATGGCAACTTACCAAGTGTTTGAAGTAACAAGTCCTCACGTAGCAGTGAACCTTTGCTGCAAAGTAACAACTGATGTTTATTTTCTTATTGAGATCTCAGTTATCTCAAAATAGAGCCACTGAAAGGTGTTGAGCTTATCAAGTACAGTATAATGTTATGAATATCTCCTGTTGACTCATTTAGAAATCATATAAGGGGTGGGTGGGGGGGGCAGCCTGCTTCTGTGTCTTTAAGATTTCCTTCTTGAAGAATGTCCACAGCCTTCCTGGACTCCTTTGCCCTTCAGGACTGCCTCCCATGGGACTCTGTCAACCAATCTCCTAAACAGGCCAAAGTCTGCCCTCCAGAACTCCAAGGTGGCAGTTCTGCTGAACCCCACCTCCTTACTTCTCCAAGAACTGAAAACCCTATCATTTCATGATCACTGTGCCCAAGACAGCCTCCAGCCATCACATCATCCACAAGTCCTTCTCTGTTCACTAATAACAGGTCCAGAAGGGTGCCTTCCCTAGTTGGCTCACTCACCAGCTGTGTCAGTGAATTATCTTCCACACACTCCAGGAACCTCCTAGACTGTTTCCTTTCTGCTGTACTGTATTTCCAGCAGACATCTGGTAAGTTGAAGTCTCCCACCAGAACAAGGGCTAGTGATTGTGAGACTTCTCCCAGCTGCTTATAGAATATTTCATCTGCCTCTTCCTCGTGGTTGGGTGGTCTATAACAGACTCCCACCATGATATCTGCCTTGTTGGCATTTCCCTGGAGTTTCACCTATAAACACTTGACCCGGTCATCACCATCATCAAGCTCTAGACAGTCAAAACACCCTGCAGGGCTCCTCCACCTTGCCTATACATTCTGAAGAGTTTCTAGCCATCCATTGCAGCATTCCAATTGTGCAAGTCATCCCACCATGTTTCTGTGATGGCAATTATATCATAGTTCTCCTGATGCACAGTGGCTTCCAGCTCCTCCTGTTGGTTGTCCATGCTGCATGCATTGGTGTAGATGCACTTCAGCTGGGCTATTGATCACACCACCTTTTTGGGGAAAGAAGCTCTAATTCCAATCTGACCATTCTCAGGTGCTTCCGTGGTTTCTAACAAATCCATAACCCTTGTGTCTTTGCTGCCGCATGGATCTCCATCCCCTATTTCCACTGAGATGGCAGACCGAAGGACCTTGTTAGCTTGCCACCACCCAAGCTTACCTCTAGCAAGCCTGGTATTATCCCTTTCCCCCTTCAAATCTAGTTTATCTACTTCTTTTTTTGATTTAACTGTCTGTTGTATCAAATGCAATAATAATAATTAATAAATAATAATACTACTAAATAAATTGACTTGTCTGTAGCAGTGAAAATCAAGGATCAGACTGGAGTTCTTGAAACGATGACAGGCAGAGTAGTCATTGAAGCAGAAAGGCTCCCCTGCCCCTATTGAAAATTGTTTGTACTTAAGTAGCACTGTCACCCTCCTCGGGATTTCATATTCTAGTGCAAGCAGCAATTTAGCTATGGTGGTTTAATCAACTCCATCTTGACATCAGTCTAGTTTTATGAGTTTCAATAAATATATTTCAAAAACAGATGTAAGATACCTCATCTTGTTATTCCTAACATCTAAGCCAGAGTCAAAAGAGTATGCAAAAGCACCTTGTTAATGCTGGACATGAGCAGCATGCTTGAAATTTGGGTGATGAAACACCAATAGCAAGAAAGAAAGAGGTTTAGAGGAAAAAGCAAGACACCAGTCTGTGCGTGCAGGGCTAGAATTATTCCTGTAATTCTACCACTCTTGTAAACAGCTCTTATAAATAAAGAAACAGTTCAGACTTATCAAGCACAAGTCCTCTAGTGTAATTAGGTAATGCACAACACATGAAACAAAGTAGAAGGGATCTGTCTGCTAGCATTCACAGCAAGGAAGAAGGGGTGATTAATAGGAAAAGAAAGCAATATATTGGAACAGAACAGCAGGAAGCATGGAAAGATTCAGACTACCTGTAATCCTTATTTCCAGGAAAACAGAGCAACCCTGAATAAACAGGAAAGAGGTGGGAACAAGAATTAAGTCCATGTTTGTAGCTGGTTTGGGGGACAAGGATATAAAAATGAGAATATGAAGATAAAGTTCATTGCTACCCCTTTTAAAAGACAGATTAAGAAGTCAGTGAGACAGTGTGGCTAGACATAACTTTCTAAATATCAGAGGGCTGGCAAACCCTTGAGTGATGCCACACAGGAGAGAATAGATTGGATACGACCTGTCTTTTAGGGAAAATTGATCTGCATCTGACATCAGGTGCCCAATCTAAACATAAATCACTCCAGACTCCCTCTGCAGTGAATAGAGAGAAAGAAAACTTCTCTACAGAAGCAGTTCATCTTATCCTAAGCAAAAGTCAAGGATTATTTACCTCTACTTTTCATACAGAAATCTTCAGTTAGTTCAGATTTAAATGTGAAACTAACGATTGGGTGAAATAGATTTCATCAGTAAAGTCCAGAGTGATACCATTTAAACATTTTTTGTTTTGTTTTCTTTGGAACCAGAAACAGGTCTCAGCAAGTTATTTATCCCTACAGCTGCCACAAGGCTGCACCTAGGAAATTTCTAACATATTTGCCAAATCTGTTAGAGTTTTTCAGGGTTTGTCAAATCTGTTTGTTAGTTTTTCAGGCACCACCACAGTCCTAGATAATTTGTCCCTATTTTCATTACCTGTAATATTTAAAGACTATTACCCTGGAAAAGCAATTCTGTAAGGATTATTGAACACATATAATCCACCATGCTGCAAGAGTATTTCAGGAATTAAAGGCAATATATTTGCCCCTTCTCATCTGCCTCCCTAGGCACCTGCTTCTGGCCGCATTCTGGATGCATTTTTGGTCTGACCCATTACAGCCATTCTACCTTTCTAATGTTGCTCCTTAGTTTTCTCTTCTTAGTAAGGCTACACAGCACCAGTCACTCTGGAAGAACACAAAGTTAGCTTTCGAGACATGCCAGAGTCAAGATCAGTTGTGAGATCTGTAACACCAATTTCCAGGAGGGATTATTTCAAAGAAACAAATTTAACCACATGAAGTGACTCCAAAACAAGGATGACTGAACTGCTCAGAGTAAAAGTTAAAAGGTGACAATATCTGCTGGAGAACAAAAGCGCCTGGCGAGGCTTCAAGTGCTCAAGCAGCAGGACAGAAACACTAAGTGTTTAGGCATGCAGTGTCCAGTGGAGATATCATTAAGATCAGTGTGATTAGAAGGAAAGTATTCACTCCCTATCCAGTGGTGGAAGGAGGGTGAGAAATAATAGTAGCCATACCTTCAAGGCTTCCTGTATTCTGATTATCCTGGCAGGCCGGTGTGAGTACAGCATGAACAGCTGTGCTCCTTCTCAGGCAGTGTCAAGTTGCCAGGGATGGCCAGGCTTTTAGAACACAGTACATTTTCTTCAGAATAAAAGAACAGAGGAAACAGATTGCAGAGCAACAGGCAGCTTACAGTCACGCCTTGCTTTCCTAACACTGCCTGTTGCACCTGTAGGAACTGTTTCTCTTTAGTTTGGGATTTTTTTGTTCTGGTTTGATGTCCCCTATCCTACAACAGCAATATATATTATGTTAATGTCTATTGGAGTTATGCATAAATTATAGGATCAGGTAACACCCAGGTACTGTAACACACTTATATGCACAGAAACACATATAACAGTTGCACTGATGCAATAGTTTTTGAATATTTCATGTACCCATAGCATCTGTTATATGTCAATAGAATATTCAGTATTACATGCTTCCAAAATATCTCATCTGTTACAAACGTGACACCCATTCTACTGCTGCGTATTGCAACTATGCTATTAGATCAGTGAAAGATTTGATCCCAGCTGATTTGTGGAGTCAGCTGCAATGCAACACCTGCCACACTGAAAAGCAGAATTATTATACTGAAGGAGTATGAACAAGTGCTAGTGTTTTAGAAAAAGAAAACATTCTGAGGTCACTGGCCAAATGCAGTAATTTGATAAGAAATTCTTGAGAAAGAGAAGGTTTGTAAATATTTGCAAACATTAGTGGCAACAAGTCATAAGGAGCTGGACAGAGAAATCCTTATATTTAATTTCAGTGCAAAAACAGAATCTTCTCACACTAAAAGAGGAGAATTATAAGGGGCTTGTGCAGCTTGCAAATAGTTAGCAAAGGCATAGTGCTAGGAAACAACCACTAAGTAAGAAAAATGTGAATTAGATCCTGGATTGAAGTATGCAGCACTTTGCTGGTTTTGATGAAGCTCAGAAGAAAGAATATGGCAAATTTGTAAAGAAAAGACAACGCTGGCCATGCTGAAACTTGCACAACCTTCTAGGAAACGGTGAGAAATTCACATAAAATGAGGTTCTGCACTGCACCTAAACGATTTCTCAAAACGTGTAGATGTCATCGTGAGTCCAGTGATCATGTTCACACCTGCCAGCCCACCCAGGAAAAAGTATTTTCTGTATGTGAGCAAAGAAGGTTAGCTGGGTAGATAGGGTGCTCCAAGAGGAGGGAGAATGCCCTATAAACACAGAAGAAAGGATACTGGAAAAAATCAACAAAGTCTGTTAGGAATGACAAAAAGGGCAAAACATTTTCTGATGCAAAAGAGTATTGTACAATGTTTCTCAGAGGAATCACAGACAGTAAAAGAAGCTGTTAAGATAATGTCAGGCTAAGTAAGCACCCTTTAATAGCAAAGAAGTTGAGGCTCTGGGACTGAGGAATCCTATTTTGTTCAGCCACACTTCAGATAAGCCAAGTGAAAGGCATCAGGCCCTTCAATGGTTCAACCCCCTCACCAAGGGTTTCTGCTTATGTAACAACACCACACATTAAAGGATGAAAATAGGGAAAACTGCCCTAGATTGGGAGCAGTCCCTCCTCAGCAGCAATAACAGCAGACACAAAAAGGGATATTGTTTTGATCAGCATAGCTGAAGAATGATCTTGATTATTAAAGGAAAAAAGGATGAGAGTGAAGGTCAGTGTGTTAAATTACCTGTATACTTGTATATCTGGTCCCAGGAAGTTCATGTTGTGGTTTAGCGGCAGCTCAGCCCCACACAGCCGCTCGCTCACTCCCCCACCGGTAGATGGGGGAGAGAATCAGAAGGGTAACGCTCGTGGGTTGGGATAAGAACAGTTTAATAATTAAAATTAAAAGAAACAACAGTAGAAATGCAATGTAAAGGAGAACAACGAGAGGCGCAAAGCCCCGGGGGAGGGGGAAGGGAGGGGAGAGGGGGAACGAACTGCCGAAACAAACCGCACGCGCCGCAGCCGCTCGCCGCCCGCCGACCCGACGCTGCGCCGCCCCCGCGCTGCCACTGCCCCCCCTCAATATATTGGCCATGGTGTCACATGGTGTGGAATGAACCTGCCATTGGCCAGTCGGGGTCAACCGTCCCCACCATGGCCCTGCCCCTCCCAGCCCCGCCCGCCACGCGGCAGAGCGCGGGAAGCTGGAAAGGTAGCCAACCCCCACAGTGAGGAGAATTAACCTCTTCTCAGCCAAAACCAGCACATTCTCCACCCCTTATTCCATACCATTTACACCATGCCCAGGTCCCATATGATGCAATACAACCGTACCAACCACCACCCCTCCCCTTCCCATCCTTTAACATAATACACAGACATCATTCCCTTAGTTCATGGACCTTCCCTGTAAAATGTCCATTAAAATGCCCATTGAGTTCACGCAGTCCATGACTCTGGGCTCCATCTGTTGTATCAGTCTTTCCGGGTGGGAGAGATGGTGTGTGGCGTTGGGTTGCTGCATACCGAGTCAGTCATCGTTCCATCACTGCTGCACGGCTTGTTTCATAGTTGATCTTCCATGGGTTGGGAGGCTCGTACTCTGATATCATTGATACAACACAGAGGTGACACACAGTATTATATAGCAGTTCACATTGTGCCATTCAGTTCATTGACTGTTTTCACCCAAAATCAAATCCCCTTGAGGCACACATCAGATTTCTCCATCCTCCCGCATCACCCACCAAGTGCACCCAGGTCCTCGAGCAAAAGCAATCCCACGAATGGGTTTGCCTTTGCCGGAGGCAGGAAGAACCCAGACTGTTTTTGCCCAGCATACTTTTTGTGTGCACTACAGGGACTCTATCCCCTTCCACAGTATGTAGGATTTCTGACTGGGCAGGGCCAGCTTGGTTGGCAGATCCCCTCGTGTTGACTAACCACGTGGCTTTTGCTAAATGTGTATCCCAGTGCTTGAATGTTCCACCCCCCATTGCTCTCAGTGTAGTTTTTAACAGTCCATTGTACCGTTCAATTTTCCCAGAGGCTGGTGCGTGATAGGGGATGTGATACACCCACTCAATGCCGTGCTCTTTGGCCCAGGTGTCTATGAGGCTATTTCGGAAATGAGTCCCGTTGTCTGACTCAATTCTCTCTGGGGTGCCATGTCGCCACAGGACTTGTTTCTCAAGACCCAGGATAGTGTTCCGGGCAGTGGCGTGGGGGACAGGATATGTTTCCAGCCAGCCAGTCGTCGTTTCTACAATAGTAAGCACATGGCGCTTGCCTTGGCGGGTCTGTGGGAGTGTGATATAGTCAATTTGCCAGGCCTCCCCATATTTATATTTCAGCCATCGTCCCCCACACCACAGAGGCTTTACCCGCTTCGCTTGCTTGATTGCAGCGCATGTGTCACATTCGTGGATAACCTGTGCAATAATATCCATGGTCAAGTCCACCCCTCGATCACGAGCCCACCTGTATGTTGCATCTCTCCCTTGATGGCCTGAGGTGTCATGGGCCCACCGAGCTAGAAATAGTTCACCCTTATGTTGCGAGTCCAGATCCACCTCAGCCACTTCAATCTTGGCAGCCTGATCTACCTGCTGGTTGTTTCGATGTTCTTCAGTGGCCCGACTCTTGGGGACGTGAGCATCCACATGCCGTACCTTTACAACCAGTTTCTCTACCCGGGCAGCAATATCTTGCCACAATGTGGCAGCCCAGATGGGTTTGCCTCTGCGCTGCCAGTTGCTTTGCTTCCATTGCTGCAGCCAGCCCCACAGGGCATTTGCCACCATCCAGGAGTCAGTATAGAGATAGAGCACTGGCCACTTTTCCCATTCAGCGATGTCTAAGGCCAGCTGGATGGCCTTTACCTCTGCAAACTGGCTCGATTCACCTTCTCCTTCAGCAGTTTCTGCTACTTGCCGTGTAGGACTCCATACAGCAGCCTTCCATCTCCGGTGCTTTCCCACAAGGCGGCAGGACCCATCAGTGAACAGGGCATATTGCTTCTCATCTTCTGGCAGTTTGTTATACAGTGGGGCTTCTTCAGCACGTGTCACCTCCTCCTCTGGTGATAATCCAAAATCTTTACCTTCTGGCCAGTCCATAATCACTTCCAAGATTCCTGGGCGACTGGGGTTTCCTACTCGAGCCCGCTGGGTAATCCGTGCAACCCATTTACTCCACGTAGCATCAGTTGCATGGTGTGTAGAGGGGATGTTTCCTTTGAACATCCAGCCCAGCACTGGCAGTCGGGGTGCCAGGAGCAACTGTGCTTCAGTACCAACCACTTCTGAAGCAGCTCAAACCCCTTCATATGCTGCCAATATCTCTTTTTCAGTTGGAGTATAGCGGGCTTCAGACCCTCTGTATCCCCGACTCCAAAACCATAGGGGTCAACCCCGGGTCTCCCCTGGTGCTTTCTGCCAGAGGCTCCAGGTAGGGCCATTCTCCCCGGCTGCAGTGTAGAGCACATTTTTTACATCTTGTCCTGCCCGGACTGGCCCAAGAGCTACTGCATGGACTATTTCTCGTTTAATCTGTTCAAAGGCTTGTCGTTGCTCAGGGCCCCATTTGAAATCATTCTTTTTCCGGGTCACTTGATAGAGAGGGCTTACGATCAGACTGTAATTTGGAATATGCATTCTCCAAAAACCCACAACGCCCAAGAAAGCTTGTGTTTCCTTTTTGCTAGTTGGTGGAGACATGGCTGCTATTTTGTTGATCACATCCATTGGAATCTGATGACGACCATCTTGCCATTTGATTCCTAAGAACTGGATTTCTCGTGCAGGTCCCTTCACCTTACTTTGTTTTATGGCAAAACCAGCTTTCAGAAGGATTTGGACTATTTTCTCTCCTTTCTCAAAAACTTCTTCCGCTGTGTTGCCCCACACAATGATGTCATCAATGTATTGAAGGTGTTCTGGAGCTTCTCCCTGTTCCAGTACAGTCTGAATCAGTCCATGGCAAATGGTAGGACTGTGTTTCCACCCCTGGGGCAGTCGATTCCAGGTGTAATGGACGCCCCTCCATGTGAAAGCAAACTGTGGCCTGCACTCTGCTGCCAGAGGGATTGAGAAGAATGCATTAGCAATATCAATTGTGGCATACCACTTGGCCGCCTTTGACTCCGGTTCGTATTGAAGTTCTAGCATGTCTGGCACAGCAGCGCTTAACGGTGGAGTGACTTCATTCAGGCCACGATAGTCTACTGTTAGTCTCCACTCTCCATTAGACTTCCGGACTGGCCATATGGGACTGTTAAAGGGTGAGCTGGTCTTACTGATGACTCCTTGGCTCCTCAGTTGGTGAATGAGTTTATGGATGGGGATCAGAGAGTCTCTGTTGGTGCGATATTGCCGCCGGTGCACTGTTGTGGTGGCGATTGGCACCTGTTGTTCTTTGACCTTCAGCAACCCCACCACAGAAGGGTCCTTTGAGAGACCGGGCAAGGTAGACAGCTGTTCAGTTTCCTCCGTCTCCAAGGCAGCTACACCAAAAGCCCACTTGTAACCTTTTGGGTCCTTGAAATACCCTCTCCTGAGGTAGTCTATGCCAAGGATGCACGGAGCCTCTGGGCCAGTCACAATGGGGTGCTTCTGCCACTCATTCCTGGTTAGGCTCACTTCGGCCTCCAATACAGTTAGCTCTTGGGATCCCCCTGTCACTCCAGCAATGCTGATGGGTTCTGCCCCTATATAGTTTGATGGCATTAAGGTGCACTGTGCGCCGGTGTCCACTAAAGCTTTAAACTCCTGTGGGTCGGACGTGCCAGGCCATCGGATCCACACAGTCCAGTAAGCCCGGTTATCCCTTTCCTCCACCCGGCTGGAGGCAGGGCCCCTCTAGTCCTGATCATGGCAGTCACAACTCACTTCCTGTAAATGTGAATCAGGAGTCCCTCTATTACACTTAGAAATAAAATCTGCGCTTCTACTCCTCTGTCTGGGGACTTGCTCGCTGGAAACTGGAGCAGCAGCTTTCCTGGAAGAGCCTCCCTGAGTGACTGTTCTTCCTTGCAGTTCATGTACTCGTGCCTGTAGGGTCGAAGTAGGCTTGCCATCCCACCTCATCATGTCCTCTCCGTGGTCACGCAGGTAGAACCATAGGGTGGCCCGTGGTGTGTATCCCCTTCTTTGAGCCAAAGGACGCTTATTCCTAACAGCTGAGACACTGCTCTGTCGAGGTGGGGAGTAGGACAGATCTTCTTTGAGTTGCTGGACCTCTTGGGATAGTTTCTCCACAGCAGAGACAAGCGAGGAAGAGATATTTGTGTCGTAATCCCGGAGTCTATCTATCACCTCTGCCACCGTTGGTGTCTCGTCATCTTTCCAGGACATCGCTGCCAATGAATTTGCATGTGAAGATGGTGCGCTCTGTACAAACTTCCGCCACATGGGTCGTGTGCACTCGGCTTCATCTGGATCTTTGGATGACTGTTGATCGTCCAGGTCACCATAAATCACCTCAAACACAGCTAATTCCCTGAGATACTGGATGCCTTTCTCCATAGTTGTCCATTTTCCTGGGCGATATGTAACATCTTCTTTAAAGGGATACCTTTCCTTCACTCCAGACAGGAGTCGCCTCCAGAGGCTGAGGGCTTGTGGTTTTTTTCCAATTGCTTTGTCAACGCCCCCTTCCCCAGAAAGGGATCCCAATTGTTTGGCTTCTTTTCCCTCTAGTTCCAGGCTACTGGCCCCATTATCCCAGCATCGGAGCAGCCAGGTGACAATGTGCTCACCTGAACGACAGCTATAATCTTTTCTCATATCTCACAACTCGCTTAAGGACAGGGATCGGGTGGTCTCTATTTCATTTATTACTTCTCCCTCCTCTCCCCGCGATGGCCCTGGTTCTTCATCATCCCGTTCTAAACGAGTTGATGTCCGCTTCCAATATTTCGTCTTGTGTATGGGGGCAACTGATACTGGTACGGGTTTATTTTCTGAGCTAGCTCCGGTGCTTGTTGTGGGGGTTTGAGTGGCTGCAGTGCCTGTTGTCAGGGCTGGATGGTCTACAGTGCCAGTCACTTTGCATTTCAATCCAGAGACATTCTCTTCCCCCTGGGGGCACTGAATACTGTTGAGCAGGGCTCGGTATGCATGGGCCAGACCCCAGCATGTTGCAGTTATCTGTGTCTCTCTGGAGTTCCCAGCGTAACAACATACTTTCTCCAAATATTCTACTAGTTTTTTAGGATTCTGCACTTGTTCGGGGGTGAAACTCCAAAACACTGGGGGTGCCCACTGCCCTAGGTATTTGCCCATGCTATCCCACATGCCCTGCCACTCGTAACTATCAAGCCTCGGGGCAGATTTCTGGGTGATATTCTTAAGTTGCTTAGTCAAAACCAAAACAACATGCCCAAAAACTAACAATAAGTGCACCTTAACCACCCAAGGATGTTCAAGATACAAAAACGTTGTTGTAACAAAGGCACAGACATCATAGAACAAAGTTGCAAAGGTACTATTCTGTATTTCCTCCATATAAAATCTCTCAGAGGAGGAGGTATAATTGCTAATTGCCTCAACAAGGTGGTATCCGAAGTACAGTAACGGTTTCAGCAAAAACCCCAAATACCAGATAAAGCTGAAAACGAGTGTTTGTATAACAAATCTTGCAGGCAAAACATTACTAATCACAGCAGAACACAGCAGACTCAAACAACCAACACCGATTTTTAACACCAACTGCAAAAAGGACAACATGGTGCTGTGACCAGCAGCTGTTGTTATCTCCAACCCTCGAACCCCACGTTGGGTGCCAAAAAGACTGTCGTGGTTTAGCGGCAGCTCAGCCCCACACAGCCGCTCGCTCACTGCCCCACCGGTAGATGGGGGAGAGAATCAGAAGGGTAACGCTCGTGGGTTGGGATAAGAACAGTTTAATAATTAAAATTAAAAGAAACAACAGTAGAAATGCAATGTAAAGGAGAACAACGAGAGGCGCAAAGCCCCGGGGGAAGGGGGAAGGGAGGGGAGAGGGGGAACGAACCGCCGGAACAAACCGCCCGCGCCGCAGCCGCCCACCGACCCGACGCCGCGCTGCCTCCGCGCTGCCACTGCCCCCCCTCAATATACTGGCCATGGTGTCACATGGTATGGAATGAACCTGCCATTGGCCAGTCGGGGTCAGCCGCCCCCACCATGGCCCTGCCCCTCCCAGCCCCCCCTGCCACGCCACGCGGCAGAGCGCGGGAAGCTGGAAAGGTAGCCGACCCCCACAGTGAGGAGAATTAACCCCTTCTCAGCCAAAACCAGCACATTAGTTAAGAAAGTTCAGAGAAGAACACATTTTCAGGAGTGAAGGGAAGCAGAGGGTAGAAAAAAGGGTTGACAAAGGTGCCTGGAAAACAGTCTACATGTTGTAAACAGCAGTAATGGTAGGCAATTACAGTATCCCTGTAAACAGGATTTGTGGTATGAAACGTGTACTTTAGTCTTACATGTTCTTATACAATGCAAGCAACAGACATTGACACAAAGCTGAATACCTTCAAAACATGAGACAATAAAACATTTAGGTCTCCTTTCAACCCCTTGCCTTCCCATAGACAAGCTGTGCCTGTCCAAACTGTTGTCTGCTACAGGCTGGGTGAGGGAGTAGCAAGAACAGGGCTGCTCTGGTATGGGGGGATGAGCTGAGGGGATGAGGGTGACCACAGTACAGGCAGTGCCCTCAGGGACCCGGATGCAGTCCCACAGCTCCAAGCAGGGTCCACATTGCAGAAGACAGGGCTCTTTGACAGTCTTAGACAAGAAGAGGTAATGGGTCAGACCCAGGGTCCATCCAGGTGAAGAGCAGGACATGGCCAGAGTCAAGGCTGGAGGCAAGGCTCGCCATTCATAATCGAGCAAGCCCAAGGCTTAGACACGGACTGCTCTGGTCCTGGTGTGGATGCGGTCTCTTGCAACTTAAGGTATTTTGCAATAGGGCTATGTTCAGTATGCCAGAAATGTTTAATTCAGTGTTAGCAGTTATTCAATGTTAGCAATGTTTTTTAAATGTAAAGGACCACACACTTTGAATTCAAACTAGTGGCAGATGGTCCTACCATGCTTTACTGATTTTTTTGAACTGATGAGGATACATTATTTAGAAAAATGTAGTCAATAATTTATCACAACTCATATGGTATTAAAAGACCAATATTGCAATAATGCACCAGAAAGCTTTGATTTCCCTGGGTTAAATTAGGAGAAAAGTGTGTTTTATTAATATTTAAGAACTGTTCTATAACTGGCCAGACCAGGTTCTTATTGATAAAGTGTAACAATATCAGTTGTATGGGTTAAGAGCCCTCAATGTATTCCATATTTTGTAATGATAAAAGCATGGGGTTTCAGTTCTGTGAGATTCTAATACAACAGCATGACCTTAAATCCTTTGAAAACTGTGAAGAAGCACAGATTTTATAGTTTTGCATAGTTTCATGATTGGTACAGATTGGTAAAGTGAAAATCAGAAAGGTTCCACTTCATAAATGCATTCATTCGTTTAGGTAGAAAATGAAGCCAAAGAGACCTCTTAGGGGTATGCGGAGCTTGTGTGGGGTCTGTGGAAGTCTCTGACTTTCTCAGAAGAGGGAAGGATTGTGGCATAGGGTGGTACAGTTACCAGTCCTGGAACAAGTGAATGGGAAACTCAGTATTATGCAAAGGTGGATGTAAGGATTTCTCTCTATAAAACTCCACATTTATCACATCAAAAGTTGTTTCTGTCTTGTACAGCTGCCGTGCAAGAGGTCCTTTGCATTTGGCTATAAAAATATTCTGTCTCAAAATAAGCATTTTTCTCAAGCTGCATGCTGGAGCAGTATGCTTCCTTACTACAGTTTACACAGAAGTTGAAAATACCATAATAATTTTTCTACTTCTTGTTTCCAGAGTACACTCTGAATTGTACATGATGGCTGGATTAAATACCTTGTTGGAAATTAAGAGCACCTTGCAGCAATTTCTTATTTTGAAAGCAAGATTCTCTGTCTGGACTAAATTCTTTCCGATAGGAATTACCACTGATTGTATAAGTGACTCTGGATGAAGTATATTTGCAGATACTAATAATAACAATATGTTCCACTAATGTTCCCTAGAATTGCATCCCAAAAAGCACCCCAGTGGGACTGAAACAAAGAATACAAAAGTAGCTGAAGTGCCAAGCTGGCCACTTGTTAAAGAATCATTTGCTTTCTTGTCTGGCTGACCCTCACCTACCCTCCTTTCACCACTAGACATGCTCGCTCTCTTTCTCTTACCTCCCCTCCCACCTGAAATAAGAATTATATTTATGTGCTTAGAAGCTGAAACCACTATGTGCTGCAGCACTAGGGAAAATATCTATGATGATGTTAAAATATTTATACAGCTGGATTCAGTAAGATGCAGCATCTCCTTTTAAGTTAACAAGCTTCTGTCAACTGTTAGATACAAAAAAAAATGAAAGACACCTTTAAAGCCAAAGCCCCCTCAGACATTTTTCTTGGTAATCTTACGAACCATGTAATTCACAACATCATTTAAAACACTGTGCAGTGCCACATCCCAAAGACAGACCAGAATACGCGGATAAGTGCATGTAGAATAGACATATACTATTCTTAATTCTCTATGGTTGGAAAGATTTTGCTTTAGTTCTAACTCTGGGAATAGAAAACATTTCCAAGAGAATATGAAAATAATTTGGTTATTGTCAAGGTGAAACCAAAATCACCTATTTCTTTCTCTGTATATACATTCTAGCTGGTAAGATTGGAGAAAGCATTTTCCTCATAGCAGCAGTCAGAGCTGGATTGCTTTTATGTGTCTTAGATAAAGCTATTAATCCAGGACTAAATTAAAGGTTAATATACAGTATTTATTCCCGTTGGAAATATCATTATTTTTGCACTGACAATAACATCTGAAATTACTGATTTGAAATCACTGATTTAGAAAACAGAAAAAAATCTATATGCACAACCACAAGACCTTGCTACTGCACAATATTGTTGGCATATTTCAGCACACACAGACTGGCTGCTCACACAGAAAATGTAGAAATCATGAGCAGTGGAGGCTAGCAAGCTGCAGAGTGAATCAAAGCCCCTTATGGTGTGTGCCTGTCTGTAGACAGGTGCATATACATATATCTCATGGTTTGGGAAACTTAATTTTCTTTGGGAGCAGACTATGTTTCCACGCAGACCCTAGACAAGCCACTGTCTTGCTCTGGTCCAACAGCAGCCAGCGTTCATGGCCCCTTCCCTAACACAGAGTCTGAATATCACGGGCTGTGCCTGACCACTCTTGGAAGCCCCTGGAAACACCTCATCCCCCAAGGCAGTTTCCTAACAACCTCTCAAGATTAGCTTTTCATCTTTAGCTCTATTGTGTAGTTCTGGCAACAGTGTCTGGACAGTGTTAGTGCCCTGTGCTGCCCATGCATTTGTTTGCAGGAAAGTTCACCTATTCCACAGAAGGGACAATACAGAAAGCCAAAGGCAAGTATTTGTGCAAGCTTTTTTCTCATTCGTTTTGGACAATGCTTCCTATTTTAGATGCTGAAAAGTTGTACAAATTTTGACTTTGGGATTTAGATATGAGTTCACAAAAAGGTAATTTTGTTAGCCCCTCCCTGAAGTTAATAAAGGAACTACGTCCATTTTTTACAATTGTAAGGATATCAAACAGGTGGACACTCAAGAAAATGGTGCTCCTGACAGTTTTACTGCAAAGAGTGGTATGACAAAAATGTCAGTTTTATTTAAAAGCCATAAGGGGTCGTTTGTGGGGTCAGTGCCCTGGAGCAGACCTGCCAGTTCCCTGTCTAATTTGGACATGGGTTGGGATCCGATTAGGACTGAAACTAAATTATAAGCAAACAAATAAAATTCCCAGCAACTGAAAAAATGGGCTTTGGCTAGCTCGACTGATAAATAATGACAGGGTCAAGTCAGCTTTATGGATTAATCTGGATTGCTTGGTGAAGCAGGCTCATTTGAAAAATGCAAACAATACCAAATCCAAGGTCATGCATCTCAGAAGAAAAGGATGTAGGTTATTCCTGTGAGATGAGAGAATATCTTGGATTGCATTGATGCTGGAAATGATTTGGAGGCATACGAGATTAAGGAAAGTCTGGGTTAGACACTGTACCTCTGAGGATAAACATGACCTGTGGATATAGAATACTGCATTTGTAAATGGCTGTTAGTCTCCTGAATGCAGTTTTGCTGTCAACATTTTTAAAAGGATAACGAACAAGAGAGGTGTCGGAAAAGAGTGATTAATAAAACATAGCAAGAAATACAGGAAACTCAGTCTATTCAGTTTGTTCACAGAAAATAAAGCCAACCTGGATAATGACCAGAGAAATTCTAGCAGACATTTTTTAATCTAGGAGAAAACAATATAAAAACTAATGATTGAAAATTCTAGGTGGATAAATTCAAAGCGCTTATTTATAAAACAGAAGTAATTAACCTTCCCTAAAGAACTGGGGGAGCCCTCGTCACTTGAAGTAGTTCAGCCAAGATTGTATACTGAGTTCTGTACAGAACGCCGCTGGAGAGTATTTTTGTATTTGGTGAAACTGCCTGAAATTCTCTGTCCTGTTCTACAGAAAATGAAATATCATATTAACAGTCCCCTCTATCTTTAAAAACTACATTTCTGGTAATCTTGACCTTTTTTTCCAAGGAGCTCAGCACTGCAACTTCCTGAAATCCTGGTGACATTTAGCATCTCCTACTTCCCCTTCCATTTTGTGGGCTAGTGAATAAAATAGTAACCAAATGCCACAGGAGAAGCATTGATTGTAGGCACATTTATAGCGAGATGTTTCTATGGATGTGTATAATGAATTAGGATATACAGCTGTTTTGAAATCTTACCTAAACCCCTGAATCATTGTTCACTCTGTATATTGAGGTCTGGTCTGCAGCTATCTGCATTCAGACAGGAAATAATTACATTTACATATGCAAACGAAATCATCTCCAGTAACCTAGGTCTTGGAAGCAAGGTCATTGTATTAAACTGATTACTTTTATCAAACTATCCTTAGGAAAAAAAAAAAAAAAAAAAAAGCCAAGAGCGAGAGAGAACAGACTCACCTGGGCTTCCATAGCCCTTCAACCAGTGCTATATTAGAAGCAGGGGTCACAAAGTTTGAGTGTGTTTTACATGGTTTGTTGTGGAGTCTGAGTCTAATTGCTTCTATTGTCTTTGAGGATGCTTTTCATGAAGTAAAGCATCCCTCATCACAAGCAATAGTGCCACAATTATACCTTTCAACAGCAGAGTCAGCAAGGTGAATTACCCATAGCACCCAGTGAATAAAACTGTCTTTTTTAGACAACAATGTTGACAAAAAACTGAACTTGAAGCAAGAATTTGGATCATAAAAGAGGGTTTTTTTGCCAGATTTTACCATGACTTCTGGAACTGCAAGAAAAAGAACAAAAGAAAATCAGTTTTAAAATACTTCACAGATTAGCAAGGTTTGCTTATTTATTTTTATTAGTTAAAAAATAAACAGGCTTGCTTTGATATTTTTGAGCACAGAGACCCTTGACTTTGCATCCTTAACTAAGACATTGAGTACAACAGTGGTCTCAGGCATGTGACATTTTAACTGGTGTTCATTTGATAAAAGTATCAGACTTCAAAAATTTATTTCTTCAGAAATGTTAGTAAATTATTTAATTTTAATGAAATGTTACAGTTTTCATGTTCTCTTTATAAAGTTATAACATCCTGTCATGCTGTCCTTTATGCATTAGAATTTCAGAACTGAAAGCTACCCATACATTAAGCAGTCTGGCTCACAGCAAGGTGTTCAACTTGACATTTTGAAGAGCATGGATATTTCTATCCCCTGTTTTTCAGCTTAATGTATGATAATTATGCATTTTAAAGCATTTTTACTTACTCTAATTTATTGCTTTCCTTCCAAGCAGTACTGCTCTTGAGTCTCATAGAACATATATTTAATGACAAGTATAATTAATATTTTTTCCAAAGCAACTCCTTTCTGTATGCTCTGTTGCATCCAGTGTTATTTCTCAATATTTAATATAGGTAAATTTGGGGAAAAAAAGAATACCCCTCAAGCTCTTGGTTATAGCTTGCTTTATACATACAATAGGAACAGAAATATCTGTGCTTCAGTGAAAATCAGTATCATACATACTGTACATTTTTCAAATGCACTATGTACTATAAGATATCCACACTATGTGCTTAAGAAAAATGCAGGCCTGGGCTTCCTGTGTAACTTAGACTGTGAAAAATTCTGATTATCTCTCTTGACTGTATAGGGGTTCTGTCTGCCTAATTTTAGGAACCTGAGTTAGTCTAAAATAGCCAGCAGAATTAAACTCCCACTCTGATTGACTTAGAGATTCATAAAGTAATGCAGTATTTGCCTGTGTCCTGTGACTATATCTGCTGATTTATTTCAGTCACACTCACAGTGATTTTATTCACAAACATTTGTACAAGGAAGACCTTATTCATCAGAATAGTCAAGAAAAGGGAATGAATCATGAATAGTAGAAAGAATAGATTTATAGAGTATTCACAGCTAGTAGAAAGCATCATGACTCTTTAATAAAGCCCCTTTCTTGCCTGTATCACAAGAGGCATCAAAAACTGTGGATATTCATGTATAATTCATTAACAAACAAGGCATTTTTCCTGTTTATAATACATAGGTCATCCATTATTGGAGCAGAAATAATATCACCTGATTTCAGTGATTGACCAAAGTGCACAGAGTAAATAGGAAATAATCATACTGACCAGTTATGAATAAATTCTACAGGAGGTTAAAAACTGTGCGTACAAACTACTACAAATAAAGAAGTACAAAGATTTAATTAACAGCTTGCTCAGGGGTAGTTTGCAGAATGACTATATTAATCAAAAAACTTGGTCTCCATAGTTAGTAAAAGCAGTAAAAGTTCACTTTTTAATGTTCTATTGCAGTGTTTGGACAAGCAAAATATGTTCACACATTCAGCCTTCCATAAAGTTGGGAAAGTTTTGTTTTATACTGATAGTTAAGAAGAGGGGTTGGGTAGTTACACTACTTAGGACATCATCTTAGACAATGAAAAACAATGTGCGACATGCAGGACCCCAAAAAGGATTGAATATAAATGAGCAGATAAAAAACAAGTTGTTGCTTGGGCAGAGTAACTCCTAGGACCTGATTTCCTATGATTTTCCATTCTTTACAGTCATTATTTCTGTGGCTGCCCTCTGCCAAAGCAACTTATTTTTCCACAATACTCTTCTTTTCCTCTTCAATGGCCTCTACGAATAACCCTCAGGTCTTCCCCAAATCATCCCTACCCTTATTTCTCATCTGTGATAACACCTCAGTTTGCCAACAAACAACCAAAAAGCATTTACACAATGCTGAGCACCCTGTCACTCTGTTTGCTGCCCACCTGGTTGGGCAAGAAATTCCGGCTGTGCTGAGTTGCAAGCAACGTTTGTGCTGATTGCCTGGTCCAGGTACATGCGCTGCCCAGTGAGCCACCAAGCCAGCCCGCAGGAAAAACTGTAGACACATTTTAAGCTTTCTCTCAGTGGATACCGTGATAGGTTGTCTCTCCTCTTTCTTGTTTCCTCTCCGCGAAACTTGTACAATTTTAATATCTAGATGTCTCTGTCAGATTTTATTAAAATCTGCCAGGAGGCTCAAAAATTACATAGGGGAAGGAAAGAAGGAGTTATACGGAAAGAGAAAAAAATGACAGAGAGGCAGTAGGATGCTGGGAGCTTTTTTTTCTCTTAGAAAACTAATCTAAAGAAGTTCCTGTAATACACAGTTAAGTACAGAGCTTTAAATATTTATTTACTGGATAATTAATACACAAGATATGGGATTCAGGACACAAACAGTTTATGTGAAACACTGGCTATAATTGAAAATACCAGTTTTCCAAAGACAGATGATGTTGTGTAGGATCTGTGGCAGGTCTCAGCAGGCAGGTGGTTAGTGTGAAGAATGAAAAGCCTGCAGAAACGTTAGTAGTAGTCGACTAAGAAATTCTCATTTCATCTTCAGAGTGGTGGGAACTCAAAGTGTATGGCACATTAAGCTTTGGCGGTTTTTCACTGTGTGGCAGCCAGAAGTCCAGGAAAGACACAAGCAGACCTGGTTATTGAGAGCAAACATGGACACAATAGATCTGTCAGGTTCTCTATCTCTGTGCTGAGGCATCCTTTGACACAGTCAGTGAGGTGCCTGCCAGTGTCTCCATTATAAATGTCTGGGCATTTCCTGAAGGGATAAAAATACCAAAACCAAACCCAAAAAACCCTCAATATAAACCCCCACGTGTAAGTAAACTTCTATGTTTCTTATAAGAAATCACCTTCTGACTGATGGAAATGCCTAGCAGTCTTCACATATAGCGTGCAGAGAACAGAGAGAAATTTTTGCACCTGGTGATAATACTTTTCAAGTTTCTTACTGTTAGAAGAATAAAAATACAAAACAGAATAAGCTCCTCTTCTGTTCCCCCAAAATACCCAAGAACTCCACCTCTTATGAATAATAAGTTAGCCAGATGCTTTTTTATTCGTGACACTAGATGATTTTTTATTAATGACACCTCTTCTTTGTGTAAGCGTATTGCCTGGTCGTATCAGTTATCAACCAAGACTTGCTCTGCCAAGTGCTGTACAAACAAGACAAAAAGATAGTCCCATGCAAAAGTGCTCACTATTTAAAGTATAAGACAAAAAAAAAGAACAAAAAAAAAAACCCCAAAAGCTAGGCAACGTAAGGTAGCATAAATGTTAGAGGTGGGTGAAGTTAACTTTATTTAGGATGTTTTATGTCTGTAACTCCATGCTTCCCTGGTTTTCCCATATTTCACTTTGGCTTTGGCTAGCTGGTTGCTTTTGTCTAGTTTCTCTAGTATTTGTGGGTTTAAGACTGCAGTATTCTTGGTTTTGTTTCCATTTGTTTTACAGGTATGTATTTACAATCATGCTCAATTTTATCAAAAAGCTGGGAGATGGAGATTGTCCAAAAATAGTATTTCCTTGTGGTGTGTGGCTTGTAATTCTTACCATCTCCCAGCCAAGGACCATTTTCTTCCCAGGCAGCAGTCCTTAATATCTTCCATGCAAAAATACTGCACACTTGCAAAAGGACGGTATATCTAGGAATTAATTTCCTGCATGCAGGATTTGGTATAAACCCTCTTTACCTTCTCACGCTGTGTCTCAAAAGTACAGAGGACCATCAACCTCAGAGTGTGGTTCTGTTGCACCACCTGCCTCCTTTGCTCCTGCAAGGGCGACAGTAAGCACAGCGCTAGTAAAGGTAGTAGATCAGCTTTATCCACCCCACCTTTAGATTTCCATTCTGGTGGCTTTTAAACTAGTTTCTCTCCAATGTACAAGTCTTAATAATTTTTTGTCTTTTCCAAGTTTTCTACAGAGATGGATGAAAGGAAGGATGCAGTACAGGTATCATACTGTATATTCCAGTGTTTGTTCCCAGTGCAAGCAATTACATTTGCTGATAACAAAATGCATTTATCTTCAGTGGCATTTTAGATAGCTTCACAACCTGCTGCGTATTCTAATGAAACCTGTATCACTATCCATTAGACACCTGCAGAAGAAGTGGGCTATGCAAATGCCTTGCCCCCAAATGCTATTTTCCCTCTCTCATTAAGCTTTCAAACTAAATTATATCACAGTTAATGGCTAAAGACTTTCCCCTCAAATTCAGCATTGCATGGAATTTAGCCAAACATCTCCCACTGGTTTTAAGGAGTTGTGTGACTCCAAGTCTTTGGCAATGGATTTGCATTGCTTCCCACATGCCTAACCTAACCCTACACCTGACCACCTTCCTTTCCTTGCACACGCACACAAACTGAAATGCACTTCCTCCTTCCCTCCACCCCTCCTTCCTCCCACCATCCAACACTGTGACAAAGTATTCTGGTGGGCTTGGCAAAGTGCAGATTATTGTCAGACTTTTAATCTTTGGAGGCCCTTGAGTTCAAATGTAACTAGAAGTAAGTCATGCTTTCTGTAAACAAATATTTGTTAGTTATATACACAAGGTAGAGGATAAATAGCAGGTATCTATAAGGTTATATTTCCATCAAGGGTTTCCAATGATATCATAAACCATGAGAGAAAAGCAAACATGATTTATGAAGTTGCCGCAAGTCCCAAGATAGAACTGTATCTTGGTAATTCACACTTACCAGTTTGTTTCATGTGCATCTTGGGACCTGTTCTAAGCCCTGCCTGGGACGCAGTCCCTGTCTTGCTCTCACAAACGTTGCATTAACCTTTTATCTGCTCCTGGCTCCTGCTGTTGCTGCCCCATATTCCAATTTGTCTGGCTCCTGCTCTGGTTGCTTTCATCTCCTTCTCCAGGGTGCTCTCTGCTGAATGCCTTGGCAGGAGCTGTAAGCATTACCCCATATCTTTTAATTACACATGCAAGCATATTTCTGAAAGCAAGCTGTGCATTCGTAAGTCAAAACTGGATTATGAGATGCCTAAACAGTTTGTGCTCACAAGTAAGTACAAAAACAGGATCATCTCTGAAAATGTGGACAGCACAGATTTGGTAGTAGGCTTTAGATTCCTCTTTCACAATTTTGGTCATATCATTTTAAGCATTTCTTAAAGAAAAAATGTCTCAAGAACAGCTAAACAGAAATTTAAAATCTGATTTACAATGCTAGAAGGAGGGTAGTGATCAAGTATTTTACTGAACTTTGACATACTATCACTTAAACAAGAACCTCTTAACATGCCAGTAATTGTAACAGAAAAGCTGTCAGAGCTCTGCAGAAAGAAAATGTGTGTCTTTCTAGGTTTGACTACCCCAGCCACAAAAGTGAGGGTTACTTCATTTTCTTTCTATCTGCAGCTATCATAAAGATTGAACATGCCTACGACTTACACTTTTTTTTTTTTTTTTTTGACAATTTCAGTGAGACCAGTTGTAAGAATACCCTTGGTTTGTGTAAATGACAACACAAATTAATGTCACTCTGTCTTCATGCACATTCTTGTATTTGAAAACCGTGAAGTGGAGGACAGGCTGAATCTGGTATTGAGCTTCACTTCCCACATATAACTTTACATTTTATGTCATGGCCAAAGCTAGAATGAATTTATGGCATTATACCACACTTTAGCTGACCCTAAAGCAAGTTCGTTGTGGGCTGAGCCTGGTGGGCAGCTCAGCCCACACAGCCCCGCTCGCTCACTCCCCCCAGGGGCTGGGGGAGAGACTCAGAAGGGTAAAAGTGAGCAGACTCGTGGGTTGAGATAAAGACAATTTAATAGGTAAAGCAAGAGCTGCACATGCAAGAAAAGCAAAATAAGCAAAATATGAAGAATATTAACTCCTTACCAGCCAAACCCAGAACAAACATGGATCTAAAATGTAAGTGGGCTATAGATATATATACACACACCCCTATCAGGATTACTTTACATCGAGTTATGTAACCTGTTGACAGTATGCGTTATACATGTATTTAATTATAGAACATATAGTCTATTAAAACACAGGTGTCTTTAACAGTTTTGGGTTTTTTAAGAGAAAAGGAACAAATAATTTTAGCTTTGCATTTAAGTTCTTATATGAGTTTTTTCCTTTTTATTCTCATGATGGTATTAATAAAAAAATTTCCCAGTTCTAGTAGCTTTGAAAAATATGGGCAGAAGATTGGACAGAGGTATTACTCTGATAGAAAAATCAGCAGTGTAGTCTTTCTAGCTGTCTCAAAAATGGCAAGAAATTTGCACAGTAACGTTAACTACAAATATTGCCTTTAGCACAGTTCACTGTAGCTGGCTATAAAGCAAGCATTTACAATGTGAGCTTATCTTTATCACAGAGACCCTTGCTCAGGGGGCAAACTGTGTGAAAAGGGATGTCAACTGACTATTTAGTGAGCAAGGCTTGCGTTTATTCTCGGGATGGTGGGTTTTCTTGTATTTCTTTTGTTAGCTTGCAGTAACACCTGTGTAGGTGACAGAAAACATTTGAGTTTGCTTTACTTGCTATTGCTCACAAAACCTCAGAGAATAGAAGTGTGCAATTATTCTGGCTCTTAAGAAAATGAAAATTTTAGATACTGCAAGGAACCCTATTGTTAACCTGCTTACCTGAAATATTTTCCTGACAACATACAAGATTTTCCTGAATCACAAACAGGCACTGTTGTCTGTCTCAGAATGAAATATTAATTGTTATTGATTAAAATATGGTTCTGTTGTTAACTCAGTGTTGAGGAAGATATATTCCTTTTAAGCTTGTTTTCTGTGTAGCCTGCTTAAGAAGATGAGAGGAGTTTATGATGCTAGCCTGGGTGGACTGTTTTTTCTATCACAGTCCTGGCCAAAAACCCAGGGCAGTGAACGGACAGATTCCCTGGGTGAGTGTAAGGGAGTTCAGCACCCAGAACCCACTGAAACAAGTAAACTGTGCTGCTTCATAGCAACAGCTTCAGCCTCTCTCAGCTACCAGTGTAGGGTGCAAATTCCTAAAAACTGAAAAAGTTGCACTTTTAGCAGTTATCTTTCTAATATTTGGTGGTTTGCTTGAATTTCTCTTTCAGGAGTTCACCATGCATTTACCATGCAGATACCCTTCTATCATATGAATATCCTAATGGATCTCAAAAATATTAATTAAAAATATTTTAATTACAACCCTCACATTTGTTAAAAACTGATTGAAGATGTGACACACCTGTATCCAAAAATGTTCAGAAACCAACAAAGGAAAACAAAAAGTCCTAATGTTTTTAAACTTAATCTCAGGATTCTGAGAGACAGGTTCAAGATTTTTATATATTTGAGGTTGAAAGCTAACCCAGATCTATGGGGAGAAAATTGGGTTGGACCCTTTCTCTCACAATTATTCTATTCTTTCTTAAGCCAATATGTGTTTCTACCTGAGAATGTTTAGAGTCCTTCAGTGGAACAGGAGAGCAATGTGAGAAAGACTGATGATCCTGCTACAGGAACTTATCAGCAAACAATCTTCTTTAGATCCCTAATGAGTCTTTCCAACCTTCTCGCCAGAATACTTAGTCATACACAGGTTAGTAGTTCTGTCAGGCTCCTTTTGGGCTATCTGGGGTACTATGACCTGCTAGTAACCATCAAAACACTAAGGCTTCTCTAGTCATTGAAGAGACATTGGCATCTTCAAAAGGTTATTTATTTCATCTGCCTTGGAAGCCTATACATTACCCTCAGTAGGCCCGCTGGCTAAGGGAGCTTAGATGATAGATCAAAATCTGTCCTCAGGATGACTAAAATTAGGTGGGCTACACCCCAGTCTGTGTTGGTAGCATTACATAATGATTGCATATTAAGAAGCATTTGGTGCCGTTCCCATACAGCCAAATCTACTTTATCAACTTTTGTTTTGTTTTATGGAACAACTGAAGGATTGTTTTGACAACATGCTATTGATCTGGAAGAATCACAGTCAATAAGTATTATAGTTACTCAGTGATTAGATTATTAGAAAAATAAATTAGGAACTATGCTGCTTGCAAATAACCAGTATTTCACATGATGTGCAGAAAAAAAATTGTATACATTCGTGGCATATTGTTCATTTGCAAAGACAGAGACCTTTTCTAATGTTATAAATTTCATTTATTGATCAGAGATCATGATAAAGTGGTTTCTTTTAGAGTACTCTTTGTCTAAGCCCTCTCTTTTAAATTAAGAATCTATTTTACATTACCCCAACCCAACATAAAAACTATGTGCCTGCATGAGTACAAGCAAGTCGCTTCTCATTCTTCTGTTTCAACATATCTGACTTGGCAGCCCTTCTTGTTGAGGAAAAAAAAAATCTGTTTTCATCTTTCTCCAGCTGATCTTTCTGTTCAGGTATAGGAAACATACTGTTTCCTATTGTGGCTTATGCTACAGGCGACTCTGACATTTGCATTTGTGCATTTTGAAACAAAAAAAGTGACAGCTTAACTCCATGTTGAAAGCAGACTTTTGTACTGGTATTGCTCTATAGTTTGTTGTTTCGCTTTGCTTTGTTTCCTCTGGAAGATCTCACAATCTGCTGCAAAGAATTTTTGTGTTAAGGAAGAAAAAAAGTACAAATCCCACAGAGAGCAAGTAGTTGGTGCAGAGCAAAATTGTCGCAAGGCACCAGACACTGATAGACATTCAAGCCTTTGGGGCTGCAACAGTAAAAATACACCAAGGTAGCCATAGATTCCCTATAGGGGAATTTGTCCTTTCCAAGCACACCTCAGACATTGTCTTGGTTGAGGAATGACAAGGTCTGAAAATAGAACTGCTCATCCTTAAACAAAGTAGAAAGAGGTTATGATGGAGAAATACACAGAATTCAGTACATTGAAAGAGGTTTCCAAACTGTGACATGCACTGCTCTGGTCTCCCTTGTAAATAGCAATAATCAAAAACATCTGGCTGCCTGTGTGTATATGCTTGCCTTACTTGGTACTAGGCAAATGCCAACTCACAGATAATCACATGCAGACAGCTGACAGAATGAAATGGATAGAGGCAGAGGTATAAGGATGGTTTTGTGTAAAGTGGAGAATGAATGGGGGCTGACACTGTGTTATAAAGGGGAGACATGTTAGGAAAAAGGCTTTAAGGACAAAATAATCCATATGCTGTTATTTTCATGAGGTTATTTTTAATGCAAAACTGTCTAAAAATTCAATATCTACTATGTAGAAGTTCAGAAGCCAAATCAATATAAATCATTGCTGCTCAGGTCTGTCTCAGATTCTTACTGAATGACTAGTTGAATACCGAACCTGAAGCAGGGCGTATCAACTGCTTTATCATAGTTACAGGGAAATACCAGAGCAGATAATTAATTAATGACCACAAGATTTAAGAGAAAAAGGGCTAAAAATATTAACCCAACCAATTCTGAATCTTATGATAATGCAGCCTTAAGAGTAAAATTATGCATCTGTGGTACAGAAAGGTTTTGGGGACAAAACCAAGGTACAGGGAAGCACAGTGCCTGTCCAGTGTCAGCCTGCATGGCTCAAGCCCTTCATCCTGTGTTAAGCACATGAATACAGTGCTGGCAGTGCATCCAGCATTGACCAGTCCTTGCAGTAATTGGAGCAGATGGGCCACAAGTGCTGTAATGTGCTGAGAGGAGACCCTTTTATTTCCATTCCCTCACAGTGGGTGCAGCTGACACCTGAAATTATAAGTTCCACCGACCAGAAAGCATGACATCTCAAAATCTCATCTAGAAATGTTGCCTTCCTTCTGTTCTCCCACCTCCTCCATAGCCGTGAGTAGAAGAGCTTTGTCAGAGACAGCATGCTCTTGACCTTCTTGAGTGAATAAGACAAAACTTTAGCCTTGAAAGACACACTAGACTTTTGGTTCCCCTTTTCAGCTTTCTCATATTTAGCTGGATGTGTGCATAGCTATCCCATGGGTTCCTACACTCCTAGTAGGAAAACTGGGGAGGAAAGAATTATTCTGCATCCAGCGACAAATATTCCCCAGCATATTTATAATACGTGCTCTCCCACTTTATGGCTGGTTGCTGCTGTTATGCTAATCACTTTTTGGTAACATGGTAGAAATTTTCTTCTCATTTCCAAATAAGCGTGCATTTCTTTTCTCTCAGAACTCAGTGACCTGATAGGCAGGTTCACTCACACACCTTTTTTTTTCTTCCAGTGAGGGAAGTGTCACATACCAGTGCCCAGAGAGAGTTTATGATGCACTAGGCTCATTATTGCCTTCCACAGACATTTGCAGACATCCTTTGAAGTAAGAGAGATGAGCTTGAGGCACTAAGGAAACCACACCTTTGCCATGGTCTCAGTGATCATCCAAGGGTGAGCCAGGGAGCTACATTATCAGAGGACCTGAGGATAGCATTCGTACAGAGCGAGAGCAAGCCTACTGCAGTGGTTTCACAAAAACATCACAGTGTATATACACCACAAAATGTTCTCTCTTTCTTAGGTGGTGTTCATTGCATGAATGCAGGGTTTTCTACTTTAGTCCCCTTGTTAGCTTAAATCTTAATGTATCTGTGGCACTAATGTATGCTGCAAAATATGCAATATGGATGACTTAGTACTGCCAGGCCTTAGCGTTTGATAGATGATTTTTGAGTCTTTAACTTTAGAAATTTAACACTATATTAGTTCTAGTTTTTGCCTTTGAAAGATAAGCTCTGTTAGGCAAATTTTTGCTTGAAAGTAGTTGAATGTTTGGCTCTTTCAGTGGAATCAATCCTACTTCGAAATTTTTATCAGGTTTGCTTATTATACCATTCTTTTTAAATTGAAGTGAGTGTACCACTCATAAAATGTTCCATGTTTCTAATCTACAGAATAATGCAGGTAGTATCTGCTCTCCAGTCCATGAATTTCCTCCCTCCGGGTTTTATGAAAGTACAGATTCTGGAGAACAGGAAAGTAATTCATTCTTCGTACCAATCCAGTCCCTGGCCTTGCATCAAATGTTAAAAGTAACTTTCACAAAATATTTCTTCCTTCCTCCCTCTTTTCTCTGAAAGATTCCATAAAATAAGTCTGTGAGTACTGGTAGAAAACATCCATAAGGGACTAAAGAAAAAAATCATTGTCTTTTTTGTGTTGTAACAAATGTAAGCAAGGAATGAAGCAGCATAATAGGAAAACATAAGGAAACTTTGAGAAATGCTGTTCCTACTGCAGAAAGGTAGATGGTGTCCTGTTCTTAAATAGTACTTTGAAGTGTTCAGCATATGTGACTAAACATCATGTTTATGCACAAATCAAGAAGCGAGAATCAGGTGAACTTGAGGACTTTTCAATGAAAATCTGTATTTTAGGGTGTATCAATATAATGACAGATGCTAATGACTAGATGTGTCAAATCATCACCTTCCCATCTCATGCTGACCAATATTCTGGTCATTAAAAAAAGACAAAACAAAACAAAGCAGACAAAAAAATAAAACACACACATACCAAAAAAAAAACAACCCACAACCAAAACCCCAAACCTTCCAGAAGATAATATCTGCTTCCTAGAGAATTTTGCTTCCTTTAGAAAAAAGATTTGCAGATGCTCTGCATCAGCACAAAACGAATGTCTTCTCTGTTCCTCTGCTTATTCATCCATTTCCCACTGCTCCCTGCAGGGGAGGAGAGGTCAAGAAGTGATTCCTGCTATCTACCTGCAGCCTTCTCTCCTTACCACATCCTTACAGGCTTTATCTTTCCTGTGTTGCTCTGAGATAAGAAAGTACTATCTTCTGTTTAGGAACCAACAAGTGTAAGAAAGAGAACTGGGGTATTTCCCCCCAATTATTAACATACTTTTACTAAATCTTGGAAATTTGTGCAGATCTTTTTGCATCCTGGGCCAGTGCTCCTATTAACCGTGACTGGACCCAATATCCAGGTAGCATGTTTGCTTGCTTAGTTCTTCTTACCTCCCTCTACTCTGGTAAAGGAGAATATACTCTGAGAAAATTTAAAATAATGGGAATACTCTATTCTAATGACTGAGTACTACAGAGACCATCAAAGTGAGTCTGCATGCCGAGAGCAAACAGCATGTCGGATGTTGTACAAGACACTAGAGAAAGATACATCCAAAATTGTATTGGATAAAGCTAGTTTTGTAAATGAAATACACTGCCAGAAGAATTAAATGAAGTCATCTCTTGTCTGATGAGATGGCCTCCATGGGTATCCTGTGAAGATTTCTTTAAGTTTCCCTGAGAAGCAGATCATGCCAAATGGATACATGGGTTACAGCTCTGCAATACTTATTTATAGCAGCAGAACTCAGTCTATAAACAAGCAGTACATGCCATGCCATTTGCTATGTTATCTGTACTTTACTGCGATTAGGACAAACAGCCAGATCCGTCCTACTTGTTGCATTTACAAAGTAGCCCAAGAGACATTTGATACGACACTTTTCTGTGAGGGATAAGAACAAGCTGTGCAAAGCAGGCTTCACCCACCCCCTTTTCTCTCTTTGATCATTACTCCTTTCTTTAATGTTGTTTTCAGCCAAATAAAAAAAAAAAAAAAACCACCACATGACCTTTGAGAAATGCCAGGAAAACATTAGTTTCTCTGTGCCGCTCCAGTTTGAGGACATCAGGTACATCCTTACTCCCAGACCTGCTCAGTGTAGCGGCTCCGAGAGGTCATGCTGAAGTGCCTCTCGCTGCACTCTTGGGGGTGCCACACACCCCTCCTGACCTTCTCCGACTGCTAAATGTGGCTGTGGGAGTTTCGCTAATGAACAGCGTTGCACCATCCGTTTGTCTCCCACCGTTGCACCTCCTTAGTGTGAGGAAGGAGCAGCAAGCAAATGCCAGTCCAATACCTCAGTCTGACTCACAAAGCAATACAGTGGCTGCTCCTGTGTTTTCTGCCCTTTTTTTCCTTTCCAGAATGTCTCAAATGCATTCTTTTTCAGAAACATCCCAAAAGTGTAGAAATTTTAAATGCATGTAAAAGAAATAAAATTAGCAAAGTATGTATGATAGGAACAAATAAAGGAAAATTCAACAAATTAAAATTTGTAGCTTTTCTGCATGCATGACTTTGTGTGTAGATGCCTGTGTCTTTAAAATGTGAATTTCAAACTGGAAAAAAGGTTATCTGTGAATAGTTACAGAGGTGGAAGTTTCAGATTTTTTGATCCCACAAGTTTAACAGCTGAATCTTTAACAAAAAGTCTCTTGGGCATAAATTGTGTGTCAGGGCTTTTACATTGCACTCATTCAGTCAAAAAAAAAAAGAGAGATGTATTCCATTATTATGATTGTACTTCCTTTTAAATTCCTTGGGACAAATGCTGTTTTCTTTCTTCTCTCTATAGTTTCTAGTACATTTTTACACAACTATAATATAGCATTTGGTATTTTGAGATGCCCTGTGCCGGAAATACACATTTTATCTCGCACTCTGCATAAAAGGAAAGATAACAATTTAATATGATATGTAGACTAATGTACTCAATGTTTATCTGTACCTAGTAAGGTATTTTCATTCTGTAACTACTTTATTTGGCCCTTAGGAAAGTGAAGGAAAATATTTATTTACCGACGATTTCAAAGGGAAAAAGTCTAATGGAGGACTGGACTGGGCACCCTGTCCTTTCTGATGAAGAGCAAAATGTTGCTGCACTCGCCATAGAGCAGCCTGGAGGGGGCTGGTGGCAAAAAGCATGCACACGTTTACCTGTGCTGGTCAAACCACACCCACTCAAAATAGATGTGATCGTCTGATACAAGGCCCAGACCAGTTTAGCCACACCTTGTGTGGCTACACCAAATTCTCAGGTTTGGGTTAGGGCAGTTTTGCTTTGAAACTCCTGCGTCTCCTACACGCAGTTTCCTTGTTTGCTGTCAGCAATGCCTGGGTTGGCTCCGTGCTGTATTTATGGAATGGTACCGGGCACAGGTCACCGAAGACCCATGTTGATGTCAGCCCCAAAGTCACAACGGGCGAAGCACTGGGCAGGGCATGTCCTGGGCCAGCCCTCTGCTGACACCCAGGTCCTTCATCCAGCTGTCCCTCTCTTGGATTTGTCCCAGGAGCCCCTGCAGACCGTCCCATTGCCAGTATTCATGCCCGGGCAGTCTGGATGCTCCTATATTCCCGCAGACTGTGAGAAAGAAAGAACTGGGTTTGGGCCCTTCACAAAGCAGCATGACTCTTCTTGTAGGGCAGCATGGTTCAAAAAGATACTAGGAAGAGAGGGCAGAAATAAAAGTCTTCCTTGTCCCAGCCGCTTCATGTCCCGTCTTGTAACAGGTATACAGACAAAAGCACAATAGCAGCTCTGCAGAGCAGTTTTTCCCTGCTCTCCAGGGAAAAGTAGGAGGTTAACAGTAATGGTGAAGCACTTTTTTGCCTTTCTAGTAGGACCAGAGTCTCAGCTGGATTAGGTTTGTAGGAATGTATTTTTCCTTGCTTTCTGTAGGCGTGTGTAGATAGTTTAAACCAGATGGAGCAATGACTCTGGTAAAAGAAAATACAAAATGGAACAAACCAAAGTACTAACAACAAATAAAAATCATGTCATGGTTGTGCCAGATACAGCCAGAGGAACAAAAGAGCTGTTATTTAGTAACATGTTCCTTACTTTCTGATGATATGTTTGCTCCTTGCTCTGCATTTTGCAGCTCTTTATAGGGTTGAGTGGGAGCGGATGCCGTGCTTCCTTTGTGAGCAGCTGTGCCAGTGACAGAATTTGAGCATGTCGGGCAGACGTTTTATTCATTAAAGCTAAAAAGCCATTTTCTGTAAAGTTGAATATTGAATGATGGGAGCGGTATCTTGTGTTAATATTTTTTCTTTTGCGTGGTACCAATAAAAGATCAAATCTGTTTGGCACATCAGACATAAGAACAGCTGCGTTTTGACAATAGTGCAGGGAAAGAGATGACCATATTAAATTGTATGTCCCCAAATCTTCCAAAGCAAGAAGCACAGTTACATTAGAACACTACAGAAACTCAGTAGGTTCTCTTGGATTTTTAATTAAGTCATGTGCTGTCCAACTATTCAAACCCTGTCCAATGGACACGGCATTGCATGATGCACTTCAAAGCCAGAGCCTAGGCTTTAGGCACTATCATCAATTGATTTATTTGGAAAAACAGTAATGGTAAAACACATTTGCAGACTGTCCACATGAAAATTCCTGCATACATTTCTTTGGGCTTGACTCAAGATCCATGAAAAACCTATTGTAGTGCTCAGGCCTTGTGTGAAGCGCCCTGACTATCAAGGAACAAAGTAGGAGGAACAGAGAAAATAAAAATAAAAAGAAGGGATTGACTCACTGCTCTAAGACCAAATCTGCATTTTGTATGAATAGGCAGAAATTTTTCATTTGTGACCGATACTGGCACTTAGCAGATTTTGCTGTTTTGAGTTTTTGTTTTAATTAAAAACTGTGGAGTATTTTCTGGTCATATAGGTTTCCCAGAAGAAAAGAAAAAAAAAGTATATGGTCTTTGCACTTACTGCACACAAGACAGATAATTTAATCAATCCCCCTGTTACCTGCATTTGTCTGCCTACAGGGAAGAACACAGAGATACCATCAGCAATTTGAAAAAATTGTCATTTAAGTATGAGTTGGATGAAAGTTCATTTCAGTGATGATAGGTGCCTAGTGCTCTTACTGTTGCATTAACAGCAGCCTTAATTTTTGTTGTTGTTGTTGCTTGGATTAAAAGAAGGAGCAGGGGCAGCTGTAAAAAAACAGATCACAGGACACAGGACTCCCTCCTCCCCTCTCCCTACCTCCTTTTGATTCCCCACGATGTGAATCAACGGCCTTAACCAGAAGAAAGCAGTGCATCTTTCTTTTCTTTCTGTGACACCAAAAGGATCTGATCTACGTAGCACCTTTTTAAGCCTCTGTGCTGAGATCCTGTTTATGGTTTCCAGCTGCGATAAAAAATCACACCTCCAAGAGCTTGGCCCTGCAGCAAGGAGCTGAGCAGCACCCAAGATGAAACACAGGCTTTCTCACTGGAGTGGGATCTATTGTGTTAGCCGTCACTCAACAGCAAACCCTTTAAATACCACTTTTTGCTCAAACATGGTTCCTGAGCCTGCTGTGGAATAGCATTAATAGGAGAGGGCACTAAAGAAGTTATTAAAATATATATATTAGATTTATGTAGCAAACAAAATGTACTAAATTCTCCTAGCTGAGTAAAGATCTTTCTTAAAAATTTCTTTATATAGTAAATAAGATACTGAACCAAAAATTACATTAAGTCTATATAAATCGTGGAGTCGTGTTCAAATAACAGGATTTATGCAGGTAATTCTACTAATGGGATTGACAGCTATCTGCAAATATCCCAAATTTTTCAAGAGGAAAAAAATTTTCTTCATTTCGAAAGCATCTGGACATCAAATAATGTACTACTTTGATCCTTACTTTCAGTTAGGAAGAGGAGGATGGTATTCTGCATGTAATTATCATATACATTTTCAAATAATGCAGCAAGATATTTTTAAGGGATTTTTTAATAATGTGAAAAATAAGACCTTTGGTTATCTTTCAGAAAGCCAGAACAAATCTGGCATATGAAGTTTCATTTTTTTCTGCCCAAATCATCTGTAACACTTGGAAATTTAAAAATCCCTTATTGAGATGAGTTAATTCATTTTTATCAAACAGGAATGAGTTTATGCAGAAGAGGTATTGAAGAATTCCTGGATACATTTCTTAAAAAGACATGTGAATTCTGCACCCCACAGCTTATATAGCTGTGTGGGTTTTGGTAATTACTTATGAGTATTCACAGTACTAAAGCTCTGGCCAAATAGTCAGTAGAGACGCTCTTATGATCAAATGCTAGCATTTGATAAAGTTTCTCTAGAAGTTTTCCTTTGTATTGGATCAGAATCCTACCCGATTAAGCCAGGCGGAGGGATGTGTTTTCAGAAAACTGGGGGGGAAGGGGAAGACCATTCAGTGTTTTGTCTAAATATTCTACAGAAAACTGTTTTGTAATTTGCAAGTTGTGGATCTGAACTCAAAATTAGAAGGAGCAACTGGGCCTTCATCAACCTTATCATGACTCACAATTTAGCGAATGTTTGTACTTCCAGAAAAAGATTAATCTACTGATAGCAATGTAGCTGTACTGGGAAGGTGTATGCCTCTCCCACAGCCTGCGGTTGGCTAAGAGTCCCACACTGGATGCTGTGTTGCTGCAGCTCAATGGTTAGTCAAGATAGCTGAGACCTGCTCAAATACGTGCATGTACTGCAGCTGCATCTCTGATGTACCCTTGGAGGGCCTAGGAGTCCATCTAATAATACTGCATCCAGTAACACGTCTCCAGATGATTTCCATGCAGAGACACTCATGCCCAGGTTACTTCTGCTTTGGTGTCACATGCTTGTCTCCTGCGCTGATTGCTTTTTTCCATGTAGACTATAAACAATAAAAGTGTTATGCTTGATGGTCAATTGCTGGGGGCAGGTCTAGAGATGCACTCCTCAGCATGATACATTTCTCAGTGGTGGATGTCAGGTCTACACCGGGCAGCAGGATAGGAAGGGGGAGCAGCGGGTCCTGCCACTGAGGTGCTGAGCACCGGCTAACGCTCTTGGTGAGAGGGGGAGTTCACTGTCCTAGGCAATGCAACGTGCCACAGGGCTCCTTGCTGCATGGATGTACCTGCTTGGGTGGGCATTATCACCTATGTTGCTCCGTAGTTCTTTTGCCTAGAGAAAAACTGCCTTCCACTCACCTAGATAACCTCTCTTCAATACTCCTACACAAGTTTAGCTAGAGATTTGCAGCACTCTTTCAAGGGACTTCTGAATCCTCTTTCTGCTACATTTGTTGATTGAATAACTTGTTTTATGTCTTCAAATAATACTTATTAGATTTAGTATGACCAGAACAATTTTGTTGCTCTCTATTGTATGTTAAGTTGGAGATAGTAATAAACCAAGTGTTGAAAATTACTCTTTGCTGAAGGGATGCAAACACAGTGATGCCAAAAAACTCTGGATGACTGCTGGTAGAGGCAGGCAAAAGAAGCCTGTAGGCACAGTGTTCAAGACAAAGTATTCTGGGAGGCCTTATAGGTACACTGAACATCTGGAAAGCCTAAAATGATTAAGCTGGAAAGGAGCAAGCAGAATGGGAAAAACAGATGATGCTCTCTTACAACAGACAGGAAAGATCTTTAAAAAATATTATTTGAAGAGGATTATTTATTTCTGATTATTTTATCTCAAGTCCATGCCACTGATTTGTGTTTTGATATCTGTTCCTTCTCTTAAATGGTTCAACCTTTTCCAAAGTCAGTAATGCCTCTGTTTCTGTATTCCTCATGCTTATATACAGCATGCAATCATTAGTGCAGTCTGTGGCTGATATTTTACGCTCCTCCACACTCAAAAGTAATGAGAAACTATTTTATAGCCACACATATCTTCTGACTGTTTACCTTACAAAAAGAAAATTTTCACAGAAGCTGACAGAATCAGAAAAAGTACTGAAACTATTGTTAAGAATTATATTTATTCCACTAGGATTTAGGGCACAATTTCTTTTATAACTTATCTTTTATTAAAAGCTTTGATAGCAGTAAAATATACTATCAATTATTTTGCGATGTTCATTTATCTCTGAGGAAATTTTCAAGGCCAACTCTAACATGAAGCATCTAAAGAGAAGAAAAATGCTGAAACTGCAAATATCCATATCTAAAGTAGCAAAGGGTTTTCAAAACTACATGTAAGGTGTCTGTTTTATTTCACGCTGGGGAGATTGTTCACCACCTGAAGAAATTTTGTGGCTTCCCCAGCAAGAACGATCTGTAGAGCCATGACAGCAAAAAAAAGAAGGTTCTGCATTACAGATGATGGATTTCCAGAGGTTCAGTCATGACAGGGATGATCTGTTGGTTTCAGAATGGATGAAATTAACTTCTTCAGGCACTCTGTAAACAGAAGTCACTGGATTGAAATCTACCTTAAGCTCCCAAATGTGGGTTGTTACTGATAACCTAAATGACATGCAGGGAGCAGTCTTGTTTCATTGATGTGTAATTTTCTGTCTTCCCAAAGCTCCAAGGAAGACTTCTGGAAAGGGCAAATATAAGGCACAAACTTCAGAAGAAGAAAACAAACATGGCACCCTACCTCGCACAAAGACCACTTTCAGAATAACAACTGTGTTGAACTGTACCCACTGCTGAGCAAACACATGCCAAAGCTTCACCTTGTTCACTCAGAATTACTTTGGGATTGGGTTTGGGTTTTTTTAGATTTTTTTTTTTGCATTCCAAAATTATAGCAAGATACATGGAAACCAACCCCAACCAAGTCTTGCTATTAAATGTCACATCAGGGCTTCATCTTATGTTGCAACAAAGGGAATAATTTCTGATGCACTTTAATATATACTGCTGCACCTGCTCAGAAAATGAGGTAGTCTTATGAAATTTTACAGGAAAAATATATTTCATTATCTCACCTCTACTAGGGAACATACTAGGCTGAATAGCTGTAAAGTGTATTTAATGCTATTTTAAAAGATAAAAGCAGTGGGGGGGGGGAATTTACATTTAAATCATATTTCAATCAACCTTAAAGGTGCTGTTTACACAGTAAGAGTATAAAATGTTAGCTCATTAAATATGCACCATGTTTTGCATTGCAGCAAGGATGTGGATTGTAGTTTCGATTTCCAAGCAAATTAAACCTGCTGCCAGAGAGCACACTACAGCAGGATACAGTGGGCTGTGTGGAAACCAATTTAAACAATTTATGGTAGTGCTTAAAAGTTGGGTGAATTGGATTTCAGATAAATTCTCAGTCGCAGTCTTAGGTTCCTCTTACAAGAGTAGAAGGAATCCTCACTTTGTGTAGGCATGGGATATTTCCTCCTTTTCTGATCACAGATTAAGGGCTATACTTTCACCCTCCATGCAGAGTTTCAGCCATGAGTTGGAGTGGGAGATCACACACAGAAGGCACAAAATATGTAATGCAGTGAGACAGTGTCCAGGACTTAGCAGCAACTGGCTGCATCTTTCCACATATGCATGAGGGGTTGATCAATTAATGCAGGTAGCTTGCAGACCAGCTCACTCATCCCTAGACACCTTCTGTGCAAATGCAGCCAGCCCAGTCAGTGACCACATGTTATCCTAGTTTCCTTTCTCATTTCAGTTGATAGTCACATATAAATGGTTTTTCAGGCTTTTAAAGGCTGCATAAGGGGCCAGAATGTGCATCTTCAAAATTAACTCGTTCCAGTCAATCTGCCTCATAATATGGTTTTCCTTAATCCTTATGCTATGAAAAGGAGGAAGGCAAACCTGCCTATCCAGTGCCTTGTGGGGTTTTTATAAGGTGCAGTTAGTAAACTACAACACAAATGAAGTTTTCAAACACAACTTTCCGTTCCTTGCCAGTGCTCTAATGAACAGCCAGGGGCATATCTTCGTACATAACTTTTTATGGTATTCACTGTGCTTAAAAAAGATATACTAAGAATTTTCCATACACCGATTCATCATCCGGCTGAGAATGCAGATAATTCATCTGTTGGGAAAAATGTTTATGATAAAGATGAGGCCATGGAGTAACTGCCAGCATTTAATTGAAAAATATCTCCAATAACTCTATGTGTAACATAAACCAAAACAAAACAATTTTGAAGATAAGCAAATGTCTAAGGTAAGTTAATTTTATTGAACAAGTATAATTCCTTAGTAATAATGCCTTTATGTCTTTAGGTTAGAGGATTCTAAAGCCCTTTACAGACCGCAGGCAGTCTTCACTGTATTCATAAAAACAAGGCAAAAACTTCTAGATAGTAGTCTTAAAAATTAAATGACTGAGCGAAGTCCTTTTATAATTATTTCCCAAAAAGAGTCTGGGAGGCTTTATATTGCCATCATATCCTCCCAGTCAACATATTGTTAAATTCCTGCCACTGCTGAAGAAATTGGGTTCTGTTTGTACAACACCCAACCATATTTTCAGCCATCTTATCTCTGGACAACAATCACAGCGAGCCCAATTTCTAGCCATAAAGTCTATTTTTCCAAAAGTGGCATCTGTCTCCCAAAAGACTCCCATCAGACACTCCTGTTAGCATCCTTCAAGTTTCCTCTGGATGATTCTGTCATGCAATTAGGTTACTGATGGGCTGCCGTGACAAATAGGTTGCTGTTTGCCTTTTGATGTACTTTTGATTTTGATGCTTTAAGTATTTTCTGCTTCTAAATACTGTCTTCTGGGAGCTGTACCCACTCTATTTTATGTTTTGAATAAAATACTTGCAGCAGCGTCTTTTCTTTGTAAATCCAAAGAGCAGGCTATAATGTGTCATATTTTTCCCAAGAGTGAATTCTATTTTGAACAATACTTATTGTACTGTGGAATAGTCTGTAGATTAAAGGATGTATTTAGTTACTGTTTTTTGCTGGCCTAAGAGAGTTAACCAATAATTCTCAGTCAATTACCAACAATGTAGAACTGATTAAATAGTCAGTGACATCTTTCCGTTGGTAGAATAAATGTTCTCATTTTTCCAAAATATCTAAATAGTAATATTTTCTGTGCAGCCTTTTTTTGGCTCTGCTACCTGTGGCTTATGATACCGTCTTTAATTATTTTACGATTTACTATTTTTCCTCAAGATTTCTGTCTTGTTCACTGCACAGTGAAATGAATCTGCAGATAAATCACATCTAAGCGGTGAAAGAGACTGTTGTCTGAAGGACCTCCTTTGCTAAACTTGGAACAGTAAGGCAGGAGCCTGCAAGAGAGGGAAAAAAATAAGACAGCTATTTCTGCCTTGCTGCCCTGGAGGACTAGCTTCTACTCTTTACTGTCTGAGTCTCTGAGTAATGTTACTGTCCACTTTCTAGCATAACTTTCGCCTAGTAACTGTACTCTTTTTCTTTTTCTTGTTCTTTTTTTTTTTTTTTGCATTAATTAAGTTTGCACCAAGACATTTTTCTAAGAGAAAAACGAGTAGAACACTATCATAAAAATTTAAAGGATGGAAGGTCAAATTTATCTTTTTATTATTCGAGTAATTCTATAGTTAAATTCAGTAGCTAGTTCTGACTGCTTTAAGCTATGTTGGAAGAGTACTAACTAAGCAAAGCATGATGGTATTTAAATTGAGTTATAGAACTGCTTTATTGTACAAGATCAATGCCAAACAATTGTAGAATACACTCCCAATTTCTCACTGATGTAATTTTCCAATTTCTTCCTGTCTTACTTTTGCCTGGCTTTCCCTACAACAGTGTGGAATAATTCAGGTCAAAGAGACTTAATTCATTGTTAAAGCTATTTATTTCAATTCCAATCAGTATAAGCTTTTATAAAACTAACTTCAAAACCTTGTGCATTGCTGCTTTTCGTTACTGTGTTTAAACAATAAATTATGAATGCAGATTTAAATGACATAAATGTGAGGATATTGCTTTTGAATTTTGCAACACATCTAGAGGCAAAGAAATAAAATGGCCCCTTAAAAGAAATGTTTGCTACTGCAGGTGTTTAGGCAACTCTAGCTCTTCTGCACATAAGCAGTGACTACTGTGTTTCATTGATGCAAATGCATAACAGAACTAATGATCTGCCCCTAAACAAGTCAACTGATCTGCCAATGAATTTGGGTTAAGTAGTGAAGGATATTGTTGCCTGAGGGCTCCAACTCTAGTTTTATTGTATTCTTTTCTCTTAGTTGCTTAACATCCTTGTAACTTTAAAAACAAATTGCCTTGGTGTAAATGAGGCATAATTACTGCCACTTTCTAAACACCGACTAACTTTTTAAGGTAGAAATACTAACACTTACTAATAGTCTACATTCACACTCTTCATTTAGGTGTTAAAGGATGGGTTTTCCCAGAGCAGTTAAGTGCTTTTGGAATGCAAGTCCTACTAGTTTTAAATGAAAAGCCTTGGTCAGCATAAGGTAGCAGAAGTGTTTTAGAGCTCTTGATACACTGGAAGTCAAATGTATCAGAAGATGTCTATGACCTAAAAACTTTGAAAATATCCAGGTCGTAAAATAAGAAGAGATAAACAACTAGAAGTAAAAACCATAAAATAATAGAAATTAAAATTACAAGCTTTACCCTGGTTGGCCTATATTCAAAGTTCCTCCCACCAGTCTTTCTTAAGTATCGATGTATTGTACTTCATTTTTATGCTTTTATCTTTCTATTGCAAGGAAGTCATTAACTCACCAAAAGAAGAGTTTAAGTTAAAAGAGTAAATACTGACATGTAGGAAAGAGGACTTCTAAGTTTTTTCATACAAAAACTCAACTTCTCTCTGAACTTGTTTTTAACACCAAGGTTGCTGCCTACTTCATAATAATGTTTACCAATGTGTTCAATGTCTTCTGCACACCTTATGTTATCAAACTACTATTACTTTTATAAGATAAGGAGACATAAGTAATTATGGTATATACTACTTAATTTTTTTTTCATCTACAAGAGGTTGCAGACTTTATTAAGGATGTTGCCTTTGTACTGCATACTAAGAAAAAGTAGGAGAAATGATACTAAGTAGCAAATATAACTGCTTGTTCAAATATTAATATACTCCCCATATAATCATTATAACTAAAAGGAAAAATTGCTTTTGAGCATTTCATATTCATCAGTAGTTCATGAAAATACATAACAAGTTATGACACATCTAATAAAGATGAAAGGGATTAAAATCCTTGTGAATTTTTAATATGGATAATAAAGGGCATTAATACAGCTTAATTATATCAATAAATAATTAAAATTACTTTTTAAACTATGTTTTATTTTTATGTGAAATAACTTTATGTGGTACTTTTGGAGGGATTATATACATGGCATTACAATGCCAGCAACTCTACAAGGGGAAGTAAAAGTTGCTCTATTGATTATCTGAGTAAATATGGCCATTTAAAATATTCTTAGAACATTTCAACCAAGGTGCTGAATATTTTTAAAACATCCTTTTAAATCCAAAGTTTAGATAAATATTAAACAAGAATGAAAAATCTCAATGGTCTGTCCTGAGGTTAGATGGCTGATTGGGCTGCCATTCTTAAGGCAAATCAATTTCCATACACATCATCTTACCAAGGAACAATGTGGCTGGCTTTGCCGTGGACGTATTTGGTTATCAGTCAGCTCAGGTACAGATGAGTTAAAGGAAAGATAGGTATTTGATTTAAAAGCAGAGGCTTAGACCAAAGTTCAGTACTAAGTCCCTAACTTTACTCCAGTAAATTATCATAATTTTATTCCTACAGCAAAATAAGCTAATATTTCATAGGAGCATTAACTGCTTAGCTATTCAGAGTTGACACGCTTCTAGCAAGATCCATACCAAACGACCAAGTTGAAATTTGTCTTTTTCACCTTTGCTGCATTTTCACACGTGAGTGCACCAGTGCACCTCCCTTTCTCTCTTTCTTCATCTCTGTCTGCATTCCCTAGCGGGAGCCTGCTGGCACTTACCTAGAATCATAGGATTATATATGTGATCATAGGATCACAGAACATCTCAAGTCAGAAAGGTTCCATAAGGATCATCGAGTCCAACTCCTTGGTCCTTGCAGGACTACCTACAACTAAACCGTATGACTAAGAGCGTTGTCCAGATGCTCCTGGAACTCTGCCAGGCGTAGTGCTGTGACCACTTCCCTGGGGAGCCTGTTCCAGTGACTGACCACCCTCCCAGTGAAGACCTTTCTCCTAATGTCCAATCTGAACTTCCCCTGACATAGCTTTATATCATTTCCATGTGTCCTGTTGCTGGTCACAGAGAGAAGAGATCAGCACCTCTGCCTCTGATGCCCCCCTTGAGGAATTTCTAGACCGTGATGAGGTCACCCTTCAGCCTTCTCTTCTCCAAGCCGAACAAACCAAGTGACCTCAGCCACTCCTTGTAAGTCTTGCCCTTGACAACTTGCACCATCTTGGTTGCCCTTCTCTAGACACACTCTAAGAGTCTGATGTCTTCTTATATTGAGGTACCCAAAACTGCACACAGAACTTGAGGTGAGGTTGCACCAGCGCAGTATAGAGTGGGACAATCACCTCCCTCAAACAGCCAGCTATGCTGTGCTTGATGCACCCCAGGACATGGTTTTGGCTGCCAGGGCACACTGTTGATTCATATTCAACTTGACATCAACCCAAACCCCCAGATCTCTTTCCATGGGGCTGCTCTACAGCCTTTTATCCCCCAGTTTGTATGTAACCTGTACAACTTGCTATTGTAACTGCTTTGGGTTTATTAGCTATGTGAGTTTCTCCCCTTCTGGTGCTGAGAGCCAAGGGAAACAGTTATTACAACCACCTGAATCAGCCAGTGCAGCAAACTTTTCCGGGGAAATTTTTTTTTTTTAGAAGACAGATGTATTACTTGCAGTACTGCCACCTGATGACAGTTTCAACATATCTAAGTGCCTCCAACGGTCCGAAGGGATTTTGTATCCAGTGAAGCTGATTTCTGCCTTCTCCACCTGAAAAGTTCCTTGGAAACCTGGCAGGTGTGTTTCTTAACAGCTCTAGAGACCGTTAGTCCTTCTCTTCAAAGTACTCTCTTGGTGTCAGCAGTGGTCAGGCCAAAGCCTCAGGGTTACTAGTTGTGTCCTGTCCCATGCATAAAGGAATCACAAGTGTTCACTGACAGGTGACTGTCTTGAACTATCCCCATCCTCCTGTTTGAAAGATCCCTACAGAGAAATCTTTAAACTGCAACACAGAAAACACTATGCCAATAAACAGGCCAACATCTACATTAATAAAACATCGAAATCCCTGTATGTTTATCACAACCTCCACATAGTTAACTTCTGAAATATTTATTAGGTGCATAATACTTTGTGGAGTTGTCTGTATTCTTATATTAAAATAAAAAAATCCATGTCCAAAGTAGTGGATGCTGACAGGAATTCTGAGCTTTTGGTAGGAGCCAGGCTGCATCTTTGCAACAGCACAGCAACACCTGCTTTCCAGAGATAGAGTGTGACTAGTGCACTTCTTGCCCCTGAGGAAACATTGCCTCCATGGCCTCCCAGCAGAGTAAAATTAAGATTATTTTTTTTTTCCCTCCGTCTACTTACAGCTGAGGGTAATTGAATAGGTCACACAAATGAGAAAGAGGGACAATATCTCACTGGTAAATGATCTTACAAGTCATGAAAAACTTAAAGCAAAAAAACCCTCCACCACAGCTGCCTGGAGGATAACAGTTTCATAGACATATATAAACTCCCCTCTCTTGTGTAAATATTCAAGGGAATTATTTAGTTGTCTATTACAATAAAATAAGCCACTCCAGCTGAGGTAAAAGTTTAGGATCAAGGTATAGTGACTTTATTTCACAAAAGATTTATAACGTCAAAACAACGCTTGCATTCAAATTAAGAGGGAAAAGTACACAAAAAGTCCATGTGCCTAGGAAGTATACAAGAGAAGGGGGAGAGGAGAAATAGTTGTCCTTGCTTCTAGAAAACTGAAATCTTTCATCCAGAAATGATCAGATTTGAAAAGGAGAAGTGTGGCAGAGTGTGTCCACTTTAGTGAAAGTGGATCATACCATTTCAGACTCTTAGCTGTCTCCCTTTGCAGCAGATGACATCCAGAGGTTCCTTCCAACTTCAGCTGTCTATAAAAGGACATGTCCTCTCACAGAAGGAGATCTCTTGCCAGTCAGAGGGAGGCTGAGGTGCCCCATGGGCCAGACCCCCTGCTGAGTTGGCCCTCAGGACATGGCTCAGAAAACCTTCATAAACCAAGGTGCACATCCATGGTGCAGTTCATCAGCTCCTGGCTTGTACCATGTTTGGGTTGAGAGAGAGCCCAGGGCTACACATGTATTAAGCGCACGAGGTTGCAGCCTCTTATCCAGCTTGTCCTCAATCTCTTCTACGCTTCTCCCTTCATCTTTCTGAATTAGACCCGACACATCTGAGGGTCTCCTGTAACACCTGTAGATGATTACACAGTCTTCTGTAACTGTTTGAGTCATTCAAGTTCTTCTTTTCTTTTACACTCTTAGAAATACCTTTTAAAAGGCTCTGAGGTTTTTGGTAGACATAGGATAATTTTAATACAGGCAAGCAATAGTGACAACAGCCAATACTAAATACTCTGAATTTGCAGTAAGGATAAGGCATGTGTCTTTTGGTATTTCTTCAGAAGTCCCTCCTATCCCACCACTGACTGCTGCTTATGGAAGGCCTCAGGTACTTGGCATACCTTTGCATTTTTCCATTAATTTCTACATTTGCCTTTTAAGCCTATAATCTTTTTCTGGAGGTCAATATCCCACAGCTGAATTACAGTTGCGTTACACCGGTTTATGTTTGAACCTTTAACTAGCTTTTTTCAGCAAATGTTTCAGGACAAATTGTCCAGGGGACCATGCAAAGCTATAAGATAAGGGGTTCGTATCTGTTGATGTGTTTCCTTTCCTTGCTACTCAGATCATCATGGTTTCAAGCCAAATAACAAAACTACCTCCTTTGGCATCATGCGCTTTTGACTTTGTGCTGATGTAAAGATCAAGGTTACAATAAAGAAACTTGATTTCTTATTATTTCATTGCCTGGACCCATGAACAGAACTTGGTAAGTACCATTCAGTATTCAATGCCTTAAAGACAAAACTGTATTTTAAAACTAGGTGAAAGCTCTAAAACCTTGTGTCAAAACGTTTTGACTTTTGTATTGCTAAAGCTCCATCTTAACATGAGGTTTATCTAAGATTTAAAAGCCCTTATGATTTTCCCACTGTCTTCAGCTTTTAATTAAAAAAATAAATTCTCTCTTTTGATGAATTTACTCAAAACATAACTACATAATCATCACAGAAGGGAATCTCTACCTGAGGTATGTTTGGGGTTTGTTCATGCACTTGAACACCTTTTAAACAATCCAGCTAGATGACACTAATGCTATTGCTTATGGAAGAAGTTCAAAATGACAGGAGTATATAAAGGGATACTGCCAAAGCAATAAAGGAGAGCAATGTCAGTAAAAGTTACATAAAGCCAGGACCGAAATTCAGTTTTGGTTTTTGCTAGTAATATTCAGCATTACCACACCTTAAAGAAGACTATATTTCTCAGTGCACTAAAACTGAATCCTGCTCTTTAATGAAAAATACTTGATCTTGTAAGCAGATACATAGAATAGCATTAAAATACCTCTGTTGACATAGTAACCTCTGTCATCTCTCTTCTTCTGTTTTATTTTTCTTTTGTGAGTCTGTCTGTAAGAACTACATATCGGACCATAGATAAAGCATTGCTTGGGTTGTTCTTAATCATTTAGTGCATTGCAAATGTACAGATTTGAAGGGTTTTTAATTTCTTTACTTCCTTTTGCTGGATTTTGGGGTGAACTATGGGTACCTAGAATTCTGGGAGAAGGATGTCTTTACAAAATATAATCTCACAGGAGACAGTTAGAAGGCTTTTTCAGAGTAGACATGCTGGCGATTAGATGTATCTCAGCTAAAATCCATGCTTTTGAAAATAATGAGCAACTATGTGGTTTATGTAGATTTGAAACATCATCTATTGCAAAATAGAAAAACATTGCCTTTCACTTCTCAAGATTGCTAAAGCTATGTTAACATTGCATATGCGACACAGGGTCAGAGCCCCAGGCTCTCATCTGCCAAGTCAGCTGTCATGGCCAATTTACGTCTGTAGCTTCATTCCCAGCTTGGTCTCTCTGTTCAGGCAGTGCAATTTAGGGCCAATTCCACTCAGCAACTGGTTGCTGTTAAGGGGCAGTGATTGGGTTCAGTCGCTCACAAGGATTTTCTGGAGCACAGGCACAGCTGTTGCGAGGAGGGAGCTTTGTTTTTCAAAAGGAGGAGTTCAGGGTGAAGGCTTAGCTGTTTAACTTGCAACTGGGTGCTGCTTGGTCAGATGGGAACTTTGGGGTAGGATGAACATTATTAATTGTGTTCAGTATTCCTATCACCTCATGGTCGTAGGCTGAAATTTTACTTCATTGTGTTCTTAATACAGTCTACTGTTTTGGTTTACCTGTTTAAAAAATATTGGTGGAATAACATCCTATTTGTTTTTGAACTCTGATCTATTTTTTGCGTAACCAATTTTTTGTTTGTGTAGTTGGACATCCTGGGATCTGAGGGATTTCCCAGATTTTCTTTAAGTTGAATAGTTTACAGAAAAGTGAGAATAGTCCAATGAAGAGTACCCCTAACAGGGGCTAACAGATTCAAATTAAGTTGGTAAACTCCAACTCATCCACTTATGCTAACTCTAAGGGTAACGCATGCTTAAAAAAAGACAAACCTAGAGTTTAATATGCAGCCTAAACAGTCTAAAATATGCTTCTGCAAAGAGAAGTAAGGTTGCAACCTTCCCACCATGAGAAAAAAATCAGGCATAATCAGTGTGCAGTTGATGGAAGGTGCTCGATGAGTGTGTGGGTCTCGATGGGACAAACCATGTTGAGTAGTACCTTATGCAATGCAGTGAATAAAATCCCAATTACACTCCCTAAGAGCAATTTTGAGGATTTCTGCTGTGGATTCTGGTGAAAATGAAGCATTACACCACTGGCCGAGATACATTGGCACAGCTCTGACCAGAACATATGGTTCTGAATCAAAGCCTTTGTAATATTGTTTTACATGTCTAGGATTATATGACTTACTCTTTCATCTCTTTTCTGTTTGTTCATTAAATGTAGGCAAGAAGAAATTAAAAATTACTCTTTGGGCAATTTGTGGCAAAAGATTTCAACATCAACTAAGAGAGAAGACATGAAAGAGAGTTGCTGAGCAGTTAGATTCACCAGCAGAATGTCTTTCGGTTGGTATATAGAAGATAAAAAGCACATGAGTACTGCAAGTGAGAAAAGCTGTAGGATTCAGGAAGCCGGTGACTAAAAACTCTGAAGAAAGATGGAGAGAAATTATCAGCCAAAAGCTTAAAGACCTGGGGTGAGCTGCAACTAGAAATTAGACTAAATCAAAATAATAAACTTTAGATAATTCTGATCTTTGGGAGGCAGATTGTTTCTTCGCAGTAAAATATTAAATCTCTGTTCAAATCTTTCAAATGCCTTCTATAACCAGGGGAAAAAAATCTGAATTATGAACCTTCATTGAATACGGGAGGTTTTGAATTGTGATTTCAGTTCCAAACTTAAGTCAACTATTTTCCAAATGTGAATTGGGTTCACATGGGCTTGACTTACACTTTCCTGGAAGCTTTAGATTCAGTCTACTGCAGCTCTGTGTAGTTCTGTGTCTGTGTCTCGGTGGTGGAGATGGGGGGATGTGTGTGTTTTAAATAAGTAACTAAAACCTACAAGGGAGGGAAGTGCATCTTACAGTAAGATGTCTTAACCTGGAATGCTTATCTCTGTTTAGTGGTGTTACCTGCTACTATAGTCTTGAATATTTCTTTTTGTGAAGATTAAAATTTGAGTTTAAAATTTATTATTCCTTGAACATATTTGTTTCCATTTACCATCATGTCTTCTCCTTTATGAGAAAAGCTTAACCTAACAGAAATGAGTTAGAATATTCTACTTTTGTACTTTTGCTGAAGATAGCAGAGCAAAGTTTGCAGTGAATTCAGGCCTTTATCATATGAAATGGAAAAGATGCTGTCAGGATTAAAGCAGTAAAATAAACAGAAAAACTTACTTCTCTTTCCTCTGCCTTCATCTGTTTAGGAGTTCTAAGTCATACAGCCTTAGTCAAAAGTAATATCAGGGTCCTTTTTATTATTTATTTTTTCTTTTGAGGAGTCTGTAATCACTTTTCAAATACTGCACTTCCAAATCCTTTCCTGAGACAGGCACACCTTCTCCTCTGTAGTTCTTGAGCATTGAGCTTTCTTCCTCTCCTCACATGTATTATTTATGTGACTACGCAAGAAAGCTGAGAGGAATAAATTGGCAGATCCGCCACTGCACACCATCCAGCAGAAAGGTTAGGGTACACAGCACCACAAACAGTGCACCATAACTTTCCCGGTTTTGTTGAGCGCTTTGCAATATTTTACCTCTTTATGTGCAAGATGTCTGACTTCTGCCAACATACCTGGAAATTAAGCATGACAACAAACACTTGTAAGACTTGTATACAGCAATAAATGAACCCAAACAACAGCAATAATTCAGGGCACACAAGATTTTCCTTTACTACTTTTAAATAAGAAAAAATTCTAGTAAAGAAAATTCAAAGGGAGACTGTTTCAGGTAAGATATTTTGTGCAGGTTATTCATAACTGATATCTTCCTTAGGCAGAATTTTCTCTCTGTCTAGCCACTATGTAGAAAAAGGAGAGGAATAGCTATTTTGGGAGTTTTGCCTACACCTGTTAACTAGGTGACAGGCACAGTGGGAACAGTAAACTTCTGTGAATGTAGGCCAGCAGTAAGTTGTTAGCTTTCTGCAGAGAAAGAGGAGAGTATTTGTATAATCTCTTCCCTGGGATGTTCCTGGAGTGGAAGAGCACCATAACATCTGCTGGAATAGGCATTCCCACACAGCTAAAGAGCTGCTTAACACATTCAATCATAGCAGTCCCAAAAAACCTCCTTGACCTAGTCTAGCTCTAGGCATCTGCAATTCAAGCCTACAACCCAGTGCCTACAACCCAGGTGGAAAGAAATGCATCTCTGAGGTGAACTGCCAACCTGTCGGTGCAGTGTGTTGGTATGTGCGACTGTGAAATCCCTCAGTCAAGGCATGGAGAGGCTATTATCTGAAAGAAGCATCCTAAAAATTTAAAAGACATTGAAAATACAAAATTCAGACAAAGCTGTAGTTGCATTAGAAGAAGTGTACAGCTCTGAATGATGTTTCTAAAAGGAATTATGTGCACGCAGGTACACAGTGGGAGCCATAGTTCTTCACAAGTGTTTATCACAGAATCACAGATTGGAAGGGACCTCATGGATCATCTAGTCGCTTTCACCATGTTTTCATTCTTAACTACTACCAATAAGAGAGCAATGCAACAATGACATTTTATGAAGGCGAGAGAAAGCTCTACTTACCACAGATGAATATTTAAAAACAGAAAGTCAGAAGATATATGAGGAAAATTCTCCTATGAGCATCTCTATTAAAGAGTTTCTCATCTTTAATAATTGCCTTCTATATTCATAGCCTCCTTCAGAGCTTTGCATGCCATTTAATTCAAGACCACTTCTGCTAGACTGTTGTTTGCTGATAATCCTTTACTACTATTCATATCCTGAGTGTTGTAGTAATATCCTATCAATATCAGGCTGCATTTTTCTTATGTGCTTTACAAACACATATAGACTGCAAATAAACATAAATACAACATGACTTTATCTCTCTGTTTAAAACAAACACTAATTTTTTTCTTTTTAGTTATAGTTTTTGTCACTGTGAGCTTCGCACGTTTTTTTCTTTAGTTTATTCAAATGTTTTCAAACCATAAATTAGGACAAAACCCTGGAATATCATTTCTGAACAGGGCTGCACAGTATATTTTAGCTAATATTTTCTTCTATAGTTTGCATTTCTTCCTGAATCTGAGCTCAAAGTAAAGCTGGGGAATGGAAATTCATGTATTTACCCTGTACTACTCAAGCAGCTCACAGGATTTAGCAGGGCATCCCAGGTCATTGTTACGTGCCGTGTTCTGATCACTCCAATTACAGTTTTCCTGACCTGAAAAAACTTTTCGAACTGCATGTCTTTTTTCATTTTTACATTGGATGAGAAAAATTTATGGTCCTCCATTCTACCTGAGGAGAGAGAAAAATCTGCATGAGAGGAGAAAAGGCAGAGAAAGGACAAATAAAGAGAAACTGAACCGTGTTGCTTCTCAGTTGCTGCACACTGAGAGATTCATCTTCCCTTATGTCTCCATCTGACCTGATCATCCAGATTACCATTTTAAGTCAATATAGAAAAAGATATCTCTGGAGTGTGATTTCTCTGCCCTATGTTATATAGGGCAAAGACCTATACATATATGAAGGAACAAAATGTACTTATCTCTACAAGGGACTGTCTCCTTAGATTGTAAAGGGATTCCAGACATCTTGCTTAGCTCAGCTTTGCTAGTCCAAAAATGATTACATTTTAGATGTGTAAAAATAGGTGGGACAAATCCAACCCCAAGTTCCTAGAAAAGAGTTAGATCAAAGCAAACCTGCACCTTACTTCAGTCCCAGTAACCATGTTGAGTAAATAAAGCCTGCCTATATGACACTCAGGTGGGATTCTACTGGTGGCAACAGATAACTCTATGTTTAAGTCAGTCAGCTTTCTCTCATTTAACAATTACTGGAATTGTAGTTAATAGAGTTAATGGTATCTAGGATACAATTCATCTCATCTATGAATAATCATCTAATACAGGTCATAGAAATCACAGCTTAAAAGTGAATGTTTGCCTTCACTGGCTGTAAAATGGGAGTCTGTAACATAGCAGTGAAGGAGGAGCTTAGCATCGGGGTGAGAGCACCAGGCTTGTAAAGTCCTGGATCCCAGAATGCAGTCCACAGCTTTTGGGTACAGACCAAAGCTACACCGTATGATCAAGCATAACATAGCCTAGAAAAGTTATTTATTCTGACGTCTTCTGTTGTCTTCACCCTCATTCATTCATTCAAGCTAAGTTATACTCTCTCATAATTAATTGGGCTAAAAGCATGCTCACGGACCCTTGTAGCTGCTCAGCTGACAGGAGGCAGCTTGTTAAGTCACCACAATTCAATTGTGTTTGATCGTACTGCTATAACCTGAAGCTTTGGCTTTCCTCTGCTGTGGGTTTAAATCACAGGTAACTTCCCTGAAGATGTTAGATTTATTTCACAGTATAAAACCAACATAAGAAGAGAATCAGGACCTCAGGCCACCCAGCTTATACAACAATAAAAGGGAGAAGGGGAATTTATGGATGACATCAGCAAAGAGGGTCATAAAACCAAACTTACAGCTTGAAATAGCAATGCTAATTAAGAAAGTAGATTGCAGAAGTTGGAGGTTGTAATGTAGATAGCAACACAGTACAAAACCATAAAGAGTGAACTTTTCTTTTACTAGAAATCCAACTGTTGAACAACAGCTAAAACCCACATGACTCTTGAATCATGAGTGGTTTAACTTAATCAGAGACATATATATCCTGCACAATGGAAACATACAGCTCAGACAAATCACTTAAGTGAATATGAAGCCTTTAGATACCTAAAGTATTTCCTGTCACATTGTAGGAAATGAGGCATGAACACAATTTGATAATTCAGTTAAATACATTAAAAAGCAGAAGCAAAACCAACATACCATACTGTTCAACATTACAAAACAATTATTCTATTCAGTCAGTGCTTTAAAAACAAACCCATTCCGGAACAGCTGGAAGCCTGCAAGTGACATTTATAACAATTGCAAGCAGTAGTTAACATAATGTAGTAAAAGAAAAGATTGACTCTTTTGGTCTTTTTTTCCACATATTTTACTTTTAAATTTATATTTGGTTTATGATTTTCCTGTAATATCTTGCCTATTCTTTTGTCTCCCCTGAAAAGTTCTAATTAGCAATTCTTACTGGCTTTGGTGCACCTGTCACTAGAATTCCTCCTAATGCATTTCAGCATTAGGTCCAGAGTGTCTTATACCACTACACGTATTTTGCTTGTTCGTTTTAAATTCAGATACATCCTTGTTCTTACAACCTGCTCTTGCAGGTTTCTCTACCAAAATGAATTGTGCCAGGTATGTTGGTATAACAGTGCTCATAGCTGATGAATTACTTCTAAATGTACCTGTGAATAAAGAAGCATTTCTGTTGTGGGTTTTGTTTTTTTTTTTTTTAATCTTGACAAGTGACCTCCTATCGGTTTGTGTCATTTAGGGCAGATGTCAGTAAAAAGCAAGGTAAGCCACACCAAAGAGATATTCCATGATGACTCATGCCTGAAGAAAAGGAAAAGCATCTGGGAGCAGAATGTAAATGCTCAGTTTGAAATGCTCTAGCCTGTTCCTGTTATCTCGGTGAAGATGAATCATTAGACTGACTAATACCAAAGCAGATCTGTTCAGACTCAGATTCCCAAAAGCAGAAATGACCCACTGAATTGGACTGATTGTGCTAATACGTCAAGACATGGTGCTGACTATGAATGCACCTGTTTGTAGTGTGGTAGTATGAAAGGATATTTTACTTAAATGAAAGGCCAGAAGCTATAAAGTCAGACCAATGAATGAAAATGATTCATTGATGAAAGGCCAAAACACATCATAGTGGTTAGTCAGTCATCTCAAGTACCTTTAGGTAACAAAATTAGGGGGTGAAGCGTTAGGAGACGTATTTACTCAGGTGTCCAATGGACTTAAGAAATGGAGAAAAAAGGCTGAAGCTGCTCTGCTGCACAGAAACTGCTCCAAAGCCAAGTTCGTAGCCAGATTCAGCACTTGGGGAACTAGTCCTAGAAATGCCTTGCCAAGCCTGGGGAAAATGGAGGTAATGCTACATTCCTTACAATACACTCAGGTTATATCTACCTGCCATGTGGGTAAGCTCCAGACCTCATCCATCTCATCTGCTGTTACTAGGGCTTTTGTGCAGTTGAAGTCAGGCGGTTATAAGGTGCTCGGATTTGTCCTAGGGAAGCCCTGTGCTGCTTATTGCTGAAACACAGGCTGCTCCAAGGCTGCCTGCACAAACAATGTAGCACAAGCTATCAGGTCTTGGGGGTGCCCAGGACTTCAAGCACTCAAAACAGCTGGATTGGGTGCACTGTACGCACCTCCATAAGCTTTTCCATTGTGTAGTTGTACCACCTAAGTTAATCTCCTGCTGAGTGTCCCTGTAGAGGTTTCAGCCACACCCTGATGGCTGTAGAAGTGCAGGGAGACCAGACTTCTAAATTAGATGCTTCAGCCTGATTCCCCAGTGCTGAGCAATGAAAATCTCCACTACCATGCCCACACTGTCTGATTCCCAGCACCACAGGGTGCTGTAAAGAACTCATGCAATAGTAGCAAACATGAATTTTAGCCATTGCACGCATATACAAAGTATTTGAGGTTTTTTTTTAAAGCTTCATATTTGAGGGTGAGGGTACACTAGGAAGTTTTTTATCCATTTTCCACTGATTCCTTCCAGCCCCTCAAAGAGGCATACCAGACTTCTGATTTCAAGACAGCAGGAGAGCAATATGGGCAGCCCTAAAGCACCATGTAGTAGTACTTTTATTCCTCCCAGACCCACTTAGATTTCTGCATGCAGTTCAGCTCATCTGAGCAAGAATTGATTAGAGTTTATAGTGCTCCATACACATCCTGTATGCAGGAATTTTCAGAGGAGATGACAGCCAATGACAGCATGTTGGAGAGATCAATAATAAGAAGATGTTTTTAGAAATCTTCATCCTTAAATAGATTAGTACAAGCCTAATGTACTATTAAAGGATATCCTGAAAGCTCAGTAGATTCTTACTTCTCATGTTGCCAGACCAAGAGTTTTTAGTTGTTGAGACTTCCCTGTTGTACCATTTTATTTTGCTGCTGGGTCTGTTCCAATTCCCGCAGCAGTCAGGAGAAATCAAGCCACTAGCAGTGGTTGAACAGTTCTCATGCTGAAAAAAGCAGAGTCATTAATATAGCTTTTATTATGGCATACCCTATATTTTATCATATAATTTTCTTCCATGTAACACCAACTAATGCCAGCCAAAGCTCTTCAATGTGTAGGAAGTTACAAGTGACTTTTACAAATTTGTATTAGTGCAAAATATGGTACTTCATTGATGAGATAATCACAGTTATTTACCAGTAAGGATAGGCATGTCCACATCTTCATATTTGCTTTTGTATGATGGAAAGGTCCAGAGATCTTCTCTAACAGTGTTTAAACAAAAAAGATAATGAATCCACTAACTGACTTTCCGACCTTGTTTTTCTCTTCTTGTGGCCTGTGCTAGGAAGAGTGAGACATCATACAGCTTTTAATAAGCCTCTGGTGGTCAGTTTTACCTATAGAAATAATTCATAATTTCTTTCCTTGCCTTTTTATTTTCAAAGAAATTAATATTAAAATGAAAAGAAAAAAAAAATGACTGAACATTTTCCCCATGGATTTCAGGATGGTATTCTTTATAATTCTTTTTTTCTCAGCTTAATAATTATGGTTGGGAACTTGTTTCTCCCCTCTTTCCGTATACCTGACAGAGCAAACTATAGAAACTGCTACGAGTTCAGATTTTACTGTAGACTAAGCCTTGTCTGAGATTGTTCACCCAGAGCACAGCTTCAGCTTGTGACAGCTTCTGACTCTGTGTAACCTGGGTTTTATTTCAGACATTTTGGGTTGTAAGTCTCTCACATCTCACTGAACCTTATCAAAATTAGTGTTGGTGTCTGTAGTATTCAGAAAATGAAGGAAAGGTCAATACCATCAATTCAGCTTCAACTGAGGTCATGCCGACATCCAGGACAGATTCTCATATAAGATATGATGACTCATCTCCTTGAAGAAACCTGCAGCGCAGTTCATTCCTTGGTTATTATAGAAAGATGTATTTAGTCATCAAGGTCTGCTGCTGCAATGAAAGGAAGGAAAAGAAAGAGTTGTCTAGCTCTCAACTTTGGGAACAAAGCTGGTTTAGTTCTCTGTCAGCAGACATCTGTATACCTGTCTGGTCACAAAGCAGGTGTTGTTTATTCAGGGTTGTGATAGGTCTTACTGAACACAAAAATATTATGCATTTTATCAATATCGTCATGTTCACAGCCAGATAGTGCTGTATACAGTAAAATCAGTGTGAAACACACAATCTCTCACCAACACAGTCTGATAGATAATAAACACACAGAGAATGAAAAAAGTGGAAAAGAAGGAAAAAAGTCAAGACAACTTTTGCATTTGGCATAATGCCTTCTTTTTTTGTTGTATCTTTCTCTTTTACTAAAAGCTTCAGGGCAAACCTGCTGGTCCCAGAAGTTAAAACCCAGAGCATACTCTGTACAGGGGTCCCATCCACAGAATGACGAGCCTGAAAGCTGTGGGAAGGAAGGAAACCTCTGAAGGAAGCTTCAAATACTAGGAATCAAAAGAGCTGCTCTCAAAAATGTCACTCTTCTCGTTTCAAAGTTGCTGATGGCTACCTGGTATACCTATAGTCAAGTAGCCCGCTTCGGTATGTCCCTTTATTCCATGTGTCTGTACAGATTTAAAGAAAAATCTTTTCTTTTTGTCTGAAATTGCAGGACAGACCCAGATATTTAATAGGAAGGATTTATAAATTAACAATGCAGTGTGCAAGAGTACCAAATATTGTGCAAGTTCTAGTCCATAGTGAATTAATCATATTTAAAACCATGAAGTGAAACAAAATATTTCCTACCAATAAAATTAAGCCTCATTGGGAACAAGTAAGGTCTAATCATCTGATATATTTGGATTGTGTTTAAACAAGACAATAAGGCATTAGGAGCCTGGAAAGTAAGGCAAGGCATACAGATAATGAAATTGGTGAAAAGGCAGCATGTACTGAGGAAACTCCACTGATCGTTTGATAGTTAGTGTTGTAATACTTCCAAGCTGTCTTTTGTTCACAGTCTTGAAAGACTGCTCCTAAATGTAATTTTCACTGTGGTTTCTGATCATGCTGGAGAGCTGAGGATGAGGCAGCAGGGACAGGAGAGCTAACCACAACACTGGCAGTGGCATCCCCGAACTGAATCTGATCGCTTGTGGCACAGGGACGTGGAAATATTGTGCCTCCTTATACAGGTGGCAAAAAGAGAAACCTCCTGTTTCCTTGTAACATCCACCTGTGGGCTTTTCAAAATGGGTAAATATTGCCTAAAATCCATAGCAGCTCCTCTTTTATTGCAGTCTGATGCTATGAAATTCTGGCATTACTTTGTGTAGGAGTCACTGGCTGCAGTTGTCTGACAGTGAGTTGTCTAAGGCAAAGCTAATCACCTTGAGGTAATCATGCGGGTAGGTGGGAAGATTTATCCACAGAAGTAGCAGTCACTCCTCAGTCCTGCCAAAGAAGCCTAAACAGCTAGCTTAGTCTAGAAACTTAACTATTAGTCAGCCAAAGATAGGTGAGATGAATCTTAACCATCACACATAAAACTATTCCTATTCAGTATGAAGCTATCCTTAGTCATGGTGTGCCTTAGGATGATAGATGCAAGGCAGTACCTTTCACTGACGTGGGTGCAAGAGTATTTCAAAGCAAGAGTGATTCAAAGCAACACCAGGGGAGGTTTACAGTGGACATTAGGAAGCATTTCTTTACCAAAAGGGTAGTCAAACACTGCAACACGCTTCCTGGAGAGGTGGTTGATGCCCCAATCCTGTCAGTGTTTAAGAGCCATTTGGACAATGCCCTTTATAACATGCTTTATCTTTTGGTCAGCCCTGAACTGGTCAGGCAGTTGGACTCGTTGATCACTTTAAGCCCCTTCCAACTGAAATTTCTATTCTGTTCTATCCTACCCTATCCTATTCTGTTCTGTTTGCAGTCATGAATTTCCTGTGGGGTTGGCATTTTGCTGCTGAAGGTCAGCAAGAAAAGCTCAGGGTCTTGTTAGCTGATCATTTTTACGGTCTTTAAACGGGATTATCAGTGATCATCCTTAAAGGAGTTATAAATTAGTCTTTTAGCAGTCACAACTTTTCTAACAAGCTGCTCCTGTTCTTCCAGTTTGGGGGAAAATCTGCGCAGACTGAGTGAGGAAGCCCAGACAAAGTTTTTATGTCCATAAATTTTACTTTATTTTGACTAGTGATGTTAAAAGGGGAACATATAGTAGTGATTTCTCTGCTCAAATTTGTAGGTAATCTCCCCCTCAAAAAATAATAATTATACATGCTAGTTTGGTTTTTTACCTATCATCAGCCTTTGACATCATCTCTGCCTTACTGCATTGCTCTGGAATTTTCCCTCAGACGTGTCCCATACCCCACTGGGCAACCACCGGCATAATTAAGTGAACCTTAATCATGCTGTCTCTCCGGCTGTATGGTCTGCATAATCTGGCAACATCTGTAGGAAAAAGTCCAGCTCTGTCATCAATTACAGTGTGTTGATAAGACGAAAATTATATTTGTATCATTTGTCTTGGAAGTGCAGGTGAATACATGAACTAGTGTGAATGCCCTAGGTTAGTGGATAGTTTTAAATCTTAATGATCTCTAGGAAAAAAAAAAAATTTGGTTTGGATGCAGATCTGAAATCAAATCCCCAAAGATTTTCAACCTTTTTTACTGCACTCCTTTTCCTCACCTGCTTTCCGGGGGCAAAACAGAGTGAGAACATGAAGCAAATTACACAATCCATTCTGTAATTTGTTCTGAAAACCTAAATTTGTTCTTAAGCACCTGTAGAAAAATGGCATGTTTGAATGAAATGAAAAATAACTGAGGATAAAAAAGATATTTTTCATTGTGAAATTTCTTTTTATTTAGTTGTTACTGACTTCTTGTTGCTTTGATAAAGCATCCAAATGGTAAGAATTGGTGATGGTGAAAATTACAGATAAAGGGGTACACACGTTATTAGCAGTACAGGCTGATGTTCTTTCTGTTGATAGTTGATATATTTTTCTGCCTGTTCTTCACCTAGAATCTGCTCATGTGATTTCTTCTCACATACTTAAAAGTCTGCCGTACATGCATGTGGATGAGAAGAACAGTGCCTTTTATTTTTTACGTTGTCATATAGTTTGCACAATTCCCCTGTGTTTCAGTATTTGCAGTGCTTTCACTCCAAGGTTAAGGTTAAAAAGAGTTTATTTTAGAACAAAAACAAGCATTGTTATTAATTTCCAGAAAGTATTAATTTCTGTTGGGATATTGGGCAGCAGCTAGGATAAAATAAGGTAAGGTATTATGGGTCTCCCTTTATAGAGAATTTTCTTTATGGTTGTAAGCACCTACATATACTGCAAAGTTTCTGTGAATACTGGAAGTGTCTGTGTGGGAAAGGATAAGAACGAGCAGTGGAGTGGAGCTGAACTGTCTGCTTAAAGAAACCTATTGTGTCTTTCTCCATTCATTTGTGGAGCTACATAGCACTACTTAGCTTCCACTAAGATACCCAGAAAAAACTTTTTTATTACAGCTCAAGGTAATTTAATGCAATTCAGGGTGTTTTCTTTTAGAGTGTGTTGCAACAGCCTCCTGCACTTGGAAGCTGGGGAAAAATATTAGAGTGGGAATAGTCAAATCTGCTTATATGTTAAGAAGCTTTATACATAATATAGCTTTGTCATTTCCATCAGTAAAATAGAACTGATATTAGCTAACAGATAGAGCTACAGGTAAAATCTATATTCAAAGATCAGCTTGATGGTCTTTTGTAAGTTATCAAGATCATTAAATCTAGACCTGATGTTAGAAAAAGCGAGCTTGGAGATAAACAGAGATCCTACCAGTCTGGAATTGTACTGGAGCTCTTTGATTCTATTACATGCATCACAAGCTCCCTGGTGTAGCCCTGCAGAAATCTGTTCTGAAATGAGCCTCAAGGACCATGAAGAGATTGATCATTTATATAAAATAATGTTCTTTTTCTGGTTTATTCTGTTTGTGCAACCGCCGGAAAAACATTTCCTTTCTTGACAAAAGCATTGTTCACCATCCGACAGGTCTTATGACACTAAAAGAAATATTTTATTTTGCACCAGTAGATAGAATTATTGTTAAATACTTTGCCATTATGTTAAGTAATGTTCTGTGAGCCTCTTGGCTTCTAAATTTTTGCTTGAAAAGGCATATTAATTGTACCTTCTTTTCCTGTACGATGGATACAACCTGATGTGAGGATTTATAAAAGCTCTGATTCATTTCAAGTGTATTGAACAGAGTTTGACCACTGAAGTTTACCAAAAAATAAAAAAAATAGAAAGAAAGAAAAAAAAGAAAAAAGAGATCATTTCAGATGGATTGGCTTCTGGTATATGTAAGTCCTTTAAGAAAACCCTAACAAACTCTTCAAGTTTAAGGAAAATTGTGGAGTCCCCTCTGCATCTTGTATCTCCTCTTCCTCCTAGTCGTTGCTTTGGGTTTTGTTTGCTATTTCAGAAACATAAATATCACACTGGAAAGAAGATATCAATGTGTTCAGGGAAAAAAAAACCAACAAAAAAAAACCAAAAAACCCAAACCAAAACAAACCAAAACAAAAGCAAAACAGGGAATGTCATTCTTCTCATTCTTTTGACACTAATTCAGCAGGATGTTTTGGCTTATGCCTAACTTTTGCCTTTGGAAAGCATTAGACTACAGGTCCTAAGTACCTTGCTTATGTGAGCCTTCAAACAGACCAATTTTTTATAACATAATAGGTTTTTTTAACATAATTCAAGCTTAAGGAATTCCAGGACCTCATATATGGTTTTGATCTTCTCCATTTCTGTGGGAGTCACCACTGGCTGTCTCCAGTAGTTAGAGATGGTGGAGGAAGTTGACAGAGAGTTCCTTAAAGAGTTTGACATTTTAGCAAAATTGCTAACAAATGAGTATTGTTTTTCTGAGGCAGCTAATCCTCTTTTCTCCAGCAATACAATTTCTTTTCATCTTTAGGTGAAACATTTACACATTTGTAAACAAAAATCTAGCGGTGTGAATGTCTGCCTGGGATAGCAGATGTGATATACTTTCTTTCATGGATTGTATTATTCTTATAAACATACTTTCAAACTCTTTAATAATTTGACTTTAAAAAATAGTCCTATCGTATTAACAAGCAAAACTGTAATTGTCCACAATACTAATAAACAAAGTAATGTAGTAATTTTTTGCTGTCATAACTCTGATGTTATCATGAGAAAGGATATCTTGACTCTTAAAAGGTCATTTCTCTTAAGCTGTAGGAGGACTAACAAGCTAATTATAAATCTAGCTGAAGGAAAGACTTATGGACTCACTCTATAATTATGCCTAGAATTCATTGTTTTTATTCTGAGAGGATGGTGAACTCAGTGGAATCTACTGGGATTTCAGACACTGTACTCAGACTATTAAAATAAATCCTTAACACTGTTACCTAGAATTTTAATTATTCTTTTTCTCTATAGATCAGGTTATTCCTGATGCAGATATTTTGTTTTAATTATTTAATTGTATCAAATACTTAATGATGCCGTTTTGTAATAAAATGCATTCTAATGGTTACATGTATTTCAATATATAAAGGTATATAAAATTTGACCTAGATACAAGGGAGGACATGCTGATATTTTGAACCCAAGAGGAAAAAAGGATGTGTTCAGCTATTTCCTGGACTAGGGTTTTAGTTGCAGCATAAATGAAGAATAATGGGAGTTGCAAAGGGGAATATTTCTCCCCTACTGCAAAGTGACTGGGAAAATAAAAGGAAAAAAAATGGAAGCTCAGAGATTTTGATAATAAACCTTAGAAGCAACATTGGGGGTGGATTTGAAAGGCTGCACTTTTAAAATTATTTTTCAAATTCAAAAAATAATCTTTTTTCTCTGTTCATTTTCAAGATAATTTTAAATCAAATTAATGACCTTTTTATGTACAGTCAATAGTCCCTGGATATGTAAATGATGCTTTCTAATCAATATATAGGAATAAGCATTAAGGTAGAAATATTATCATTGACAAAAATATCCCCACACAGCTGAGAAAAAGTGGAGATGAACTTCTTTTTTTCTAAATATAACCTCGTAGCAAATTTTTCCCCGCAGTGTGAATTAGCGATTGGTACTGAAGGACAAAAAAAATTAGATTTTAGATATACAGGTACAATTATTATACTAAAATTAATATCAGTATGAAAGATACTAAAATGTACTAAAATAAAACTTTTCTTTTGAAGGCTTAAACTGCAGTTCAAGTAACCTGCCATATTTATTGATCGATAAGGGAAGACTACAGCAAAAGCTTTAAAGTATAAAAACTTTCTTGAGGACTAATATGTAATTGTCAATAAACTGAGTTTAATGTCCTTAATTCATCCTGAACAACGCTTCCTTTTGAAAGCAATTAATGTAATTTGATCCATTTGTCAGGCTGATCAAGACCAAGCTCTCCATTAACATATGAAGAAAAAAAAAAGAACTTAGACAAAGAATTGGACATGTTGACAAAAGTGGGTGGAAATGTGCTTTATTACTTTATTGACTATGTAGAAATTTCAAACCAAAGATAGAATTTGGGATAACTTCATGTTGTCCCCAAATGCTTTAATAAGTACAAATGTGAGAGAAGGCTTTGAGATATTATTGAAATACACATCCCAGGTTATTTTACAAAGTATAAAATTCCCATTCAAAAGCGTGGCTTTTGTCCAAAGGCAATTTCCCTAGATGATCAAGAAAAAACTTTGCCTTTGCTAACACAACTGTGTAATGCACTTTCTGCATGTAGACTGACAAATGCATTGAAAAGAACACCAAATTTGTTCGGTTTTCCCTGACCCAGCAGAAAAGTTTAGAGGTTTTTTGATTAAAATGCATGTTTGACCTTGGATTATTAAGTAGGAAAAAAAATTGAGTATATATGAAAGAAGTTTTATTTTGATAGACTTTCTGTTCTTCAGCCTGTCATCCAATAAAGCAGAACATTTAAGTCTTACCATCAAACAGCTATAACTACTCTGTCAAGCGTGACTTTTTAAACCTGTCAAGTAGTCATTCCTTTTCCCTTGCAAAACATCTAACTTCAAGCTTCCTAGCCTTCTTCCCAAACAAAAGTTTCAGAAAAACATGCAGTAAAATCCCACTTTATAAAAATTTTTTTGCAAACTCTTACACAAAGACAAATCCTGAAAGATGCTGCAAGTAACGTTTCTGATGTGGAGCTCAGATAACTGATGTTTCTGCACTGAGGTCAAAGTTTTTTGTAACATAACAGTTATAAAAGGAGTTATAACAGGGGAACTTTGTGAAACAGCTAATATTTTGGCCCATTGGTTACCACCTGTCAAGAATTGGGTTGCTATGGTATTTCATTATCAAACTGTCAACATTTGGTTAAAAGTTGTATTCTTTAGTTGTAGCACAGGTTGTGTAATTAAAGTGTTGTCTTTCTGTACTACCATCTCACAGGAAATTTTAACATAAGATCTTTATCATTAATAAGCTACTGAAAGCAAATGTAAGCGACTTTGGCACTGAATAGTATTAGGAAATTATATATGAAGCTGCCTAATATATTCTGCTAAGAAATCCCTGTTTTCAGGAGCTTGTGACTTTGCCTTAGGTCAACTTTTCATGCTGAAATTTTCCATACTTTTTTTCAGCTTCAGGCTTTTCTTTTTCTTCCAGGGAGATAGGTGTTAAATTTCAGCAGAGATTCAGATACTTCAAAGAATGAGAGTAGTTGGTAGTTCTACCAAAACAAATTTTCAGGTATTTGTCTGACACATTCTGGCCTTTAGATTCACTCTTTACAACAGCATTTTGGCAAGAAAAGTGAAGACTGGTGTTGGAGATACACATCTCTTCTCCATTTGCTAGTAAATTCGGCCAAATTAGTGGAGCCTTAAAATACCCTGGTACACCTGTTTGGTGAGTGCTGCCAGGATTTGCCACGACTCCCCTGTGGGTGATCCAGGCACTTTGCTCCTCTGGTCTCACAGGGTGCCAACTGCACTGAGCCCACCAGAGCCCTCCCAGGAAGAGAAAACATGTTCCAGAAGCAAAGACAAGACGCTTAGGATCAGCAGATCCTTCCCATGTGGCCTGGGGCGATGGTGAGCTGTGAGCCAGAATTCCCGTTTGCATGCTAATCTAGCTTTTCCAGGAATAATAGATTACACATGTATATCTTCAACTCTCTTCACTGTTTTATAGGACCTTCTGTCAAATACTATGTTGTAGGCAGACAGCAAACATTGCTTCTGTATCTTACAAAAAAAACCCCAAGGTATTGCACAAACTCTCTTCTGGAAGATCTGAGGCTGTCACTCCATAATCCCATGGCAAATTTTCTCTACTTAGCCAGGGAACTGTAAAGAAAAAGTGAACCCTTTCAAGAAGATCCTTTCAAGAAATAAACCTCCTAATTTTTAACTGAGGATACTCTGCGTTTTGAAGATCGAATGGCTAGGTAAAGATTAGCAAAGAGTCTTTATATACGTTTGGTTTAACTGTTATAAGAAGTTGGGACCATCCAGATGTATCCGCAGCTGGGGTTGGTTCCAGGTTAGGATGTTGGAGGGAGTGCCCATAGTTCTCCTTCAGTGGCAGAGAGTACCAAACCACTGAAGCATCTTTCCACAGACAGATAGGAAAAACAGAAGATATTTCATTTTGAAGGTTCTTTGTTGCCCAGCAGCTTTTTGTCAGTGCCTCTGACCCTAACCTTCCTTTTCTCTAACAAAAAAACACCACAACAGAAATTAGGTATAGAGCTATTTTTTGCACAGACTATGCAGTTACTAACAACCTTGGCAACCCATAAAAAATTTGATATAGTTTTGTGAAGGCTTACAAAGTCATATGACAAAAGGGACCAAAATGTTCCTCATGGCTGGATCCTGGGCTTTGTTCTAGTTGTCCTCTGAGGAGAAGGTGCTAGAAAAACCACATAAGAGACAAAGAGCCCAAGCCCAAGATGTCAGCCTCTCTGAGCACCATTGCTGACCTTACATCACCTTCAAAAGCCCAAAACCCTCTACCCCATAACTGCACAGCTATAAGCTTTGTCTCAGGACCCTGTGATAACTAAAATAAGACAACACAGTGAATGTGCAAACTGAACTAAAATGATACAACGGCTTTGCTCACAGCTTAAGTAGAACAGTTATGGTCCTAGGAAAGAAGACAAAGAGCTCTCTTAAAAATCCTGCTCACCTTCACACTTCCCTCAATATCTTGCCTTTGGGGATTTGACAAAGTATAGCAGTATATGGAAAGACATACTTTACTGTAGTTATTTCTGATTTGTGTCCAACTTCACACCCAAGGTAGAAGAAGGCACCCTATTCCTCATACTGAATGGTCAAAAAAAAAAAATTTCTCAAAAGACAGAATTTTTTTATTTTACCAGAATGGCAAGTTAACTCTTCCCATTGACTTTAAAAAAAGAAGACATGAAATCAAACTACACTGTGTTATCTGAATACCACAGTGAGCCCTCAGATGAGTTGGTGGCCACCTCTGTACAGGTAACAGAAAAGGACAGGTAGTGACTGATATTTGGAAACAGTTGGACACTTATATTTCTGAAGTTTGTCCCTCTATTTCATGTCCATAAACACATATTTTGAGATGTAAAAGGCCCAGGAGACCTCAGTCCTCAAAGTGAAGACTTGAACTTGCTTATTGAAACAAGTTCACACTATCTTCTTGTAATTCTCCAGAAGTTTTTACTCTTCTTTGAGAAGGAATATTAACAAAATTTTTCTAAGGCATACTGAACTCTTCTAAAAAGCTCAGTAACACGCTCCATTTTGAATGTGTTTTTTACTGGCCTAGATTATCACAAAAGTTCACAAGTTTTTTGTAAAACAGTAATTCTCAGGGAAATGAGCAGAATATCAGAAATAACATATATAAGTTCGAGTGTGCTTTAAAAAGTATCTGCCTGCTATTTCAGAGCTGCTGACAGTGGGTCAGAGCAGGGAGGCAGGTTTCTGCAACCGCTATAAAATTGGGCAAAGCCTTCTGCTTTGTCCTGCTTGGCCATAACATTTCTTAAGGGCTGGTTTTAACAGAGTTAATCTGAGTAATTAGTGGAGCAGGGTTTTCATCATTGCACAGAGTGGCGCCTAGGAAAAAAGATGGCAGATCATCTCAAAATGTGTCAAAGCAGGAATGCTTTCCCTTGGAAAAAGGAGTGCAGCTTATTGTAAATGCCAAGTTCAAAGCAGTTTTCAGCTGCGGTCAGGCATCCCAAGACTAGTAAATAAATACCCAGCACGTCATAGAATATGCGATTAGAATGATTTATATACACAAATAGCGAACAGAAGCTTATTTTGCACCCACCCTTTTTCCCTCAGAACAATAGGAAAGGAAACAAACCACATATCACAGATATGAGTCATGTTGTTTCAGCCACTACTGGAGAACAGCCAGAGATTACAATGATGAGATCAGTATGAGGCTCTATATTGAATGAAATGGTATTGCTTAGCGACAGCAGAAAGGCTGAATTTGTGACAGCAGTTCTGGAGACTTACACTAAGCACAGAGCAAGGTGGAATAAAATGGTCATAAAAGCATCCACAGCCATGTTTCAGCTCCGTAGCTGGTATCAGTTGCAAGTTGCTTTTCTTTGTTTTAGGTTAAACACAGAGGGTCTGTCTACGTCCTCATCCTTAAAAACTTCATGAAGCTGGATGAAAGCATCAACCTATAAATTAGGCCTAGAACAACAAGGCCTAAAACTTAGCAGAAACACAGAAGAGCAAATCTCCTGGTTTTAGAAAGCAAAAAAAATCTTTTTACTCTTTGTACCGAAATGCAAGACACAGACAGATTTCATAATGTTAGAGAATATGTTACAGAGAGAAGAAAGAAGCTGTTAAAACACCAGAACATTCTCAGCAAGTCTCTGGGGCTAGTATGAAATGATTTGCTGGCTTTATAGTGCTTCGTAGATTTTCATTCACATTGAATGTCTGAATTTGCATATAATGGTTAACTCTTTGAATTCCCTCTGCAGCATGTTATTATTCTCTAATCCTTTACTTTTCTAAGAAATTAAAATGGTCTTTGGTAAATCTTTTGCATCTGCCTTTGCAGATATCCAGGCTTTGCAGATTGGCACATATTTCCCAGACTCATACAGAAACAAGCTCCGCCAACATGATAAAAAGACAATAACAAACCATGTGTCTAGAATACAGTCCTACTGGGTTTCAAATCAATTCTGTGTAGGATAGTATTAAGACCTTTCTGAAAAATCCATATTATTCACTAAGCCAAGCACACAGTGCCATTGAAATTTATGTAGTTAATTCTTCAACTTCTGCATGGGGTAAAGTCAGCTGGGGTAAAGAATATGGCTGTATTTTATTCGGAGAACAGACACAAATGAAATATGGAGCAAATGGTATAATGAGTTGCTGAGAAGACAAGGTCTAATTAATTATTTTTAGTGTCACTGAAGATATCCTAATAACATCATTTTTGGATTTCTCTGAGATCAAATGAAAAAATGGAAGTTGGTTTTTTTTTGGATAGAAGAAAATAGCCTCAGGAATGGAACAACACCTCACTATACAAGCCCCTGTACAAACACAGAACAAATTTTAAATCTGAAAATTTTAAAGTATAAAATAATATTTTAAATATTTCAAGGGCTTTTTTCCTATAATGGAAAATGTCAACATTGTATTCAGATTAATTTAGTGGCAGATTGTATTCTGCAGGATTGGCCTAAATAATTTTGAATTTACACAATCTGAAACTCTAAAACGTGTTTTATAATGTTGTGGTGCAACACAGTTTGAGGCAGTTCTGAGGTCATGAATGACTGCCACACATTTTGATGTAGGGTCTATCTTACTGTACTTATTCATATGTTGATATACTTCATGTAGCTCCACGGCATCTGGGATCTGAAAAACATTACTCCTTTTTGAGATCTAAAAAAAATTCACGGAACTTTTGAACTCCTTGTCAGGTTTTGGTAAACTCAAAAATTTATTAAATTGATTTGTAAATAATTATTTTCTAAATGCTTTGTCTACAAAGTGTAATAAGATTAAATTCTAGGTATTTCCTTGGAAGTAATCAACAGTGTGCAACAAGTTTTCAAGTTATAACTCTTGGGGGGACAATTTTTTTATGTCATCATTTTTCAGCTCTACCAGGCAGATCAACAACTAAAATGCAGCAAATATCATGTGTATTTTGGTTGGTGAAAAGCATATGATGTAATCCCATGTATTTAAAGCACACTTCATTAGAGCATCGACTGCTTCCTTGCTGGCAGTAAGAGTTTTGTTATCTCTGTATAGATTTAAATTCTTATGTCCAAGATATAAGACAGTACAGTTGCCCATGAGAATATGAAAGTAAGTACAGCACAAGTTCTACAAAGGAACAAGTGAACACACAGGGGAGTGCTCTGTCCTAAACCATGGGTGTATTGCTAATTCATTTAAAAACATAAAAGACACAAATCACTGATCACGACCCTTTCCTCATGACACTTGTGACTCTCTAATATTATAAGAGTTGTCTCTTCTGATGTGATCTTTTCACACAGAAGTCCAATATAACTGTTTGAGGAACCTGCATATGTCTTCTGGACTTCTGAGGCTGACTTCACTTTATGCAATGTCTGTAACCTGCCTTATCTTATCAAAATGTTTTGCTTTGAACCCTCAAAGCTTTTCAGCATATGACCGACTCCAAACAGGTTGTCTGTGAGGTGCCAGGGCTGTTCAGGAGATGGGACTGACCTGACAAGAGGGTATGTCCCAGGAGCATGACCCTGCCTCCCCATGCCCCTCAGATCTGCAAAAGACCTGCACTCATGGTTCTTAAACACTTCTAATTGCCAAAGTAATGGGCATCCACAGCATCTTTTCTACAGCAGTGGCAGTATCAATATCTGAAGCCACAAAGACTGTTGAACATCATGTCCAACCCAGCCCAGGGCCATTGCTTTTGAAGCAGGGGTAGGTAATCCCCAGTCCCACAACACGCAGTAGCTGCAGGAGATGAAGCAAGTGGTTGAATACTTGTCTCTTATTTGACTCAGAAATTTAAATATTGTTCCAACCTCTCAGAGCCTGCAGTACTTAAAGTATATCAGAAATGCCTGTGGGATGACCCTTGGCAAGAAAATGTGAACTTTGACCCATCTTTGTGTTCTTTCACCCAGTAACAATGAAGAGACTTTAGCAAAAGTCTCTTCATTGCAGATTGTAAATCTATATGAGAAAGTAAGGACCTTCCCCTCAACTCATTTGTGCATGCTTTCTCCCTAGCATTAAGTAACAATCTTTTAAGGCTGTACTACTCAGAGTCTTAGCTTCATTCTTATTCTATTGCTACTATTAAATCTCTGCAAATCTCTCATAAGTAAGGAGAGATGCTTCTTTAGCTATGCGGTAGCGCTACTTTCTTTTTCACAGAAGGATAATATAGAGGGGATTTAATTATTTCATTAATACAGGCTTTTTTGCTTTTATCCCTATAGTAGGCATATAATTAAGCTTGATATAATAGCAAAGTTTTGTTCCTTATTAAAGTATTGTCATTGAATGAGTTATGTAGTTGGAATAAAATTACAAAGACATTTCCAGTAAAAAAGTTAATAATATGACTCAGTAACTGTTGTGGGTTATTTTTGAGGGTGGTATGATAGAAGAGCAATAACTTTCAATTCTATGAAGAATAACTCAAAAAGTATGGTAAGGAGCACAATAATTTATCTCTGTTTTTAATGTGCTTGTGCCAACATACTGTTCAGCCACATAGTAGGAGAGTAAGGATGGTTTTACCATGACCCCTGGTGGAAATTGGGTACAGAGGATGACCCTCAATTTAGGAGAGTTTGGGAACTTGAACCTCTTACTAAATGGACGGGAAAGGCTCACTTTATTCTCTGAATGCCCTCAACTGTATTGAGAAAAAAAATGAGCAAGAGAAAACCAAAACTTAAAAAATGAGAACTAAGGGAACACAGGATCACATAAACGTAATTGCTACATCACACTTCAGCTACAGATGTGCCATGAAGCATTTTATTGCAACTCACATCCTATTTCTGCCTGTGAGGTTTGTGCAGAAAGTACCATTCCAGCGGGTTTTGTCATGCAAGTGTGCTTTTGTGTCAGTAATTTGCTAACTCTGTCACCTTACAGAATGTAGCAGCATTAATCTTTAGAGTTGCACATTAACATTCCCCAAATGGTCACAGTAGTTGGAGCACCTGCATGTGGTCTCTCCCTGCTGCTGGTGTTAAGCCCTTATCTCACAAAGATGATCTGCCTTTTCATCTTAGGTTTGGGCTGAGAAAGGGGGAGTTTCTCATTAGTAGTGTCACTCCTGCACAAGGCTTCTGGCTCCAACAGTTCAAAAACTCCAGAGTGACCAACACACGATTATAAATCTTTAAAATATCAGTCTTATTGTGGGCTTTCCAAATGCACTTATGCACCCTATTTTATAATATTTGTTAACATTTGTGGGTGCCTAAGGAGTGGCACTTTTACTAAGCAGGAGGGGATGTCGTTAGCTCCAGCTGACCTCATGCATATTTCCGTAAACTGCAAAGCCTTTGCTCCTATCCACATCCTGGCTACATACAGTCCTTGTAAACACTTTTTAAAATCTGGCCTGCAAAGAGCTTCAATCAGTTCTCAAAAGGGTCTAAGATCCATAGTAAATGGATCTTATAGTTCTTTTCAAATGGATGTGAACAGCATGACTCCATTTCTCATCATATTACTGTTCCTTAGACAGGGTTGCCATATGCTTTCCTTTGGTAGGTAGAAAGGTAATTAAAATGGAAAGAAACATTAAAAAAAAAACAAACCTAAGAAGTCATTTCTCAGTGAATATATCTCTAAAGCTTGCAACGGTGAGATCACATGCCTTACCTGTGTTACACAGCTGACGACGCTCCAGGCTGCCATACATCAAAAATCTGGACTCCACAGTGACGTTATAGACTAAGCTGGGGCCAGCATGCATGCTAGTAGCATAGAGGTCAGCTAACACTGTGCCTAGACAGGGAACAACTTCCAGGATTGGGCACCCAGTGCTAATTTCACAAGTACTCATCAATTTCTGTAAAACCTAGAAAAGGCAACATGCAGCCATGGTTCCATGAATCCACCCATAAATTTGGTTTTCTGCAACAAAAGAAAAAATCTGTAGAACAGATAAATAGATAAACCAGAGCAAAACCAGGTTTCTGGCCCATCTTAGAACACAAGCTATAAAATATTGAGACAAAAACACCCAGCTTTATGAGTTTAGAACTCTTCTCTTAGATGTCATGCTTACACCACTGTAACTTGGAAAAACTATGAAAGTTGTCAGAAGGTACATTTCATTTAATTTTTTATCTCCTTTACATATGTCACCAAAATTCATGTAATTCTGAAAAAATGCAGAAGATTTTTTAGCAGATAAAGACTCAGCAGCCGATGTCTGGAAATATCTATGCATGCCAAAATAAGAACTGCGAGGTGTATTTCCATCAAAAAAAAGTCCATGTCTTTGTAAGGAATGATCTAATAATACAGGATAGATTAAAAAAAAAAAAAACAACCCAAACTTGGAATTCCGTTTTAACATTTATTTATGGAGTTTTTTCACAGCTTTCCATGAAGTTTTCACTGGTGTTATCTAAATCATTTTTAGGCAGCTGCGGTGGTATGCAATTGAGAAAACTGTGCCACATGGAGGTTACATTAATAGTTTACATCTTGATAGGGTTGATACATTTGCCTTGTAAATATAGCTAGTAATTGATCTGGAATGGTAAAAAATTGATTATTGTTCTCATTTCCTCCATAGTGAGGGTTTTCATACACTCAGAACCAGGTACAAACACAATTCATTTGGTATTCAGCACTATCGATGGAGCAGAACTGCTCACCAGGAAGGAGGGGCGGGAATTGCTTATGGTGGTGATGCTACCACCAGAGGAGGAAGTTTTTATAAGCTCTGAGTATCTATGCCTTTGCAGTATTCATTGTTGTGGTTTACTTGGAGGAAGATGAATTTGGGGGCTAGAAGCCAGCTGTGGGCTGACAACTGACACTCGTAGCCACAGATTGATAATATATTGTCATTAATACAATGTTTGAGATGTCATCTGTTACATAAGCAACATGGACTATAAAATACTCTCAATGTAGCAAACTTTCCTTTTCCTGAATTATAAATAAAGTGCTATTGCAGAGACACCCTACTGTGCGCTGTACAGAAGAGTTTACAAGTTATGTACACTTGCAATTATATATATTTTTCAAGTCATTTGACAGCTTAAAATGCAACCTGGTCATCTGACATGGATCTAAATGGGGTAACTCATAAACATACAAAAGATAGTGCAGTAGGCTGTGGTTTGGTTTGTTGGTTTGGTTTTTTTTTTTAAGGAAGGCTTTTCTCTAAAAAAATATTTTGCCAGAAAATGTTGGAATAAATTCAGACAGTATATTCCCCTTTGGAGCAAACCTAATTCCTGTAGCATTAGCAGAGATACTGCAAAACACAATTTAGTTACTCCTGTGGCTATCTAGCCATTAGTGACAATAATCTAGAACTGCACAATATTAAATACCTACGTAATCACTAAAATCCTCAGAGGTGAGGATTTAAGAATAAGTCAAAATTTCCTGTGCAGAATGTACTTTTCTAAAAGCATTTCATTTACAGCACCATAAAAGGTGATAAAAATTGCATTAAGACTTTAATTTCCAACCCGATCAGGCTCATGAAAAAAAAAAGGCTTCTAATTGCCTAAAATACATTTTGGATCTACTTCTTGTTCACTTGTATTAATTGTTAATATATGAAAGGGAACTTCTAGGCTGTTGTTAACTAAAGCAAATTCTAATCTTGTATCTTCATTAAGCAAAATAGAGGAGACAGGCAATTTGGTCTAATGGCCCAAAAACAAAGTTGGAAAAGAATAACTCTCCAGTCCTAATTTGGCAAAATCAAGTCACTTTCATGTCTTGGTTTCTCCACCTGTAGTGATTTTACTACTGCCACTATATACCTCATGCTATTCATTAATTATAAAGTGCTTTGAAAATATAGAGAGTCAAATGTTGTTATTAAATCACTAAACAAAATAATTAAACTGTCTAAACAGAATTACAAAGAATAATTAGCAATTAAAGAGGATGCTATTATCTGTGCAGTGCGATGATGAGAGCAAAACTAGGAGAATGCAGAACCCATCTGAATACAGAAGAAATGAGCAACAGTGAAAACTTATGTAAGTTTCAAATCATTAAAATGCACCTAAATTACTTCTAAATACATTTTTGTCTCAAATTATATGATCTAAGGCTTTGAAAATAATTTGCCCTTCTATTAACAAATGAATTTTGTTGTTCAGCTTCAGTTTTACATGATCAAGCAGAAACTCTTTCCAGACAGAATCAATGAAAAGGAAGCCTCCAAATATTTAATCAGCATCAGTCATAGCTACTTAGAATATATAGGTAGTACCAGATTTGCAACATATCCTTAAGCTGTGTGTTCTTAAAAGCCCTCTAGCTATATGCATTCAGGTCTCATTGAAAGTCACTGAGAATTGTACCTGGCATCTCTGGACAGAATGTGACATTTATTTTAGAAATATATGCTTTTACAGCTTATAAGTAGGCAGGTAGATCATTAAACACCATGTCATTGCAATGGTTGTATTGACAGAAGAAGAAAAAAAATTAAGATATGACCTGTAACTCTGAAAGAAAACCCAGCAATTATAGCAGTTATTCTCTTAAAAGGAAAAGACTAATTCTCTTTGGATAAACAATGGGTGTGATTTTCTGCATGGGTGTGGTGGCCTCTTTGAATTGTCCTATTGGAGGTAGTAGTAAAGTATAACATATATTTACAGAATCAAAGATTATTCCTAGAAAGTCCAGTTTGAGACTAATATCAATCAAACGCTTAAATCAGCAAGCTGGGATCTGGGAGGCTTGTTCAGATCCATGCTTTGCCACAAACTTCATCAGTCAAAGCCTCTTAGATCCAGATTTTTCAATGGATTTACATGCCCGTCAAAATGAATGTGGGCACTTAAATGCTGTGGAAATTCTGGGCAGCTCTCACTTCTCCACAAAGAAAAATGTGATAAGAATATTCTTCTACAGAGACATGAAACTGTGAACATAAGTACAGTATCATGGTTTATTCAGACACAACAACACTACTTAAAATAGTTGAAGTTGCAGAATCATACGCTCTTCTCTGTAGTAAATGTGAAAATACCAATATTTCTATGCTGTCCCAAACAATAGGCATATCAGGGAGCTGCAAAGTCAATAAAGAGATGCAAATACCACATGGTTTGCATATAGAGTCAGGCTGCAGAAAATTCAAATGAGCTGCTTTATGCAGGTACCAGTCTGCTGACTTCTCACCAAAAATTAAGAATGTGGAGGACGCATTCAGTTCGCAACGCATTTTCTCTTTTAGAAGCTTTTCCAGATTGTCGTGTCATCATTAATCATGTAAAAACAAACAAACAATAGAGAAAGGTTTCTTCCTTTGGGTACAGTGGAGAGTGCAAGCAGTACAACAGGATATCTCTAAACTGTATTTTCAGATAGGGTAGCTTCAAAAATATTGAAAAGGAAATTATTTGGTGACTAGACCTGATCACTAACACAAGGTAAAAATGTTGTACTGAACAAAACTTGATGTCATTTCTTAAAATAAAACATTAAAATCTATCTTAGTTGCCCATCATAAGATTAACCAGGTGAAGGCCAATAAAAGAATGGGGTAATTTCACAAACACACTTGTGTGACAGGCTGACAAAAGTCTCATTTTGATGATGTAAATACTCTAAAGACCTTCTCTGAGATGCTTTAATAAAAGTCTGTTTGAGTATTTAATTAAACATCCCAAGGAATCTCAGGAAAGATTTAAAGAATGTTTAGTTATTAGCACAAATGTGCAAAGACCTATAAATTCCAGGAAACAAACAAGAAATATTAGTATTTTTTAATCAGAAAAGTACATGATTTAATATGAACTCTTACATGAATAACTATCATATGACATCTCAATTCTGAGTAGTTGACCAGTTACTCTAGTGGAAAACACATAAAGGTGAGTTCCCTCATTTTTTTAGAGTGTTTAATGATACCATGTAGACATCAGATGGTCCCAGCCTGAGTAGTGAGAACCAGTGAGCACACCAGTGAAGTGATTAGACACAGGCAGCTCAAGGCAATGAAGGGAATCTCAATGCACTCTCCAAGAGAGATAAGCAAAAGTAAGTGTAGAGCAGGGCTAGAAGTGTAAATGCTGGTCTGGCACCCAGGCTGCAGAGCAGGATGCCAGACATGTGAAGAGCCTGTGATCAGAGATATAACTTGGGGAAGGCATGCAGTCATGAATGAGGTAGCGCAGGGGAAAGGCGAGAACTAGGAGTAAGAATAGAGTGTTGGAAGCCACCAAAGTAACCTTGCAATGCCATGTAAGAGGCAACCAATGAATTTGCTGGATATGCTATATCACTCAGGAGCTAAAGCAGTCCTCTAGGAAACTGACTGTCACTGCTGGTTGACAGATGCTGGTAGTTGCCTGATAACTCATCAGAGCACTCAAGACCTACTTATTTTCCTTACAAATTAAAAGACACATACTGATCAAGGCTCCATCCTTTTACTGTCTGGCTTAGGGGCTGCATAGGTTGACTGGCTTTGCTTAACCATCCTTTTTCAGCCATGATCATACCACATGGCTCTCAGCTGCCCAAATATGCTCCATCGTCCAAACATCTGGCAAAGTCTATTGTATCCTCATGAAGTACTTCACCTGTTTCAGTTTAAGAGAGGCAGATAAGTTTAACGAATGTAACTAGTTGGTCTTCAGTCAATGGACTGTTATTGGCAGAACTGGTTTTGACTGACAGATCTGAGAAGTTGGTAACCTCTAATACACTGTAGAAGTGAGGAGGTCTTCAGCCAGCCCAGATCCAATGGACAAAAAGGTGTTTCTCAAACCTACCTTACTTGCTGTTTATTTTGTTTTTAGACTTGATATAATTGACTAAATTCAATTGACTGTGTTCTAAGGTATTTTTGCGGGTTTTCAGGTGCAGGCAGGTGAGCATTTTTAATTTTTGTTTATAAAAAAAATGAAAACCCAAACCACAAAAAATTCAAAGTTTTAAGGCAAGTAGAAATAAAATTCTTTATTAAGCGTCCCTTTTGAAATACAACACCTGAAAAGCATTAGGACAAAATGCATTACAGCTTCAAGAAGCACAATGACATCAAGAAACACTAATGCTATAAGAATGAATGATCAAATGTACTGACTAAAAACATAAAGAAGTCATAGTAGCCCATGACAGCTCTGTATCATCCTGTCTAGAATGTGCACACTCTGTGAAATATAAAAGGATGGGCAGAAATAAAAGAATTCATTTTGTCCCATTTATTGGTCACCTCCTGTTTTTCTGGATACTGCTCAATAATAAGGGAATATTCTTCTCTATCTCTGTTGAGTTACATTATCTCAGATTAATTTCACATGTTTCATAGAAATGTGCCTGAAGAAAGGACTATTACATGACGATCTGAACTGAATACTGATGTGGCATTAACAGCCTTTACAAATAAAGCTTAGGGGTTTAGATGACAGAGTAAGCTAGGTCAAGTCACAGCAAACTAAGCCTTTTAGCATTGTGTATGTTCAAGTCAAATTTATTAGTTTCTAATGAAAAAACTGACTCAAAAGCTTGGAGGGCTTTCTGGTGAGTAAAAATAAATGAACACAGCCTCTCAGAGGCAGAAAGATCTAGTTTAAATCCCATAAAAGAACACTAGAAACAACCTGCCAGAGGGATGAAAAAAATGTTTAAAAATAGTAGCGACAATAGCAATGCGCTTTATGATCTTGATGTACCAGAGGAGGCAAGTTTGGAATCAGTACCTTTAAACAAATTAAAAAAATAAACTGGCCTATGTGAAAATGTGCAAGGACTTTTTTGCAACAATATCTGTAGGATAGGTTTTATCCTTATAGTTGATGAATAACGAAGAAAGTCTAACAAATATTTGCAGAAGTTTGTGTGGCAAATAATAAGACTATTCACAACCTACATCCATTGAAAAAGTACTTGGGCAGTTGAAGCATTGCATATTTGGAAACCCTAGAATTAAGTTCGTTACACAGCTGCAATTCATTCCTTATGTACATAAGCTTTATAATATGGTTCTCACATAATGTTTGCATCCCACTAGTTTCTGCAAAGGTATGTCTCACACCTATGTTCATTCACACAAGGTACAAAGTGTTAACTTAGTGCTCACCTGTTTTGGTTTTTTTTCCCTCTTTGTTCAATAAGTGTCTTGTGATGTCACTATTTTGTGCTATTCAAAATCTGCTACTTCTGCCTCAGTAGATGGCCATCAAAAAAGGAGAGTGAAAGAGAAATGGCAAGACATTAGGCCTTTTGTTTCCTCCTTACCAAACATATTGGCTTGAATACATATTAAAGTTCTTTCAGCCACCTTTTCTACCAGGAAAAGGGTAGTATTACACTATATGCCAGAGCAAAGGAAGTAGAAAATTAAGTATGACCTTAAAAAATCATTTTAATTGCAAGGAAGATGTGAGATGACATTTTATGTAGTCAGAACCATGACAGCTTTATTTTGTTTAGGTTAAATACTGATAGCCATATAGTCACAGCAATGTGGATCTTACTGCATGAGCCCGTCCAGGGCCTTTAAGCAAGTTGCTGAATTACTTTGTGCACCTTCTTAATATTGTTATGTAAAATTAGTTAAATTAAAGCTAACTAAGGCACATACATCTAAGATGTAAGCTCGCACTGAATTTCAGCATCACAAGACAAATTTTTCCTCTTTGGGTGGTTCAGTTAGTGTGAGCTCTCATACAAAGCCCACACTGAAATAACTCATATGTCAGTTTGTAACATAATTATCATAATGACTAGATGATAGATGGGATTCCAGTAGAGATTATAAAACTAAATATTCATTAGACCAATTGCAGTATGGTTATCTAAGAAAACTCAGGGTCTGGATCAGTTAAAATAGAACTAGAATTTACTTATTTCTTAATATACAATTTCCTGATTATGGAAAAATCTACAAGATGTACTCAAGATTTCTGAAAATAAATATTGCTTATGCAGTATGGTGCTAATGGTGTCTAAAGGAGGGCTGAACGGTAAAGATTCTGCTCTGAATTTATCAGATGTGTTGAAGCAAGTATTATATACCAATATTTTTTTTTCTTGTCCATAGTTCTTTAATATAGAGGTGACTGGTCCTTCTACTGTCTGTTTTCAATGCACATATTGCATGTACAAGATATGTGTCAGTATGATTTGTTACCTTCCTCTTGGTCAGATTGCAACGTCATTTCACCAGATCTGTAGTTTTTCAGGCTGATGTATATTCCTATACTCAAATGTTACTAAAGTGAATGAAGCAGAAACAGAAGTCTTATTTTAAAGATAGTTTCCATTAAATTAGACAGTTTTCTTTTTACTGATCCAATTGTGAGGATTTGAACAACATACTAACATCAGGGAGCTTGCTAATAAGTATTTTCAATAAGCTTTATACTCTTTCTGCATACTAAACTAAGGAAAGAAGTTCATTATCTTCATAGACTAATTTGAAATAGATTTCTAACTCAGACATCAGATAAATACAGTTTTGATTAAGATTTGTGAGAATAATACAGTAACACATTAAAAGATTAAACTTTTCACAGATTCCACACCGTTCATCCTTTTCTATCCATTTTTTAAAAACCTTGATACAATGAATGAAAATGTTTCAGATATGCTCTTGATCAAAGGAAATATTGTTCAGTTTTTATTTAAGGCAAAGGAATATATACTTGTCTTTTCCTTCTATGGGCAGATTAGCACCAGCGTATATAGGCAGTTATACATATCTATATGCATGTGTCTCTGCACCAGTTCAGTTCTGAGCGTTTCTCCTAAAGATGTTTATTCTTAATGGCATAGAGACTGCCTAGGCAAATTTTCAGTTATATTATACAATGTAAAGATGGCAGCTTTCAGAACTTGATGCCATTTTCTAGCAGTAGGCAGAGGGCTTCTTATATCCCATTTCTGCAATCCATAGTTTTGGTGAGAATGGCTAGACAATGTGCAGGGCTCGATAAATAAATGAAGCTCTAACTCTGTAAAATATATCCAGTAAGTATGCCTTCACTGACAATATTTTCCGTCTTGTCTGATCAAGGAGTTTATTATCTTCCTTTCGGGTTTTATCGAAGATTTAGTTCTATCTTGTTATAGAACTTTTCCATGTTTAGTCAAACTGTCTGCTCTGTATCAGAGGAATAATATACCTCTAAGAAAGTAATAACAGGATTTTAATAGGAAATGTAAAGTATGATTGTTCACTTTGATTCATCATTTAATGGTAATATCAGAAGCTCCATTTCACAGAATTATATCCAGAGATACAGTGATAGTGTTTGTCACTACCTGGGAAACACTGCCACTAATGACTGATTTAGAGAGTTGCAATATTGAACAGGACATGGCCCTTGCATGTAGAACAGAAGTCATAAACTTTGGTCTGCTGATTATCAGGAGGACATGTTGTATGTTAGTCCATTGATTAATATCCAGTTTGAAGCTAGAAGCAGGAGCCTTACTTGCTGATATTTCAAAAGCATATGAACTCTGTGCAGGGATCAAGAGCCACTGGACCTAATACATCCGTAGGCATGTTACATGAGTATTGGCTGATAGTTAGAGCTAGTGGCAAAGGACATTAAGTAGAGATTGGAATTATTCAGGATAAAGATCACAACAGATATGTTGGCAGCTAAGAAGTGAAATAATAGTGAGTAGGAAATTAGGACTTAACAGATATGAAACTCATCATCTGAAAATGGGAACTAGGAAAATTACTTTTGGGTTCATACAAAGAAAACAGAATTTATACACATGGTTACCTGCCTCACTAACCACAGACTAAATTAATTACAGGTAGGCTCACTTTTGCAAAATCTAGAAAATATCAAAGGCCACTTTGTTTGCAAGCAGATTACAATTTAAAGATTCAAAATCAAGTGATATTATATTCTAAGCTTCTGAATGAAACATGACCAAACATGCTCAATGCTACTACAAGCTATTTCTGATTCCAATAATTTTTGTTTGTGTTACTGTATTTTAACAAATCATTTTAAGACTACATTGAACATTAAGAGAAGCTAAGCTTCAAGAAATTGTACTGGCTTTAGATTTAGGTGGGGGGGAAAATTTCTGGAACCCATTTTATCTCTATTCTGCCCTTATTTAATAATATTTAATAAAATAGTTAATAAAAACACTTTATCAAACTTATTGCACTTTATTTTTTAAAGTCTGATTATGTCCCAAATAAAATTTGCCCTTTTCATCTCTCTGAATGCTTCACTACTTGTTTATAACACTGTTTTTCTGCCTAGTATTAATATATTAAATATCTTTTTTTCTGTATCTGAGGTTTTTTTATAACTGAGCATTCATTACTTCCTCTTTTTCTTTGTGGCAATTTAGTATTTGTGTTCAAGCTAATGTTGTCAAAAAACCCAACAAACCCAAGTGCCTTAAATTTCCATTATGTTTCCTTTTAGTGAGCCTGTAGTTTTCAGTTTGCAAACCAATTCCCCTTTACAGAATTAAGTAAAAGTTTCCTGCAAAATTTACTGCTTTTTAATATATTTTTACTTTTTTGTGGCTATGTAAATCAACTTTGTTATGCTAAATACGAATTCTGCAGAATATTTTTATATTATTACAAATATACTATCTCTCTTGTTTTCTTTCCAGTTTTGGGGTTGGCTATCAGATGCTTCTCAGAGAAGTTGGTGGTTAGTTCCAGAGTGAAAGTTTGGAATTTTTGAGTTTTAATCCAGGGCAGTACAGCCATAGCAAAACACTGGCATAAGGCTGGGAACTGACTACAGCACTGCTGCAGTTACCCAGAGGTCGCAAGCACCCATCAATCAACCATTTAGTTGGTCAACCCAGAAATCAGTTTTCCAGTATCACAGACCCTGAGGAACCTTGCCTCAGAGTCCTTAAATTTCTCAAGTTACATGAGTTCATAGCTGATTAGTGCCAAGCTTTCAAAAAGCTCAATAAGTTTTGGAATCATATATGCGTCAAAGAAAATAATCCTCTTAATTTTCAAGCAGAATGTCAGTATTCTTCCAAAGGAAATTCAATATTATGTATTTGTTGTGGTTTAACCTGTAGGCAGCTAAACACCACACAGCCATTCATTCACTCCCCAACCCCCGCAGTAGGATGGGAGAGAGAATCAGGCAGTGACAGGGCGGGAAGTAGGATTTGTGAGTTGAGATAAAGAGAGTTAAATAGGACAGAAAAGGAAGGGATAATAAAATAATAATAATAATAATAATAATAGAATATACAAAACAAGTGATGCACGATGCAGTTGCTCACCACCCACCGACCCATGTCGAGCCAGTTCCCAGGCAGCAGCCCCCTGGCCAGCTTTCCCCCAGTTTATATGCTGAGCATGACATCACACGGTGTGGGATATCCCTTTGGTCAGTTTGGGTCAGCTGTCCTGGCTGTGCCCCCTCCCAGCTTCTTGCGCACCCCCAGCCGTCTCAGTCATAGAGCATGAGAAGCTGAAAGGTCCTTGACGAGTGTAAGCACTACTTAGCAACAACTAAAACACCAGTGTGTTACCAACTTTATACTCATACTAAATCCAAAACACAGCACTATGCCAGCTACTAGAAAGAAAATTAACTCTATCCCAGATGAAACCAGGACAATATTTATCTAAAACTATTTTTTTATGCATGAGGGAATTTCCAGCTTATCAAATAGTTGTTCTAATGCCAGGTATTTCTAGGTGAAGCGTCATCTTAGCGCATCTAACTGCAGGGAACTTGCAGTTGGCTTGCAGGTTATATATATACATAATATTATTTATATTTCATCTGATTGATATGTATTCCAGGATATCTATACTTCTGATATAATTTCTTAAGCATATGGAGTTGAACTGAATGCAGAGATCTACCTTTGGATGAGTATCTAGATGTGTTCTAACACCAAAGGACTTTCAAACAAAGGATGTTTTAAGGTATGATTCACCTCATACTGAAGAAGACTTCTACACCTGGTGAGATGACTTACACCCTGAAAGTGCCTTTTCAGGTCCATTAACTATATAGAGGACTATCTCAGAAGCAGGCAACCAAATCTAGAGAAACACATTCCAGCCATTACAGGTCATACTCTGTTTCAAGAGTTTCACAGAATGGACTGTGCAGTACTATAGGAATCGTCCTATCAAAAGATGGGAACCTAAGAGAAGAAAAATTTTATAGTGAGACATCCACTTAAAATTATTTGTATAAATAAGGCTCCCTTTTCTTGCATTAAAATTGCTCTTATCTGTTAGAAAACCCCAGGAAAAAATGTTATATTTAAATTCAGTTATGTTTATGCTTTACATGTTGGGTGTTTCCAATTACTATATTAAATATATCAATTCACAGTGGAACAACTGGTGATAAGTGTTACATATTTATAAATATTATGTATTTCCAGAACCATACTTTTATTCATTAGGATCATAGATTCACATTGCTGAATGACTCAGTAGGTTAATGAGTGTATGTCTCCAGCCCAAATATGTATGAAAAGGTTACAGAAGTTTGTCTATCTTGTTCTTAAATGCCAACAACAATAGATAACACAGAGTCCCCAGACAGTCTTTTCCAATTATTTCCTCTCCCTTGGCTTCAGAAACTTTTTCCCCCAAATTCTAATTTGTATCCTCTTTGCAATGTAGTCTCGCTGCTGGGTCAATGATGGATATCTCTCCATTATAGGCAGGGAAACAGGTTACTCAGTTCTTTTCAAGAGCTAGTTATGCTCTCAGTCTTCTCTCTTCTGAGCTAGGAAACCCCAGTTCCTTCTATCTTTCTTCATAGGTCTTGTTTTCAGACATCTGCTCATTCTAATTGCTCCCCTCTGGCTCCTCTCCAGTCAGTCCTCAGTTTTTCTTGAAGTCTTTTGAGTTGAAGCCTTGCCAATACTAAGCTAACACAAAGTGCATCAGTACTGCAGACTGCCCTCCTGTTTATACAACCGAGAAGGATGACTCCTTTTCTGCAGCAATACGACAGTGTCGACTTCTATTCCATTTGCAAACCATGATAACCTTCCTTCCACTCCCTCATGAAAGAGCAATGCCCAGGCTGTTATTACCCATACTGCGTTTGCATTATTTCAACCTAAGTATTGTACTTTCCACTTTTCCTTGCTGAATAGCACTCTCCAGGACAAACGTCACGTTTCTCAAGATGATTTTGGATGTTACTCCTTTCCTCAAACATACTTGTAGTCTCTCAGTATACACTTAATAAATCTTTTCTCTTTTTAGTCATTCATGTAATTAATCAAAATATAATAGTATTGGATGCACAACAGACCACAGCATAGCATCACTTGATACTTCTTTCCATTATGACCACGAACTATTGAAATTTCTCTCTGGGTATAGTTTTCCTTTGTACAGGATGCCTTATGGGTAGGTCAGAACAAAAATGGTTTTGACAATATTAAACTTTGTCTCATTCTTTTCAGTACGCTAAGGAATCACAGTATGTTTACCGAAAATCGCAGGAAAACCACAGCCAGAATGAAAAAGATACCCATGTCACCATCAATACGGAAAGATATATCAATGTGTTCAGCGTACATCTTGGAAAGTGTTTATCTGAATGTCTGGTCTCAGTGTAACAAATTTAATCTTACATACTGCGAGAGTCCCATTAATTTAATGGAATTATTTGGAGTATAAAAAATTAAATTCTGAAGTTATCTTGAATTAGGCTGTAATACTCTACAGATTAAAAGACTGAAAAATATGTGAGGGTAACTTAATGATGAAGTTTTACAGGATGTTTTGTGCTCAGCTTAGGTGATAAATACCGTGTGTTTAATACTATATTGTAGTGCTGAGGTTCACTAGGGCAGAACCAAGGAGTTTGTCATTTCTTAAACTTTGAGTACTAGACTATATATTTATATTCAGGCTTAACTTTGCCATTCATTTTTGAGATTAGATCTTTTTTTTAAGACGTATGCCTTAAATGTAATAATGCTTTATAGATCACTCTTTCAGATTAAATTAAAATATTTATTTTAGGTTGGAAGCATATAGGGCTTTACTGCTACCTTCTCTGGGAAAACTCAACTCCCAGTTAAGTCAGAATTGCACTAATGCATGTTGTAGAAAACTGCTTGGTACTAGGCATTCAGGGAAGCTTTAATACTTCCAATGTTTTTAGTCAAGAAAGAAAAAAAATCAGTGATATTGATGTAAAAGCTATGTGTCTTTGAGCAAACAAAAGACCTCTCATAAGTATTTTATGAGAGTTTTACTCCAAAGGAAGAGACAGAGCACATGTGGTGTAATTCTGGCACTTCATAGCAAAGTGATTATATAGCTACTGCAAAAATGAATTATTTATTGAAGTTTTTATATTTTTCCATTGGGCAGATATACATTTCCTTTAAAATATTTTTACCTAGTCTATATTTAATAAACCAGATATACTATGTTTATTCCTTGACCAAAAAAAATGAACTCTACTTTTTTGAATTCAGAGTGTTTTGCAATATTCTTAAGCACCAGGAAATCAAAGAAGAGCTCTTTGTACCATTCTTCCCCCTGTGACTGTTTTATTGTGTATACCAGCTTTCCAATTCAAAGTAATAAAAGCATCGATCTTCTAACATCTTGACAGTGGAGTTCCTCTAACTCTGCATTAGCACTAAACACAAACAAAAAATTTAGTATAAGCAGCCCCAAGAGACGCTTCAACCAGGTTTCTGCATTTCCCCAGGCTAAATCAGCTCCTGAAAACTTAATTTAAGAAACTGACACACACACTACAGTTAGAATGGTAAATCTACTCCCTGACAGTTTCTTAAATAAAGTTTTCAATCACTGATTCAGTCTACAGAGATAGAGTTCTGTTCTAGTTACTCCTCTCAAGCTGCGCTCATTAAAGATCATTGCTCCTAGTGTTTCATCTTAATCCTGGCTGCAAACTGGAGGGTCTTTGGTACAGAGCTGGATACCGAAGAGATTTTCCTTAAGTGAAATTTTAGCTAGCCAGCATGAAATGCTTGTAAATAAAATATGCACACCTAAGTACTGTGATGATATGATTCAAATGGAATGAATGTAAAAGACAGAAAACATTTTGAAATAAATTTCCTAAATTTTTGATCACTTTCATTTTTTTTTATTCCCGGTTACTTGTGATATTTCCTTGGCAAGATAGTGAGGAGCCCTAATTGTAGCTGCATCATTAAAAATCTCTACAAAATCTTTGGAGCCAATATTTATGCCACTCTAAAGCAACACTTTCCTCCCTGTCTCATTGAAGGAGACATGTCCAGGTTGTATCAAGGCAGAAAGCAGGTAAGTTAAAAACCTATTCTTGATTCCTGGGAGCATGTTTTCCCTGCAGAGTAGCATACAAGTCAGATTTGAGTTGCTGTGCTTTTACTAGTCCCATACTCCCCAGTATGTTATAGTAGGATTTTCATATTCATGTTGCAGGAAGGCAATCCATTCTCTAATTGGGCTTTTTTTGTCTGTTTTTTTGGCTGGTATTTTTCTCTTTGTTTTTTGAAGAACTGCAACAGCACTTCTAAGTTTTCAAGGAAAGACCCTTTGAATCACAAAATTATTTAGGTTGGAAGGTCACGTTGTGTAAGTCCCTTCTCAAAAGAGAGCCAATTAGATGACATTGTTCGGGTGTTTTTTTCGTCAAATTTTTAATATCTCCAAGGGTAGATGGAGTTTTTACCTCATCTCTGGGCACCTATTGTAGTCTTTGGCCTGGTTTAAAAAAGTAATAAAATAAATCCTTACATCTGGTCAGAGTTTACTGTGTTCCAGCTTGTATTTGTTGCCTCTTGTCCTTCTGCTGTGGATCTCCAAGAGGAGCCTGGCTCTGCCTTCCCTAGGCCCTCCCTTTAGGTAGTTACAGGCAGCAGCAGGATCCCCACAAGCCTTCTGCTATTAACACTGAACTGGCCCTGCACCCTCAGCCTCACTTCTGATGTCCTGTGCTCCAGGACGTAACCAGCTTGTTGGCCTTTGCCGGACTGGTTCCAGGATGTCCATGTCTCTCTTGTACTGGGAGCCCAGAACTGGATGCAAATCTCCAAGTATGCTCTCATCAGTGATGAGCAGAAACAAAGGATCACCTTCCTTGGCCTGCTGGTGACACTCCTCCTAACACAGCCAGAAGGTTGCTGGCCACCAGGACCCCAGGTCCTCTCCTGCAGAGCTGCTCCCCTGCCAGTCAGTGCTCGGCCGCCGAGAGGGCCGCATTCTCATTGAGAAGTGAGCAAACTACCAGTGGTCCTGGGTGAGAGCAGAGCAAGAGACCCCCCACATTCAACCTATCTTGGGACTAATCAGTGTAAATCTGAACTGAAAGGCAATGGTCCTTTTTGCACAACCCCGTGAGATGGAGCAAAACATCCAAACGTAAGTCTTCAGTGACAGTGGAGCCGACACCTGATGTGAACTGTCACTAAACTATCATTAATACATAGCTGATCTAGGATTAATTTTTAAGGGTGCCTGCCAGATACTAGATCCTACACTTCAGTTAATTGGGTTTTCTATGTTGTCTTTTATAAAATACCTCTTTTATGTTTGGGCTTTAATACCTGAAGTAAAATGCAGAGACAAAGACTGTTTAAAAAGGAAATATTTGCATCGGGCTGCATTGTTTTTCTTTATATTAATTTTGATTTAACTCTTAAAAAGAATAAACTTTTACAAGGCTACACTGGAAAATGCAATACCAAACAGCCATTGTTACATCACTGAATAACATGGTTTATTTGTTAACTGCTATATCTTCTACAAAAAAAAAAAAAAAACAGATTAAAATATTTGTATCTAAGAAGAAAGCGAATTAAATCATTAAATCACAGGAAACAAAAGCTTATGTAAAGAGTTTTAGGAAGAAATAGTGTGATATCTGGAAAATTACTTGTTACCACCTAATAATACCATCAGTTCAAAACTGTAGTGCTGCCCACTGAATCTGCGTAATACTTTTTGTACATCTTATATGTATTTTATAGGCTGGTATATATATTGTACGAAGTGGTACTAAATATAAGATTAGCCAAATGATGGATCTTTTTATTGAGGTGATTTTGCCATCCTAAATTAGGTGTTCTTGCATTATATATACACATATATATTCATATGTTCTTGCATTATATATACACATATACTCGTATATGCAGGTAGTCCTCTATGCTTTAGTAGCATTGCATGCCATGTAGTTAACATGTGAAAGAGTGACTATTCCTCTATGCTATTCATCTATGGATTAGCACCTTAACTGGTTTAAACTGCTACAGTTTCTTTTGCAGTACATGAGGTACTCTCCTTCATACTAGCTAAAAAATATCTAGCATGGCATCATAATATTATTCCTCAGGGTGTGCTTCTGAAAACTTAATAAAAACCATACATTTACCCAAACTTATGCACTGAATCTTTTTAAATGGCTTTGAATTGTTCTTAGGAGGCTGCAGTTTACTAAAGTGGAGGGCATTGTTGTGTCAGCAATAGCTCACAAGAGCAAAGGACATGCACTTGAAACGTTTGCTAATATCAGCTTGTCTGATACTGTGGTTTGTTTATTAATGCAGGTGAAAAAGTTTCTTTTTAGCCTGTTGCCATGAGACTTGTATTGTCAGAATAGAAGTTTGTGAATAGCTTATTTTTCATTTCTGAATCAAGGAGATTTGAACCTGCATCACCTATACTGGATATGTGGCAGTGTTAACATTTTCCATTCCAGTTTGCAAATGCTGCCTAAATGCCCTAATAAGTTGCGTTTGGAAAAGTGTAATAGTTTCTTATGAAAATGTTGAAACACATTTTTTGCAGTGTTGTTCAAATTCTTTCCTTTTCATTTTGAAATCTAAAATTAGCTAAAACTGGAATCCCTGAGTAGTTTCATTTTTCAAAATTATTTCTGAGGCACAGTGTAGAAAAAAAAAAAAGAACAGGAGAAACTGTGCATCTTGTTTCTTAGAAATAATTCAAACAATGCTCAAACGCGGGATGCAGACAATGTACAAAACACCTGTAATCCACTCTGTGCCCAAGATAAGTTAGATCTTATTATTTCTGTACTTAGATGACAGTAGTGCATGATGAAATTAGTTTTAATAAAACTAATCTGTGGTCCATGCTGAGTGGCATAATATCACACCACAAAAAGAGAGAGCAATTTCACCTACTGTTAAATTAATTACTGCATGTAAAGTGAAAAGAGTTTGATCTATCAAATCTGAATATAGCCTTAGGTATTCTAATAACCATCATCAACTGCAAGGACATGAATGAACTCTTTATGAACTAAAGTTTATCAGAATCATATAACATGGTCCTGTGACAAATGTTTTTCATTTAAAAAAGTAAATAGAACCTTTCAGACAGGAAAAAAAGGTGGTTTTCAATGTCTGTGAGGTAAGAATAGCTCAAGCAAATGGAGATCTTGCCACACGTGAACACTGAAACCTGTGACACAGTTTTTCCTATGTCATCTGGTGGAGTTGCAGCTGTGCAATCCCTTGAAAATGGTAAAAGTCACATTCAAGTGTAAAATGTGTCAAACTAACGGTCAGAAACACACTATAAATACTCAGCAGTGTTGCAATGGAGACTGCTATATGCAGGGTTTGTACACATCATGCTGAGTATGTGTTGGTGTGACTTTGTTTTACTGTCACAAATTTACAAGCTACATGAATGCTGTGGAGCTTCAGATCTGACTCTGATTCTGTGGATGATGACATCTATCAGCCTGGTCAATACTGGTCCAAGTTATACTGAACGAGCCTGAAATAGTTGATGCAGGGATAGTTACTCCGCACCATTTCCTGAACAGGGCATAAAGTCTATATGGCGCTGGCCCACACTTCCACTTCTGCATCTGTGCTTCCTCGCCATCAGCCTGTGGCTGACTTCCTGCTCAACATCTTGTCTCAGTTCTCTAAGCAGCTTTTCAGAGTCCTTCAGGAATACTTAGCACTCTCTTTCAGCTGGGTCCTTTCTATTGACTGCAGAGGAAGTCAAATCATTTAAATCTGGCTATTTTATTTCATACTGAGAATGCAAGTGGGTTGTGAGGACTAGCTATGCATTTCAAATTGATGCTTTAGCTCATCGCAACGTCCCCACGGAAGTAAACACTTCTGAAAATATTCACCTGGGCTAGATTTGAGTCAAACTGAGTAAGAAGACTCAACATGCTTTTTAGTAATTTCCCAACTCATCCATGTTTCTTTTTAATTATTCTGAAATCTAAATGCATATAAAATCACTGCCTGCTGGAAGTGCTTAGAGTGCTATAGAGCACTAGGTACAACATGAATTTATCCTCAGCCTGGTGTTTCATTAAGCCTTTCTGCAAGACAATGATCTTATGTTTTCTAACACCGCTTCTAGGATAACAATGTTGTTTCTGCGGTCTGAGAACTCTGTTCAAGTCTGCTTACTGTTTCCTGCACATGCTGCAGGTGGTAGATTTTCCCGGATTTGACAGCAGGGGCTGATTCAAACAAAAACCAAAATTTCTGTGTGATAACACAGGGACCGCAACTTCTCAGTGCCCATGATAAGTGACATTGGGCTACTGGGATGGGCTTAATTCTCTTGTTCTGCAGAAAAATATTCAAAGGATCTTAGCCCAGAATACTTTTAGTCTAATAATATTCTGTTTAAATATGAAAAATATTCATGGGATAGTAATAATCATTTTAACCTTACAATACAAACTGAAAGTTTCTCTTTTCTTTTTATGATATTTTTAATTGAAGAGCTATATAGATAGACACTTTTTGAACAAAGATGTTAATGAAAAATATTGGTGCTACCAAACTGACAAAGTTAATATTCTGGAGTTTATCAGGTATCTTTGTTTTTTTAATGAGTTGAAACAGAGCAGCAAAAAATTGTTAGGTTTGTCAATGTACGTATTCCAATACTAGAAAAATATGAAGATGTTAATTCAGATAATATTGATTGCAGTTCTAACAATTTCATAAGATTATTGATACGAATCATATCATGAATAGTAAGTGGCAATATTAATCCCTGTATAGCAGTACTTATGCTTTTTGAGGACTGTTTTATGGTATTTTATTAATATAACACTCTTGTTTCATTTTAGAGAAGAAAATCAGGACACCTGAGTCATCTCCTTCTTTCATGCTGGTATCTTTATAAGTAATTCATTGAAATCTTTGGAAATACATTTGGAATATTTTTTACATAATAATGAGAAAAGCTGACAGTGAGATAACTTTTATTAGTTTTCATGGATGAAGTTCAGAAGTAAATCGTTGGGTGGATTCAGACTGGTTAAATCTTACCTGATTAATGGCATATATGTAAATTAATTTCCATATCTGATTTGGAATTATACTGGTACAAAGTGATTTTGTAAGAGGAAACTAAAGACCAGAATTCCAGGTTACTGAAAGAAAAAATTAAAATGAAAGGGAAAGAGTCACACACATACAAAAAAGTCAGTTCAGATGGAACAGGGTAAAAAAGATCAGGAACATTAAATATCCATGATATCTACACAATTATACAATAACTGTTTCCTGTATATTAACTGTGGATTAAAAAGTAAAAAGAAAGAAACATAGCTGCTAAGCTCTATTTTGACCCTTCAGTGAGGGCAGATTTTTCTTTAGACAGGAAAAGTTCTGCTTGCATGAGAAAATGGTACTGCCTGATGGGAGCAAGTTTTAGTGGAAAAGTGAGATAACAGAAGAAAAAAAATGCCTGTAGAGGCCTCTGTGCATCCAAGGCATCTGGAACTACAAATGCTTTCAGACCCTGATCTTTTATCACTGAAACCTTGTGTGATCGTTCAGCCTCCAAGCAGCCTGCTCTTGCTAGTTTGAGCTTGAAAAATGAAACAAGTGGTTACATGGTTGTATTTGACAAAACTTGTACAGAAGCTTGGCAGGTTTGCATAGATTTCAGCAATTCCTAATTAGAAAAATGGAAGTAACTTATTTCCCATGACACAGCAAGCCACAACCATTGAAGTTGGTACAATTTAATTTCCCTGAGTCTGTAAGATCTCCTGAACTTTCAAAGATAATCACCCTGAAACACCGCTGCCTCTTTTTTCTCTTGGCACTGTGTTTGGGATCAGCTTCTCTAATCCGCACCTAACAAAATTCATCAAAACAATAATATATTGTAATTACTACATAGAGATAGTGTACTTACTAATATGGACTAGTAGTAACACAATACACACAGAGCAATCTTCAATTTGAGCACTGCTGTCCCGCTGCTACTTCTTAATGCAAAGAAGGTTGTATTTGTTTCTGGCAGCTCTTACAAAGCTTTCTGCTACCATGTTCTGTCATCAGCTGTCCTCAGCCAGAAAACATTGTGTACTGTCCATTTAACCCCAGCAAAAGTTGTTATCTACCATACTAAACACAGGCACAAAACCATTACAGCTCACCATACTTTACAAACTATGATGAAATAAAACTACAGATTTAATCTGAAGATGTCTCAGCTTCTAATCTCTGAGATCTGAATCTCTGAGACCTCCAAACTCTAGCCTTTGTATAACCCAGCAGTACTTCTCCTGACCACTACAAACACCAGCACATCTTAAGAATGTCACAAAGATGTCCTACTAAGTATTTTCCTGTTTTTTTCCTCTTTGATGAATAGCAAAATCTACTTTAATGCACCAATTTTCATTAACAGGCTTTACAAATACCAGCAGGATTTACAAGAACAGCACAGTAATCATCAATAAAGCTCATACAGATGTATTTCTCTGTCTATGAAGGAAGCAGCTGTTTGTTGAATTTAGGATAATGAAATCTTCCTTGACATACGGACTGTGAACACCACCATATCGGCATGCCCAATGCATATCAACAGCTCTTGTTAGTTTTCATAGCTTCAAGGCTTATCAGACCATTTCTCTGCATTTCCCTGAACAATGTTTGAGCCACAGATGTTGGAAAGAAAACAGACAGCAAATACACTGGAGAGTACAACAAATCCCCACCTTGCAGTGTAGACATTGTCTATGTCCACTAAAACTGTACTCAAACAGAGAACAAAGTAAATAGCAAGCCGAGTTTGTCCAAAAATAGCTCTAAATGTTTCCAGTATAGGAGACGTTAATGATAGATACATCATCCACTTACACAGTTCTACAAAGGGATTCAACTCTTTATCCGTTTTCTCACAAGAAGTAAAACTTTTTTGTAATCTGGTTGACCTTCACTGTGAGCAACAGAACTGCTCTGCTAATGTGGCTGCATACAGGGGCAGATGGCTTGAAGGTTTTAGGCAAGTTCAAAGACCGTAACAATTTATACCTGAAAAGTTTTAACTGTGCAGCAGCTGCCTTTGTAGTGAATAGGCTCCTTCTGTATTTATTCTTACCCCACATATTTTGGGGATAAGAATTTACAGGGTCTAACTTACATGTTGACTTGTCAAAACCTGATTTCATCATCGTTTTTATTGCAGCCAAGTTTGACCTGAGCCATGGATGATATCTAATCTTACCAGAACCAAATTTCATGTCTGTTTATTATTTTGCTTTCTGAAGTTGACCTTGTTTGTTAACTGGTTCAATACATAATCGCTACGCTCCTTGAAAGCCTTCTCAACCACATTATTCAAAGTTCTTTAAGACTTGAAGTTGGGGCTTTCATTAGGATTTATTTGCTTTTACTATTATAAAGCACTAAGAAATATAACATTTCTGTGACAGATATCAGGTCTATTTTATGAGCAGAGGAAACAACACAGCATTTTACTGATTACTCAGAAATAGAAATAGAATACATGTCTTGTAAAGATATGTAATTTTTCACTGGTAAGCACTAAAAGACTATCCTGAATAAAAGAAGATCATTTAGTCCTAATCATAGCATTCAACTTAACTGCCAAAAGATGATTTGAGGGCAAGGGAATTTTCTAAATATAAAAAATTATTTCAGAAAATCATCTGGGAATAAGTTCAAGGATGGAAGAAAGCTGGACTTTGTGAAGTTTTATTTACATATGTAATTATAAATATTTTAATGTGTGATTATATTTCCTCTGTAACTTGGAAATTTTCTTGTGCTTTTAACCTGTAATGTTTTGGATTACTCCACCCTTTGTATGCAAACACAACCACCTCTAGAGTAATGATGTCCTAACCAGAGAGCCAAGTTTTGAACTTTATGTTTAGCTCCTCCTTGATCCATTTTATCTTCATCTGGCAAATGCGTAACAAATACTCAGTTCCTGCAAGCCAGTTTATCCCTCTCTTTTTCAATGAATACATTTTTTCATCCTCTGTCTGCACTTTGTAAAATATTTTTAGTCCATCATGATTCTTCTGAAGGTATTGCAAATGATAAAATAGAGCCAGACAATGAGTCCTATTCATTCATGCTGCGTCTCTGATGAGAGATTAGAGGTTAAGAATTTTCCATGGTAACTAGAATGGCTTAAAGGCCTTCTGGCAATAACATGACGGATTCCAATTTTAGTAATTCAGGAATAAATCTATTACTTTAAGCAAAGTTACTCCAAAGATACCCATTCTTCAACTTCTTACACCAGGTGAGAAGGCCAGTGTGCTACTGAGGGGCTGTAACAGCCCTGACTCCAGAAAGAGAAATAGTCTTCTGGCTTCGATGTAAGGTAAAAATGCCCATTTCCAGGAAACATCTGGCAGACACTTTCTGGTGTCTGCAGCTTTCATAGGGAGGGGTCCAGAGAGAGGAGAGGTTTGTTGGGGGTGAAGACTTATAGCTATAGGCAAATAGATCTATTGTGGGGAAATTTGCGTAGTCTATACAAATATTCACTGTTGCTTTGATCACCTTCAAATGCTTAAGGTTAGTTGCATGACTAAATTCCTATGAAGCATCGTATTTTTTTCATACAGCTTATTATTTGCTGGATTGGGCTGTTGTGAGAATGTAGGGTAATTATTCTTCGCAAACATATTTATGGTCCTTCCTGCCACCTGATGGCTGGGTGTGCTCATGCAGGGTAGTCACTGAAGTATTTTTTTAATGTACAAAATTTTTGCACTTCTAGACAGGAACTGCAACTTAAAGAAAAAACATTCAGCTACACTACAGTGTTAAGTGTAATCACAGATTGATTGATGTGTCAGTCATGACATTATCCAAAACCTCTCTGGATGGACTTACCTTTGCATGAGTTAGTGCAAAAAAAAGAAAGAAAATAAGTGGGACTGAAAAGAATAATATTTTTTTGAAGGGAGAGAAGTCTGGACACAACATATCTGCACAGAATGGCATTCAATTTTTTTTTTCTTTTGGCACGGTAAACCTAATTAAACAGTTACGTTTTAAAATCTTTATGAGAATCTGAATTATTAATGTCATCAACAGGCTGAAAAAATGTAGGTTAGGTGTGGGGAGACTTTGGCTCTGCAAAGACATTACTTAAAAGCAATTTTTTTTGCATGACTTGGCACATGTACACGCAGACTAGATAGTCACACTTACAATGAGGTTACACTTATAAATTATCTATAAAGGGTTGGTAAACACTGTAGGCTATTACAGAATCCACAAAGTCCATGGTTTTGTTATAACTATGTATGACACCCTCAACTAATGTGCAACCAAGTATAATTTATGAAAGTCATAGCCGTAGTATTGTTTATGATGTATATTAATCATTTATTAATCCTTTATGAACAATTTATAAATGCAATCTTAATAGAAAACATGTCTAACTAGTCACTCCGTTGCATTAGCTGCATCGGCGTTAGAGGTTGCAGGCCTCTGCCCCTACTTTTCAACAAGCTAACCAGTCTTTAGACAAGGCAATACCCACTAGCTGTTTCCTTACAGACTCCTAGGAAGTTAGAAATCTGAGAGAGGCATTATGAAGAGGTTTTGCTTGTAAGAAAATGTACAGAATCCTTTTTTTACATCTTCTTCAATATTTCAGTAGAGCTACCACAGGCCTGCTTCACAGAGTCCATGGGACAAAACTCCCTGCAGATGACTCATACATATTAAAGTCTATGAAGTCTTGATTCCGGAGGACTCTTGTATAGTTTGGTACATCAGACCACCAAAGTATGGGCCATATTTCTAGAACTGAGCAGAGGAGGGTGCTGTGTAAATGTGCACATCCGCCAGTCCTTATTGTTTCTGCAGGAAAATGGACAACGTAACAGAAATGACTGCTATAGTCTAGGCTACCATAATGTCTAGGAACAGATCCTGTCTTGCAGGATTATTCTTCTGCTCCAAAGCAATTCTGCCAGCCAAGGTACAGCTACTTGTGCTTGCTGCAGGCAAGCTCCACTTTTATGTGGCAGTGCAGTTTTATCACTGCTCTTTGCTTCTTTATGCATCCTGTGAAATCTCTCACTGAGGCATTTCATACCAGAGTACCATCCCAGTGCATTAATTCTTCACTTGTTCTTTTGCAGGAAACAGATCTCATTCTGACCTTTAATATCTCAATGCATCGTTCTTGGTGGATGGAGAACGGGCCAGGCTGCACCGTGACCTCAGTAACCCCAGCCCCAGACTGGGCACCAGAGGATCATCGTTACATCACTGTCTCGGGGTGTTTTCTTGAATATCAGTACATAGAAGTGGCTCACAGTTCTCTTCAGATCTTCCTTGCAGTAAGTGTTTACAGATAGCTTCACTTCCACCACCTTTTCTAGATTTCTTCCTGTAGATCTCCATTACCAATGGAGTATTGTGGCAATCGTTCACAAACCCTGGCACTAAGTGTTAGTTTTGTTATGAAACTCTGTTTTCTTGCAGCTACTGCAAGACACCTGTACAAGAAAAGCCCCAACATAAATGTTTATTGCTGTGAGAGCTGCTGACATGGCACAGTCTGTTTTCCTGACCTCCATTTTGACCATTGACCATGCCACAAATCATTTATAGACGGTTACATTCAAATTACACTATAGGATATAAGTTGTGACGTAAGATGCTACAGCTATATCTGTGAAAGCCAAATTGAATATAAAAGAAAAGCCAAAATGAAGGAGAAGTTTTCAACAGTAAAAATAGATTCACTGATCAGTTTGCAGCACCTAAAACTAATCAATTTGTCTTTAAACATATTAATCAATATGCCTTTGAGGTGAATGGGAAAGATTCTTCTCAAAAGAACAAAATGTTGTACCAGTGTGAAAATCAAAACCAGAAATCTTAAATTTTTTTAGGAGGATAAGAATACACTGTTACACTGGAGAAAATTTATAAGAAATGAAACAGCTTGTTTGGGGGGAAATTGATAGGCTTTTCAACCATATTTACCTGTACTAACAATTTTGCCTTGTGTCGTCTCTGACCTAGGTGAAAAGATGACATAAACATGGAATTAATTACCTGAATGGCAATCTGCAATTTTATGTTTGTTCTAGTGATACAAACATGTTTATGCCCAGGTGGAGATATATCTGACTGCAAATAAAACTGCTACTATACATCTAGATTTGGAACAATGCCTGGGTACATGACTCCCGCTGTATAAAAATTTTGGTCAAGAGATTCCAATGTTTTGTCCCAAAAGGGACCATATTAGTGAAAGAGAGAGGAAGTCTCGTTAGCAGATCCAGAAGTTAATGTAATTTAAGTTGGACAGTCCATAATATAATCCATATAACATGGTCCCCAGCTACCCAAAAAGTGAGCAGCGTTTCCATCTGTCTGTTCCCAAACCTAGCTGTAAATGGCCAAGTACCAGTTGAGTTTGGGACAATATATTTCTGTGACAATACATCTCTGCATGGGCTCTGTGTGTAAAAGGTTGGTGGCTGATTCATCTGAAAGCCCAGCTACCTTCCTTCAGTGGAGCCATCCCAGCTCTCCTCCGTGTTCCTCAGCTCGCTGTGTTGTAGCAGAGCAAAGGGACCCTGACCGAGTATGTAGGAAGGCAGGCACTGGATAAGTCTGGAAGAGAAAAACACCCCTTTCTCCAGAAAGTTCCTGCCTGTAATTTTGACAAGCTACAGCTTGTGCAAAGGAGACAAAGAAAAAAGTGCATCGAAATCAGCATGAATAAGTAAATAAGATTAAAATAGCTTTACAACTTTATTTACAAGCAATTTTTATCAATCAAACTTAACTTATATAATCATAGAATCAAATCATTTAGGTTGGAAAAGACCCTTAAGATCATTGAGTCCAACTGTAAACTTTGCACTGCCAAGTCCATTACTAAACCATGTCCCTAAGCACCACATCTACAGGTCTTTTAAATATCTCCAGGGATGGTAACTCCGGGCAGCCTGTTCACATGCTTGACCACTCTCTCAGTAAAGAAATTTTTCCTAACATCCAATCTAAACCTCCCCTGATACAACTTGAGGCCATTTCCTTTTGTCCCTATCTCTTGTTACTAGGGAGAAGAGACCAACACCCACCTTGCTACAACCTCCTTTCAGGTAGTCGTAGAGAGTGATAAGGTCTCCCCTCAGCCTCCTTTTCTCCAGACTAAACAACCCTAGTTCTCTCAGCTGCTCCTCATAAGACTTGTTCTCCAGATGCTTCACCAGCTTCGTTGCCCTTCTCTGGACACGCTCCAGCACCTCAATGTCTTTCTTGTACTGAGGGGCCCAAAACTGAACACGGTACTCGAGGTGCGGCCTCACCAGTGCCCAGTACAGGGGCACGATCACTTCCCTGCTCCTGCTGGCCACACTATTCCTGATACAAGCCAGGATGCTGTTGGCCTTCTTGGCCACTTGGGCACACTGCTGGCTGGTACTAAGCCAGCTGTTGACCAACACCCCCAGGGCCTTCTCTACCAGGCAGCTCTCCAGCCACTCTTCCCCAAGCCTGTAGCATTGGATGAGATTGCTGTGACCAAAGTGCAGGACCCGGCACTTAGCTTCATTGAGCCTCACACAATCGGCCTTGGCCCATCAATCCAGCCTGTCCAGATCCCTCCAGAGAGCCTTTCTACCCTCAAGCCCTCCACGGAAGACATCCAGGCTTACTTTTCTACCTTATTTTTCTGTATATAATGAATGAGGAACAGGAAAACATGAGGAATAAATAGTTCAAGCTCAATTCTGTTCCTCATGCAACAAGGTTTTTTGTCTATCTGTGCCTAAACAGAGCTGTTTCTAGATTAGGTCATTCTTTGCAAGCCAGGGGAATGGTTCAGAATAACAAACCATTGGTATTCCGCTAGCTGTAGCCAACTACAGCTGGTTTTATATTTCCAATCATGTTACTGTAAATGTGATTATCATCATGTGATCTATACCATATAAGTATACGTCAATTGTCCAAACCTGGTGCTTGCAACTTTACATCATTTTCACCTTCTCAGCTGTGGGCATGGGCTTCTTTTTCAAACACAAATGCTAGTATAAATTCACTATTATATTGAATGTGGTGAGAAAGAGAGGAATTATTTGGTACTGCTCAGTGACGTATAACACAAAGTTAAAGGAGCAGATATTGCTTGGTTTTCAGCAAACTAGCTTTCATCAAACTCAAGCCTTAGATCAGATTTCTCTCCAGTTAGTAGAAAGAAATTAATCTTTCCTTTCAATTTTCTATTATAGGCACTTAAGTGGATCTTGCACTTTAAGTATAAAACTATAAATTGCAACCTATAAATGGGTTACTTGCTTTCTATTTTTATTTCTATATGTTCATGATCAAGCTAATGTTGCTCTTCACTTTTTTATGGACCAGTAACACTGCAGCATGTTTTTAAGGATGTTTTCTACTGTTCTACAGATAAAAAGTTACAAAGACATTCAGCTACACTGAGGACCACTTATAGCAGTCTTTGAAAACATTATACTGAGTGTATTTTGTACAGCTTGCCAGTAAGCTCAGAAGGAATCCAGCTACAGAAGGTTAGGCTTCATACAGATATGATATTTGCTGTGGATTACTTAGTGGAAAGAATATGACAGCTAAGATAAAAGCTATAAAAACCCCATGGTTTATACTTTCTAAAAAACAACTCCCAAGGCGGGCTGTGGAATATTTCAAGGACTGTAGACAGATATTCTGTTGAGGAGGTGCAGAATGCTCAGAGTCTCCAAGAGACCTTCTCTTCCCCAGAGCAACATGTCCTAGAAGCAAACAGCACCATATTGTGAACCATGTGAATGCTGCTGCTAATTTTGTGCAAGTCAACACAGATTTTAGGGTTTTATGTCTGAAATTTTGGAGAATTTTAATTTCTTCTACTGCTTAAACAAAGTAGTAATTAAAGCAACTGGAAAGTTAAATGCTCCCAAAGGTCAGGAGAGTCCCCAGTGTGCAGAGGGGTGGTGTTCATTGTGTAATACCAGCCTTAGAGACTAGAGACAGATGTGTTGATGCACAGTTATTTTGTCAGCTTCTTCTGAGGAGTGGATTTGGCTCAGGATAGACAAACATGTGGACAAAATTGCTAGTTTAACTCACACTGAAGAAGCAACAGAAAATTCAGTTCAGGGGCCTCTATACTGTGACCGGCAGAATGCTCATGGTTTAGAAAAGCTTTAAAATGGGGATAAATTATTTGAGAACTCATGTGTGCAAGAAAATGCTCTCATAAAACAAGGATTATCCCAATTTGGGTATTTAACATTTATGTATGGAATTACTCAATTATTGTGGTAGTTGCCTCTCTGAAGAGGTACACCACCAAAATCTCAGTGCCACACTCCATGCTTGTCAGTTTTTGCTCTGTGCTCCGTACCAATACCTCCCATTTTGTTCATTTGAGACTGAGCCACATTGCTATCACTTTATGTCTTACCGTCTTCTTCCAGCAAGTTAAAAAGAGAGAGGGGTTCAAAGTGAAGAAGGGAGAATGCAATGGAGGGGAACCTATTTCATTCTTAAGTGCAGCTTTGCAGCGTGCAGTGCTGCAAAATAAACAAACATATTTTCAGGGCACCACCTGCAGCACGCAGCTGTATAGAACTGAACAGAACTGCTAAGGGTGTGATTTGTTCCGCTTTGTGTGAAACCCCAGGGTCTGGGAAAACATGTGGGGAAAGTATTTCCATGAAACAACTCCCTCCTTTCCTGCCCTCCCCAATTCTTGGTGAATATCATAGTTGAACTGTAAAGGGGAGAGCTTAGCTTCATCACACTTTGACAGAAACAGTAATTTATTTAACATTGTGCTGATACATGGAGAAAAAATGCATAGTTTCAGCCACAGCCAATTTGTTTGTTTTGTTGAACAAAGCTAACCCTCAAGGCAGCCTGTGCTCACACACTGAGCAAAATCCACCTCTTGACTCTTCTCTCCCAGGGAAGTTCTGTTTACAGGGCTATGACATCTTAACCACCTGGACCATCCAATGTGCTCTCCAAGCACCACAATTCTGCCTGTCCTTGGTGCCTACATATTACCAAAATGAACTGGTCTGGTGATGGCATGACTTGGATACCCATATGCTTCATATATTAGAGTGTCCTTATGTGCTTAATGGTTATTGATTCTTGCTGCTTACATCAGAGAAGCTATTTCATTTTCAGGACTACTGGGTTATCAAGGATAGATATACTTAAATTACTGATCTCTGGAGACAATTGTTCCAGGTAAAGAATGAGGTCAGTGGTATTAATGGAGATTTGATTTGCTACTGGTTTGTGAAATTTGAGTTGCATCCTATATAATATTTAGAGAGGCTGTATGTAAGTTCCCAACCACCCCTAAACAATAGGAGGTACTGCTGCCACTTCACCATGGGAAGGGTAGTGCCTGGGAGGGACACAGTGCAGGGTATGCACCCTTGCTAACCTTGGCATGCAATGTCGGTGCTTAAGGTGGTCATTGGCTCTGTGTATAAATAGTATATGCATCCCAGCTTTTTGGTCACACAGCTAAAAAGGGGTCACAAGCTCACAGTTTCACAGGCACCCACATCCATCAATGTCTAATTCTAGCTATGGATCCTACATACAATTTTCTTCATTTGCACTTTTTATTGAATTCTTGTCTTATAACAGAAGGTGGAAATCTTTTCAGTTCAGGCCCTGAGCTGTAGTTCAGGTCAGTGGGTTCTGCTTCCAGGACTACCAAAACATCCTCAGGAAAGTAATTTCATCTCTCTCTCTGTGTCTTCCCAAGTGCTGCAGAGAGGAAAGCATGCCTACATTTTTCATGTTCAGTTTATAAGACACTGTACCATTTGCGTAGATAGGGATCTCTCAGATCCCTCAAAATGCCTCTAAATGTGGATGACACCCAGTACAGTAAGGCCTTTGTGTGGTACAAGGAAATTGTAATAACAGTAATTGCACTTCATCCAGAAATGGAGTTCAGATTCTCTATGTCTTCCTTCTGCCTGTGTTTTACTCTTTGATTATGCATGACCTGCCCCCACTCCCACAAGGCTGTTCTTGAAAAAGCCAACAAATTAAAATCCATTTGTAGATCAAAACTCTGAAAATATGCAAATAATATTGCATGATAAAAAATCAGCCTTGGAGATAAGTGTGACAGAATTACATATCTATTTGCCAACGCAGGATTAAAAGTATTTATTATGCTTGTCTTTTCCTCCTCACTTACACACTCACAAGTCTATTGATTTTAGTGGAACTAAGTGCCTGAGTTATGGGAATAAGACTAATGTGAAGGCATCACCTTAGCCAATTTGTTTTTTAGTTACATAGCCCTCGAAAAGATGAACTGTGTAATATTATTCCAGTAAAATGAGTGGGGAAAAAGCATTTCTTATGTGCTGTATCTACATTATTGATGGTAACTTACATACCAAATAAATAACACCATAAGTAAACTGTTACATAAAAGTATTGACCATTTTCATAGTGATCCTGTCCACTGACTTTTATGTGCTGTGTATTAGTCTTAATTCCGTTTTGTTCCTTCCTGTATTTATACTTAAGTATATGCTTCACAGAATCATTAAAATTATTATTTCATGCTCTAAAATTTGTAATATGTAATTATCCAACCATACTAGTTACGGTAAATGTATACTATTTGGGATTCTGCAAAGTCTGCATCATGCATAATACCTTTCGGGCTCTGATGCTGTCAGATTGATTTAAAACATCATGAAGCATAACTGTGTTATTAAGATGCAATAATACAGCTATGCAGTTAGAATGCCAGCTTCAAAATCTCTGCTCTGTTGCAGACTTACAGTATGACCTTTGGCAGGTTGCTTAATTCATGCCAATTATTGTCTGTACTGTACAAACAATGGTTCTTAAATATTTCAGAAAGATGTTGCCAGGATAACTCCATTAAACATTGCAAGGTAATCAAATATTACAGAAAGGTTGTCCATGCATGCATTTAAGCACTTAGAACAGTAGAATAGCGTTAATGTTGCCTGCGTCTCTCAAGTGTTAATAATAATTAGAGTCGGGTGCTCTTAAAATCCTTAATGTTAGCATAGCACAGGTGACTCATGCCCTTGCGGAGAGAAGGAAGAGGTGGGTAATAGCGAATCCTCAAAGGAATTTCTTTACTGGACTGTCTATTTGTGCTTTAGACCCACATGCTCAAGTATGTTTCTAACAGCAGAACACTTTAAAGCTGTGCTGAGGACGGTATGATTCCAAAGCAAAGCAGCAGTTCCTGTCCAAAAGAGCTAACCTTCAAAGTACAAAACAAGCCGGCCAACCCATGCGGACAGAAAAGAGAGGAAAGACAGGAGAACAGAGTGGGAATGCTAGTTTGCAGATTCAGTGCGCCTCCTGTTTGGCCATTGTCAACTTTTTCATAGGCATGATAGAAAAACCCTAAAAAGGGCTATGAACCAGAATAATGAGTAATCTTGCATTATCTGGTAGAAAATTCTCCTAAGAGGCAGTGAAAAAAGAAAGTGTGTGAAAGTCTGAAATTTACCAAGTGGCTGACAGCGAGCTGCTGGCTCATCAGCAGTGCACTCTCATACTGACAGGAGGGAACAAGCCAGGTGGGACAAGCAACCGAGAGCCTTGCAGCGGAATGGGGTAGTTGACTTTCACTAGAAGAAACTATGGAGAAGAAATGGAGGGATAAAGCAATCTGTGGAAAATAATTTCTGCAGTTGCCTTCCAGGTGGGCTCAGTCTACGCTGGTCAGGAGCAAGGAGAGGACATGGCACACAGAGGCAGGAGACTGGCTGAGTGAGGGATCAGGAGGGTGCCAGCAGGACAGCAAATGCTATAGCAACAGAGACCTTGTAAAACTCCTGCATTTAGAGAGAGAAAGGGAAACCAGTCTTCTGCAAGGAAAAAGAAAAGGACATTCTATCTCTTTTTTCTTTTTCCTTTTAATTTTTTTTTTTTGGGGGGGGGGAAGACATTGATGAGACCTGAGCTGAGAAAAAGACTAGCAGTTTCTCCAGAGACACAGCAAATGACAAAGCACAACTAAAAGAAGGGAGTAGTGGGTGTAAAACATGTGGGTGGCCGTATCAGCAGGACAGACTGCACGATAGGAGGAGGGGCAAAAGAGCGAAGGCAGGGGAGATGAGGGAGGGAGTCATAGGAATGCATGAAAAATAAAAGCTGCCTAACTGATGATGTTGTTAGGAGTAAGGCAAACAGCAAAAGGGTGTTTCTGTGGGTCCCAAAATATGCATGAGTGGAACCAAAGAAAACAAAATTCAGTCCTGGCTTGCCCAGGTTGAAATGCTAAAAGTAAACCGGCAGGTCCTTTTGTCAGAGCTACAGAGACTCAGGGCAAGGAACAACCTAAGAACTTCTACTGTATTATAGGTCTTCACTGAGTTCAGATGGATAACACTCATGTTTTAGGAAGTGTCACCAGCTGACATAGGCTTTGGGTTCTGCTAATAAACCAGCATATCTCATTCCGGTGCTCAAAATACATACAACGAGATATGCTGGGGAGGGGGGGAAGGTAAAGATCAGACCTACTTGCTGCTGATGCAAAAAGCCAAAGCTCTTGCCAACCATCTGACCCTCAAAGGTAGCAGTAAACTAACGCTGGATTCTTAATTTTCCAGTCCTCCATTCCTTTCTGCTGACTAAAAGTGTCATATAGTACGCCTATTTGCAGTAATAAGCCTGCTGCCATTTTCCTTTCTAGCCAACGCAAAGGTCTTCAGTTGTGCGGGAAGCACATCTTGCCCATAAAAGCCCTCACTCAGATTTACCCTTGCTTGTTTTGTTTTCCCACCTCCCTTTTGACAGCAGCCTCCACCTCTCCCACACACATACACTCACGCACATACCTTGCACACCGGCTGCCTCCTCCTGTGCTTGTAGCGTGGTGAGAATATTTATATATGAGAAAGGAGACGAGCTCATGTAAGCAAGTTTTGACTCTTTGAACCTAATGGGGAAAAATATTTAATTAAGGTGGAGTTCCTTTCTAGGGCAACACAGTGATTGAAAGAAAATTGATTCTTAATTATATAGATGGGTACTTTAGAAAGACTTTTTTTTCACTGAAGGATTGGGCAAAACTAGCACAATGGGAAGAGGGTACGAATCATTGTAAAGTGCTAATTTAATAACATTGTCGTGCCGTGTTAGCAGAGGAGCAACACCAGGTTTGGGCATCTTTGACATTGCCTCAGAGCACAGTATATTGCTGTTTCTCTGTGTGACAATAATGTTAAAGCACATGTCATTAGTGTTTTGAAGGGTTACTATAAGAAGTGATTTCTTTATGCTTACACATATTAGGTGTTGTAGCTTCTATCAAATTTTACCTTCATTTCTTCTCTGCTCCTTGCAGAAAACTGAATTGTACACATTAAAGCATAAACAGTTTTTTAATGATCAGGGGGCTTTGTCAGTAGAATTGTACTAATTCATTTTCCTAAAGCCTTCCCTTCTTAAGGAACCGGGCTCATATAAACCTAAGTTATACGATAATTGTCTGAAAACAAGTTTGCCCCAACTCAGTGGAGAGATGTGAGCTTTAGAGTTACCTCACCAATGCACACAGGATTGTCTCTGAGAGGTTTATTTCCCTGATGGAACAAAAGGCAAGAGCACCAGCATGAGCGGAGACTGGAAGAAGCAGCTCTGCCTCTCACAGATCCTCTTGCACTAGCAAAGGCAAATAGTGAATGTGATTTGCAGGGGGGGATCAGAACTGTGATAACAAAGAGCTAAACATTAGACTCATTACTTTGAGGCCTCAGGGAAGTTTCCTGAGAATTTGTTTTGACCATCTCATATGTATTCCTTCACACAGGGGACTCTGATTCCGGTTGACCCTGTAAGGTAGATAGTTACATGACACAGCAATGAGATTATGGCTCCCCAGGTTCATGGCTGTCCTGGGGCTATGCAACGCTCATGGTGCTGTGCTGACGGGTGATGCTGACTTCCTGGCTTGCTTCCTCCCACAGCTGGGATTGAAATTATTCCTCTGTTGTTGTATTAGCCCAGTCCTATTACCATTTTTATGACACTGTCATACCATAAAAGCTGCATATGAACACTTTCCAGCTATATGCAGGTCAGATGCCTTGAACTGGGGTCTTTTTGCCTAGTTTTGGTGACCCTTTACAGGTTTTTTATGTTTTGAAGAGATTCTGGACAAGGAACCTAATCAATTTGATTTTCTTTCTCTACAAGTGAATTTGCATGGTAGACAAACCAAATTACACATGCTTTAGATATAAGACTAATATTAAGAAAAATGGCAATAACAATAAATAACACAAGCTTCTGTAGCCATAAGTATTCCATTACAACGTCTAATTAAACAAAAGGAATCCCTCTTCACACTGAAAACTCATAGTCAAGTGGCAGGTTCACCAACCCCATTCCTGAGCTGATTCTGAAGGTACAATAAACACATAAGTGCTGCTCCTTAGAAATATATAAAAACAACCAAAAACATCCAGCCTACAGTTACACCTCAGTATTGCCATGATCGGTACACTTGCTGATATTATAGTATTGCCTTGTTCTGCCATATACAAATGTGACAACCATTATTTTGGCATTTTGCTCCACAACCCATAAAGAATGTAGAGTTCTGGAAGCAAGAGGCCTCAGTCCATGAGTTAACATAATTTCTTCCTGAATATAAAAGAGGGAGTAATAAAACACACAGGCAAGTTTCTCACTTGGTCATGGAGAATAACATATTTTCCCCAAAAATGCAAAAAAGGCCAGTACTATGGCTGGTTTCCAGGTAAGGCTTTCAAATTTGTGTCACGACTTGTATAGTATAGTTTATGTTTCATTTTTGTGTGCTGTTAGCAGAGCTTCTGCTGCAAAAGATGGACTGAGTATATAAAAGTATAACATTCCTTTTGAAAATGTAGAATTACCTGTTTTGTAGCTTTAGTCATGACAATTCTGGTCACAATCCCATGGTTCAGAAGATTGGATCTGTTAAATTCACTGAAGACAAACAATGCGAACAACTGCATCTGAACCTGTATTGAAGATACTGTTCAATGACAGATTCCTAAATTTCTATAAGACAAGTTGAGTGCTTTTGGTAGAGTTAACTACCCCACTAAAAATACTAACTGTGCCTAGGGAAAATGGAAATCTAGGAAGCGTTTAGATGCCCCTTATCTTTAGAGCATGCAAAATAAAACCAATAATATTACCTTATGAATGCTGTAACTTTTTTCCCCATTTTCTAGCACAGACAGCTTAAGAAGTTTTTTGCTTTCCAGAAAAAAAAGTACCTAGCTTTCTGTGGCAACTGTGTACCCTAGGACCCCTAGAATAAATGTCCAAGGTAGGCCAAGAAAACTGCTCTTATTATTCTTGATGACTGAAGTTTCTCACACAATCTCAGAAGTAGAGCTGACTGGGAATTTTTTGAAGAAACATGATTTTTGGGGGAAATGCATCAGCCTGGAAATATTTTCTCTTAACATAACAGTGTCAATGAACTTCATGTAAAGTGTAGACAAGTGACGATTAACATAGTACCTGGTTTCCTGCTAGATTTCTCAGCTGGCTACTTGGGCTCTGGACTTTAATGGTACGTTTATATTTAGAGAGGACACATCCTAAAAACTGCAACATGATTATCCATAATGTTTAACTTTTGCTACAATCCCTGTCATGCATTTGGCCCAGACCAGCTACCACTATCCCAGACACTGTCAGGGCATGGATGCAGGGGTAGCACAAAACAGAGAGCATCTGTGATAGCCAGTTTGCACCTGTTCATCTTGTTCTGGGGGATAAAAAGGGCTTATCTGTGTGAACACAAGCTGTGCCATATCATTTGGCCTCTAGGCCAGAACACAGTCTCTGGGTTATTTCAGTTGCTACTATGTCTATGTACACTTCTGTACGTCCACAATGCCATGGCAATTACATATGTAGAGTCTGTGTTCCCTAGAGGTGTAGTAATACCAACACTAACCAGATCTCCAGCTAGTGTTTGAGTCATGCTGTAGCCCCACAGCATGGAGCCCAGGAAAGGAACAGGAACTGTAGCCTAGTAATGTGGGGGGGAAATTCAAAATTTGTAGGAAAAATTCAAAATTTTTAGTGCTTACATAACATGCAAAACAATGTGTGCAATAAAGAATGGTCATCTGTAGACACGTCTTAATGATCCTTAGCGCTCTGACTTCTGCAGTGTTGCAGTTCTCTGGGGACTGGAGTTTGAGATAGCTTTTTGTTGTAAATTTGCTGAAGCTTCCACCTGAAGCCCAGATTTTAAATGACAGGTAATATTCATTAGTGAAAAATGTCATTGTTCCATCCAACTGAAGAAAATTACTCTCCTATGAAATCAGAGGTAATCTCTTCTTTGCACATATTCTGAGTAGGTGTCAGCCAATCCTCACCACTTCTTTAATAGATGTTATCTTCACCACTGGTTGAACAGGTAGAGAGCACATTCGTGCACTCCTGATGTGTTTGGGGGGCTTTCAAGATGTGCTCCTTAGTAGCACCATTCACCTAAACTGTAGCACTATTGAAATATCAGGTTTTTGGTACTCAGCTGCTTGAAACTGATTGGCATAAAGAGATTCACATTTTCAAAACCAAGAGACCATTTTTTTCCCAGCAGGCAGCATCCTTTCACCTCTACCCTTGAGCTCTGCCAACTTAACCTCTATTTGTTTCTGGACACAGTAAAGGACATAGCTATTTCTTAATGTATCCAAATTAATAATGAAATGTTGGGACTTTTCCTCTACGTTATTTTATTTTTGGATGTTTGAGTTTTCTGCGAACAGATCGGTCATGTGGGCGTAGTCACAACCTAAGGAAAAAAAGAAGCCTCTGCAAAACCACAGGAGCATTTGTCTGCTGGTAATGATTGTTGCCATAGATGGGAATTCAACATTGACATGACAGAATTTATTTTTCCTTATATGTGGACAATGATCAAGTAGTGACATCTGGAATCTACCCCAGAGGTTCAAGTCAATAAAACATTAATAGCTGCCATTTCCAGTGAGGAGGGTGTAACAAGAGCACAGCAGAGGAATCTCTGACATTTTTGTACCTATTGTTCTTCCTAACTGTTTCCCTTCCACATATTCTTCTAAAGATTAGGGGAAAAAAATCTGGGACTGAGATGTCATTCCCTGTCTCTGATTTGGGTAAACTGCTGTTCAAACATCCCTGTTTTCTGTGAGTGCTCTGCTGGGAAACGGCTACCGAGAAGGGGCTGGATCTTCTGGTCCTCCTCACTCCCACTGAAGCTGGGAGGAGTGTGGACTGACCGCACACAATTGATTCACAATAAAAACCAGGCACAGAAATCAAAGCAATGTCATGCAGCCTCAGCTGAAGCACTCACCAAGAGATTACCAAGGCTTTCCTTAGTAATTGAATTCAGCATATTCAGCCATGACGAGTAGGGGGAATAGAAGGACAGGCGAGCCTTGCTTCAGAAAATCCTGTTCTTCCCATTCCTCTCATTCAGTGAATAAGTATTAATAGTCACTTATGCGTAAGAAGAAATAATGAGGTTTAATGAATCTCCAAAGATCAGCTACTTCATAAAAGCAAATGCCACACTTTTATCAGTTAAAGGCCTCCAAGTCCAACATCAGCAGCAGAGGGAATTTTTATTTTAAAGTAAATTGCACCCAGTTTCAGTAAATTATCATAGAATGATTACTCGACTTTTATCCAGTCAATGTTATGGCTCCCTAGTGAATTGGTTTATTGTCAGTATGTCTGCTTCAAAACATGTCTTCCCTAGAAAGCATTCCTTCATTCAGCTTCTGCCGCTGGAAGCAGGCAACAGCTTGAAGCTAGCAGCTGCTCTTGAACAAAGCAGGTAGAGATGCAGAAAGGCTGCCGAATCCATAACAATAAGCACATCATGACATAATTACAGTAAATCTCCAGAGTGGTCTGTACACACAAAATGCCATATGTTTTGGGTAGAGGAAGTGTGCATTAGTAAAACCATGGTATAACGTAAGCATTTTCCGTAGTAGTCCTGTTAGCGTGAAATTGATATTTTATCTCAAAAATTAGCATCGACAGAACAGAGGATAGCACTTGAATGGTCAGCTAATTAGACTGGAGGGATATAGTAAATATCTGGAAGGGCAAGAGCAGGTGATGGAAAGGTTGGGGGGGATTTTCCAGTTGTAACTGTGCATAATCTAATAGCTGGTGCATCCATTTAACCTTTCTTTGATATGGTCTTCTTTCACCACTGCGTGTAATAGCTGTTCTGTTTTCTAAATGTCTTCATTTGACTTTGAACAGGTTAATAGGATTTACTGCTTCCACAGCCTGCCTATACAAAACAGATTGTCAATATGGACAATACTTTGTGGTCTGTCAGGGAATAATAGACTGCTTTCTCCATCCCTGCTTTTAGGAAGTGATTTAGTTTCCTGAAGATTTAGATACAAATGGGAGAAGGGCGGGGGGAAAGTATTTTTTCTGTGTGAGTCTAGCGTGAGCTGGCACTGCTAAATAGCCACTTGGCATTTGCTCTGTCAGCTGGTGGTGCCTGCCTCATTTTCAGATGGCAGCCTCCTGATTCTTTGTTAGAGACGTCTGCAGAAATTTTGCTGTGGCTAGGTACCAACTGTACAAAATGCATAAACCAGATACATTTCAAAGATTGCAGTGGACTCCTGTAAACATTTTCAGTTACAAACTGCATGAATTGATCTTGCCTTCAAAAGCATTAATCTCCTAAATCATTGTTTTGTGCTCTGCCTGAACCTGCATTTTAGGTTTCAGTGGCTTTGTGTTTTGTAAAGATGTTTCTAAAATGACTGTGTGTCATAAGAAAAGGATTTTTCCCCGGCTGTTAGCTCTTTCTTGCTATGATTATTGCTTCCTGCTGCAATGATCAGAATATAACGATGCAGCAGATTTTACAGGAATGTAAACTGCATGAACTAAACAAATTGCCATTTCCCAAAGTATCAGGTCCTTTCCAAACGCCGCCTGCATGTTTACACCTTTATGAGTTGTGAAGCTCTGACTGACAGAAAGAGGTTAGTGTCATTAAAAATGGTGATACTGGTTATATGTAAAACATAGGTAAGCAATATGTGCTGCATTTTCAGTCTCCTTTTGATCTTGGAAATAATACTGTCAGTGGGAGGTTCACTGTGAGCCTAAAAATTACCAGAAGTAGTAGTCATGTAATGCTATGATTTTTAAATATTGGGGATGAACAAAATCCCACCACAGTACATGGTATTCTCTATCTTGGAATGCTCCTTCTGTGTAGCTGTTCAGCTTCCTTAAACTTGCTGATTCATTTTAATTAAAACAATCTAGAAGAACATGAGCAAGAAAAAAGAATTAGGTCTTTTGTTTCCTCATTGTGTAATTGTCCATAAACTAAAAAACCCAACAGATTTGTTTACAAAGTCATACGAAGGTGTTATCCTTTTGCACGCTTACTGGGAAGCACCTCGGATGGTGGAAGATGTATAATCTCAACTTGGATACTAGCAACAGTCGATGTACTCCCAGAACAACAAAATTAACCTGCCTGTTTCCAGTCAAGGGGCAGCCACAGATGGCAGTTGCCATCAGCGGACTGAACTAGTACCCTGCACTTGAGCAATGTTTAATCGCATGGGGAGTTTGATCTCAGACCACCTCTGAACTTTAGGCTGAACTTTGCAAAGGCACCTTCTTCAGCACTAGCACGCTTAAGAGCAACAGGCTCTGTTTGATCCACAGCTCCTTAGAGGGCTCGACTCAGCACAGGAAGCTTTGAACAAGTCTCGGGGGGGAATTTTGAGGAGGGTATGAAAAGTGATTAGACCACTAGCCACCTCATAGAGTGATTCAGTGGCATTTCTCAGTTAGCTTATGCAGCTGCATAGATCATTCAGGAGCTTTATAATTCTTCCTCTAACTTCAGGTATTTAAAAAAGAAACTTTACTGAAATGAAAAAGTAGCATGTTTCCGAAAGACTGTTAAAAGTTTTTTCTGTCCTGAACCAACCACCATCTGGAAACATTTAAGCAGCGTTTGGAGCCGCTAAAAATATGGTAGGATCTAGAAGGATATAGTTGCTGTATCAGAACTGTTGTTTGTTGCAGTTGTTATTGCTTGATTGTTGATGCTGTTGTTGTTGTAATTTGATTTTATCATCTATAATTATTGTCTCTGGATTTGATCACTTAGAATATCAAATATCATCCAGGGTGAAATCAGAAACTAAGTATCATATACTGCCAGATTGTCTTTGTAGAACTGCCATTGTATACGATAAATTTATGTTTGTTTACCAAAGCTACCTTAGCATTCCAGATACGTGACAGAGCATCTATTGAATATTACTGAGCTTTACACAAGTTACCAGAATACGGTATGTGTGTTTGATATTTTTTACTCTCATTTAAAACAAATGGCACTTGTCAAAATTGCAACCTGTTAACATAAACTTGGGCATCATTCAGCCATCCTCCACACACAAAGGCACTTTGGCTATACTTCATGCAATATGGGGCCTTTGTTTGCTCTCCTTCCTGACAAATGACTACACTGAAGCTACAGAGACAGACAGACTGCCATGGAAGAGCACACAGCAATTTGGAACATGCATGGGGCTGGATTTTTTCAGCACCATCTCCATAATAATACACCTGTGACTAAAGCAGGTGATTGGAAGTGGAGTGGATGCATACAGACAGATGGATTAAGACAGTAGTAATTGTGCTTTCACTTGATTATAATATTAACAGGCTCCAGGTGATTTCTATTTTTTACAGCGTCACTCACTCAACGCATCCCAGCAGGCTTGGAAGCAGAGTAGAGATGCATCCTGCTTTTCACATGAACCTGCTTCCAGCATGAGCACTTAAAAGAGTTCTTCTGTTGAAAAGCAATTAGCTTCTGCAGTCTAGGGTGCCATTTAGAATCCAGGCTCATGTGTTTCATCATAAAATTGACCTTTTTAATTTTTTATGTCTGAGATTCCCCACTAAAAGAGTAAGCATTAAAAAAATACAACCCTAGAGAAAATACTGAAGGCACATGTAGAATTTATTAAAGGATGTCTGGCCCTGAAGTGCTGCAGATAGCAACTCCATATGAATATAATAAATATGAAGTATGCAGTATTGTGTGCTTAATTTTTAAATAATTGGTGTCATTAGGTAGCATAATGATACCGATTATATAAAAAGCAGAGGGAAGCAATATGTGCTACATTTAGAGACTCACATTTTTCCTGTAGTAATTGCTTTTCCATACAAATAGTATCTGCTTGTTGATACCTTTGAGTAACTGTGTACTAATTATCCTAATGTTTCAGAGTTTGTTTTGCTTTTTGTAACACTGCCTATCTCAGAAGTACACTTTTTGACAAAATTTTGCATCATTTTGATGTAACGGAGACTTTCAAAAGACATTGACATTCAGGACAGGCAAAAAAATACCTCTTCTGCCCAGACAACTTGAGTAAAAACATTGCCAGCAATAGTAGCATCTTCCCTCCATCTCCAGGAACTATCAAGTTTCCATGGAGACATTAGTGTGGTTCAATAGTGCAACAGTCCTCAAGGTTTAAAGTGCAAATAGATGTTAAGCATTAGGAATTTCTGACAGAAGCTGACATAGTTTTAGACCAGTCCTTCAGTATTTTTGCTCTAAAATTTAGTGGCAAGTTTTGCTTGCATCTCTACTCCTCAGAAAGAAAGAGGACATGGCAGAATCTTTAGCTCTGCTTGGAAGTGGTTTGAGGTCAGCTAAGATTCTTGAAGCTGACCTCTACTCCAACTTATGATCCAGTATTCAATACCCCTACAAAATGATCCTCTGTTGTAGTAGGGTAGAGACACAGTGCAGAGAAGAGCAGATTTAGGAAGAAGCAAGAATATACATATATACAACATACATACACATATATGTGTGTGTATGTATATTATTATTTCATAGAGTTTAATTTGGCTGACTGCCTCACAGTCACAGTATTTCTTAGAAATGAATGAAGCAGAACCCACTGCAGTCTATATAGAAAAGATCTTCAGATGATGTGCTGTAGAGCATAAATAGGACATGTAAAGAAATTTTCAAGATTTATGGCTTGTGTCACCTATGTGGCTGTATTCAGCTTCAGACCCAGCCCATGCTGGGTGGATACTAAATTGTAGAAATTCAGTAAAGACATTGTTATATAGACATTATATAAACATCAGAATAAATCAGAAGCCCATCAACATCAAAACTCTATCTCTGAGACTGCCAATGAACAATGTTTCAGAAGAAGCCATAAGGTAACTCAGTTCCCATAATAAATTTACTGGTAATATTGTACTCTGGTCTGAATGATGATACACAATAGTTTTTGCCTGAACACAGGCTATCCTTTAAAAAAAGTACCAAACTGCTTAATTTTCTGGGAGGGGAAAAAAAAAATAAACACCAAACCAAAAAATAACCCCAAACAAAAAAACACAAGAAAACCCATATATCCTGTGCCATTTAATCTTTTCAACATCCCCTCCTTCTCACCTCTGAAACTTTTCCGTACAGCACACTAGGTCACTTTTTCTTTCTTTCTTTGCTCACTGTGGATGCTCTAGCTCATTAAATTGTATCACCTCTTTCTCTTTTTATCATTTCCCAAGAGCCCAGTTTTGCACTTCTAGAACTGGTTAATACTTACAGCTTTATTTCTATAGCCTTTCTCTTGTCTTCCTTGCTCTTGCTGCCAAATGGGGCTGGTTTTCTTGCACCCTTTTTCCTGATGTTTGCTGAATCACCCTGAAGCCGCCTCTTTTGCCTTAAAGCTTTCCAAACATCTGAATTTATGTAAATTACTCTGGCTGCGATCACCCTAACATTTTCCCTACTTGTGTGACTTATACTTGGTTTTCTAAGAACTCTAAGAAGTTTCTAAAAACTTCTCAGTTTTTACCCCATGGTGTACTTACTCTGTATGTTTGTCTTGTGTTATTTAGACACTGAGCCCTTTGGGGCACAGGATGTCACTTTATCTATGTTTATAATATACAGTGTAAAATTATTGCCCCCCATAAAGCAATAGTGAGGGCACAATTATTTGGCTGATAAATCAGTTTGAAAGAACACTTCCAATGATTAATGACCCTGTCATATCTACTAGGACACCTAATTGTTTTTGAGGTACTGACAAATATAACAGTTGTTAATTATACCAGCCATAGTCTGCTTAGTGCTCAGACAATGTTTTACTATCATTGCAATGGCAAGGAGTCTCTGAAAGTTACTTTGCCATAGTTTCCTTCCCTTTGCAATACATGCTGTAATAAGAAATTCTGTGTTCGGGATTTTCCTTGTTAATGAGTTATTTAAGCTTAAGCTCCCATAAGCCACATTGTGAGAAGAAGCACAGGCAAAGATGGAGGGCTGAAGCAGCCAGCAGAAGAAAGCACTGTACTTAGAAAACTAATTTACCTCTAAGTATGGTAGATTGCAGCTCCCTGAAGCAGAGTCCTTGCTTTCAGAAAACCAATTTCTGGCAGATTGCAGAGGTTATTCCCCTTTGGTTTTCCAGTATCAGACAGGAGATGGGAATGGAGGACCCTCTCTCAGGGGGCTGGCAGCCTCACAAAAAAACAGATGGGACCTGACAGGCTATTTCCAGGAGATGGAGTCTCTGAAGCAGGAAGGAGGGATGCCTGAATGACTATGGGGAAAGCTCCTGCTTTTAAACTGGGTGAATCAAGGACTCTTTTGACAGAAGGCAGAATCCTTTCAGAGACTACCAACTGTCCTGTTTGTTATGTGACAGTCTCATCAGCCAAAGGTTGTGTTAAGAATTGTGAAATATTTGGCTAGTGTAACGTTTGACCTGTACAACAGAAACTGTCTCTACTTGTTTTTGACAAGGACTGTTTGTTTTGCTTTGTTAATTTGTGCCCCTCCTTTAATCTCCAGCCTCCATCATGTAAAAGACCCACCTCACAGATAACAACATATCTCCTCACCCTGTGTCATCATTTAAGTTTCACCCACAAGGGAATCAAAGCATCCCACTTTTTCTTATTTCTTACAAATCCTTTAAAACTAAAAAGAAATATTTTCTGAAAATACTTGAAATTTAAACAGTTAGAGGTCTGCTCATGACAACCTTTGAAATTCTAATCTCTCATCTTGAAAATGTAATTGAGTGTTTGCAGAAGCTGCACACTACGTCTGTCAGAAAAAGGCTGTCCCCAAGGAGTTAGCTCTCTGCTTCACAGGCATGCAGGCAGGTACCCTTCTTCACCAGCTGCAGGAAAGCATGCCAGCTCTTTAGCAATTGATGAGAATAAGCTTCTGCAGAAAAAAGAAGGCTGGATGAAAAAGTCCAATATGTAGGTCCTGATCTAGTCTGCTGAACAAAGGTGCTAAGTTTGTAGTGATTGGAGAAAGATAGATGCTCCAGAGGGCTGTTCAGCTCTTAGATACACATTCTGCTTAAAGCAGAGATGTACTAAAAATGCAGATACAGGTTTGGGCCATGGTTTGTGTGCAAGACAATGTGTATGGGCTCTTTCTCAATGCAGGAAAGGACCTGTGAACAGAGACTGAGGTCTTGTATACAAGGGGTGAGTGAAAATCCACATCAGAACCAGTGCTCATTTCAAACAATTGACCCTGAGACAGTGCTTCCCACCCTTGGAAAAAAGGGAGAGGGCAATAAAACCTCACCAACACAGGAGGCAGGAATCTAAATACGCCCCAACCCCAAGTGCTGAAAGTTATAGCAGAGGATTAAGAGTCATGAGACCATACAGTGATTCTGCAGCTTTAAGTCACCTCCCGTCTTCCTGCCCCTGGGCTGTGGCAAGGTCTGATGTGACCCACACTGAATCACTGCTGATTCTATGGGTGCTTCTGAGAGCTGGTCTATGGGCACAGCACTTGCAACACTGTGCCCCATGCTCTCATTTACAGCTAGGGGATTCTTAGAAAGTGACTTCATCACTGCATCTTGCAGAGCTCTTCCTGGGGATCCTTTCCTCACCTGTGTCTTTGACCCAACCAAAAGAAGCCAGTGTTATGGCCAGACATCATTGTATCTTGCACAGGCATTCAATAAGTTTTTAAGCAGCTTTCTGTCTTCCAGGAAAGGCACTGCATCCTAACATGTTTAATACAGTTATTGTTTGTTGCAATATTAGAAACAAGTCTCTAATATCTTTTGCCATCATAAACATGTATTTCAATGAATTTCAAATATGTAGGAAATCAAATCTGGCATAATGTAAACATTATGTAAATTTGGATTTTTGATCCACAGCAATGTATTTGTAGTTGCACACCCATTCACATTACAGAGATATGCATATGTTCAAGTTTTAACTAATAGAGTCTTTGCCAATTCCTCTTTAGACCTTTATTATCCCTTTCTTTTAATGCACTTCATTCATCATTTTTAAAAATTAGACCAATTTAGTAACATAATTTGAATCCATAATTGAATTTGCTAGCTACTCCCAGACTTTAGAAGTTAATCAAATGGCATAGTTTTAAACACATTTTCAGCACTTGGGAAAAACTATGTCAGTGACCAATCAGCCCATTTAAAATGGTAAACTCTTATGTCTCATTCTCAGCCAGGTTCTGTACTGATTAAAGTTTCTCTCTGCACAAATAATAGACTAGACTTTTTCCGTTCCCTGATAAAAATTAATAACATAAGGCTACGCGGAAGGATTAATAAAGTATAATTCCAGTTAAAAATGGGAAATGACAAATAAATGAAAAATGCTAAGTGAGATGGAAGAGAGACTTGTAATTGTGGAGCACTAGAACCATATGTCAAATGCCTTCACAGGAAAAGGCAGAAAAGGAAAATCCCACCGGTAGCTCTGTGAAAACGCCAGCACAACTGCTTCACTTTCTTACCAGAGTGCTGCGGACTCACCAGGGACACCTTACCTGGTCTAGCATTTGACAAGTTAGTGTCTCTGTTTATGTGTGCTGTCTTTTCTTCCCATTCTCTCTCTCTAGGCCTGAAAAAAGCTATTCAGATTAAGCTACCAGAAAGTAACTCAAGTAAATTAGGCTGGACCAACATGTGTCTCCTATCCGAACAACTCAATATATCAGAAAGCTGGCTTGTTTTAGGCCCTGATATGTTTGAACTGTTGCTTCTATCAGATTTGCATGGATTTGTGTCAGACATGATTTGAAGTCTGGCAAACAAATAACGTGTGTATATAAGTAACACGATTCTGAGGATGTGCAGGTGTCTGGAATAGGAGAAAAGAAAATGTTGGATTTTCATGGAAATGCAAATGGAAAATAAGGATTTGAAAATTCATGCAATGCCATTTCAAATATCTTTAGAACCAGATCATTTTCCTGCCCCAGCTGTATAACTTTACCAGCAAAAACAAAGATGTTTATGCTGCTATATTTAAAATAAGAAATCTGAAATCTGCTCATGAAAATGGCTTAAGCTATAGTGGCAGAAAACTGATTTTGTTAATATATTGTACATCTCTTTTAGAAACCTTTGCGTGTGTGGCTGTATTGATTCTCAGTGCAGATATATGCTTTCATTTTAATATTAGCCCTTCCTTTGTTGGCTTGTGGGCAAAAATGTTGAGCAAAGGATTCAATGCAATCAGCATAATCCTCTGCCCTTCCTCTCAACAGAAGTAACACTGTTTGTAGAGCATAAAATATATAACTTTTAGCACACCAGAAAGTCTTGCAAATGACATGTTGTAGCTTCACAGCATATTTACTTTCAACTCTCTCACCTCCTTTCTTAACAGCTTTTCTGGGTAGCCCATAAAGCCACCCCAGCTAATGACACGTAGGCAGCATGGCTTCACTGGACACAACAGGCAGTGCGCCCTAGATGGCAGGAAAAAGAAACTGGAAAAGGAGAGGCCAAGTGCTGGCAGTGAAATGAGAGACATTTCTTTCCACTGCTTTTACTTTTCTTTCTTTATTTTTTTCCCTTGCTGTTAGCATCACCCAAATCTTTTCATGCCAGTTCCTCTTCCTTTTCCTCCTATTGCCAATTTTACAGAACAAACCAACAACGCAACAGCTCCCTAGCACATGTGCAGTCAAATATTCACCCCATTTATGTGAGAAAATGTTCAACCTTTCATCAGCTTCAGAGCTGTAACACTACCTACCTCTCAGAGAATGAACTTCTTTCAGGGCTTTGATACTGGGATGCCACAACGGTAATTGTGTTGCTAAACAATTGCTGGTGGAGACTCCCTCCTCTGTGCATGCAGTTACATTTTTCGGCTCCCTCACCTAACTCAGCACTGTCATGAACTCAGGAATTGTGCTGCTGCTTCTTCAGCAGAAAAGGAAATTAACAGCATCATTGCACAGTGATGTTTCACCTCATTTTGACATTTCATTAATTGGGAAAAGCCCTAGAATGGTTCCAAATCAGTGTATTATTAATTTAAACTCTTTCTGCATATTTTTCTCCTAAATAGAATATACAATTATATTAGATATAACAAAGAGTACTGTGATCATTTGTGGTTCTTTCTTTCCATTAAGTAATTAAAATGGGGAGAAAATTACATTTAAATTCCCTTTTTTTTATTTAGCAGTTATTTTGAAGGCGTTCAGAATAACTAGTGTTCCTGGCACCATTGTTCCTGTGTTGTCCATAACAGAAAGAGGCAAACTAGTAAATTAAGTTAGTTATATTTTTCTAGCTAGTCCTCACTTAGGATTTCCAATAGAGATCCTAGAAATATTGGACTAATTTTATCTTTAAATAGCAAGATGAAAAAAGTCTGAGAGCATTGGTTGTTATAAAAAAGACCATTTAATTCTCTGTGGGTATCAAAGTAAGTGAAATAATACTTAGAGCTTCAATTAACAACATTTGGCTAAAGGCCAAAGAAAAATTTACAAAGAACTAGAGTATACTTCTCAGACTGATTTTTCCTGATAGAATTATACTTTTAAAAGTAAGTCCTACCAGACTCTAATTCCCCAAAACCTGGGCTCATTTCCAAACTTAAACTTGAAGATTTATCACATTTCCACCCTCTATTCTGCTTCCCAGGCACTATCTGCTTTCAGCAATTAATACAAACGTTATGGGGTTTGATTTGCTTCACTGCAGCATGTGAACTCAATTTCTTTTCATTTGTAGTTTGAAATAGCATAAGCCTCTTTGTGACAGACTTTCACATTGCACTGGTACTGCTTACTGAGCCATGCGCTTACGCCATCACAGTCAGCTATGCGGACCGCATCCCTTTTGTTTTAGTCTAGATACGCTCACTTTGTGCCATGTCAAGGCAGGAATTTACAGACAAGTGTTATAACTGGGTTGGAAATGGGGTTTTCAGCCACCTGACTAATGACACACATAGCTTTAGATGGGTTAGGATGGAAGTGGAGGAAGCCCCACAGCTAAGATTACACAACTACTCCAGGGATTAGAGCTTCATTTATTTTCATTGTGCAGAATGATATTCTTGCAAGGTATCTGACATGTCACATATCTCAGGTTGTTCCCACATTCATTTGCTCACACCCTCACTTACAGACTAGCAAATGTGTCCAAACAAACCAAACTTTATAGCCATCAGCTCCAACCAAACTTCCACCAGCCTCCACCACCAGCCATTACTGCTGCAAATTCTCCTCGAGCTATCTGGTGTCTTTGACGGTAGCTGGAGCAAGTATCAACATCAGATTTGAGCTGGTATCGGTAAATCCTGCATAGGCACATTTCAAACTTGCTTCCTTGCCAGAATTTCTGCTCAGGAAGAAAAGCATTCATTGGACACAGAAAGGAAAACTGACTGATCAAACGCAGTTGAGAGTACAGTCATCCCACGCATGCAGATGTATACAAAACTCCTAGGTGGTCTAGAGCCAGCCTGCTCCAGCCACAACTGAGAACAGGCTGGAGAGCTTGGCCACCAATGTAACTAACAGCTCTGAGGGCTGCAGCAGCAGCGGAGCACAGGGACATCTGGCCATCCCACAACCAAAGGAAGCATCCTCCTGGGATGGGCTGATAGGGTTTGAGAGCCACTCTGTTCTGGCCCACCAGTCCCAATACGTGCATCAGGTATGACAAAATGAAAATTACACCCTTTGTCCTTAAAATCCGTCTCTCATTCCTCTCTGTTGCACTTTTGAATGTGCTGCAGGAGTTGACTGCTGTTGCGTTGCAGCATCCCTTGAGAATTTTCAAGATGACAACCATTCCTCACTCATCATCAGAGTGTCTCTTACCTGTATTGATCCTCACAAGATTTTTTAACAACGTGAACAAAAAGGAACTAACTTATGTTAGATTAATGTAGCTACACCCCTTTCTGCTCTCCTTTATAATAATAAAGTCATCATCAGTCTGGTGTTAAGGGAGCTGTAAGAAGGAAATGAGGAACTTCAGAGAAAAAGTACATCTACCTCACACAACAGAAACCATCCAGAAATACCCAAGCTAGCCCTGAGCAGCCTAGTTCAGAGGCTAGGAGCCCTGTGCGCTGCCAGAAATCATCTACCTATGAGGCAATCCTTTCTTTAGCTCAGTTGCAGTACATTTTAAATTGCACAGTTGTTATACTCAAAGTCTTACATGCTTGATACATGCAGCTAAGAATTTATTGACGCCAATTAAAGATCTAACAGTCTTATCAAAGCGCAACAGTTATTATTAGCCCTGTTACAATGGTACTAATAGTCATAGCCTAGATTATCCAATTACTGAAGGAAAATCTGATTAACAACACCGTTAAAATTGTTATGCAAAAACTTTCCAGTACTTACACCTTTCTCTTGTGTTATACTCATCCTTCCAATGTTCTTGGGCATCTTAAGGCCACGATGTTAGTTTTACTTGTACTGTATCACAGCCTGAAAGAATGGTATCTGAAATGCAGTATCCTTTCTCCTAGACCACCCTGCTGTTGAAAAGTCAGGCTTTAAAATTAAATACACGGGGAATATGGAAAGATGATAGAGTTATGCATATTCCCAAGATAATTTTTTTCAGAGGAAAACACTTTTCACAGCTTTTTTCACAGCCTTTTAGGGGGAAAAAAAATTCTCTTTCTATCCTATTTTCCTCTGAAGTATGAAAAGGTAGAAAAGGCAAGAATGAAGAAAGCTGAGGGGAAAAAAATTAAAATACAGTATTTATGTGATAATATATGTGAACAAAATTAGACATTCTTGAAAGTTAAACAAAGATGCTTAATCTTCCATTCATGTCTACCATTAACAAATACGTCTGGTGGTGGGAAAGCCATCTGAAAATGTAAAATTTATCAAAACACAGTAACCCAAATACAATGGAGAGTTATCAGATGTAGGTTATTCTCATATCTGATTTCCGCTTGGATTTGCTGACACTAAATCATCTGAGTTACAAGCTTCCTCTTAGTACCGTACTCTGGCTGTCCTCATTGATACCACCTGAGAGTCAATGGGTGCACATCTTCAGTTTATGGCAAAGATTTTTGCGCTAATCTCAGCAAATGTTGTTTACAAGATTTGCCTCCATACTGGGGGACTGTGGACCTCCTTCAGCCATAGCATTTACAAGGCCTTCTAGTCAGAAAATATGCAACCTGGTTTGCTTTTTGAATAAGTAAACACCTGCATACTCAAAAATGATAAGCGTCACTGAAAATACAGGAGTGAGGTGAAAAGCAAGAAAACTGGTCTTGTCCACTGAAGAGCCAGAACTGAAACTTGAGTTACAAGATACTTACACAGTAATCTCCCAAAAAACCCAGTATTTATATTTATTGAGTTGTGCATGGAACAGCTGAATGCAGTTTCTATAGAAGCAATGTAAACATCCGCCTTTCAGGGCTGCGAGATAGATCTCAGCTCCTGTACATATTTCAGAATATCCAGGCTGCTAGAAAAATGAGACTTAATGTCCAAAGAAATGTGAGTAGGAACCCTGCTGTGAAAATTTTTTTATCGTAGGTTGGCGCTGACATTTATAACAGCAGTAAAGCAATTGTTGGAGCTTAATAGCATGATGCATTCCCAGTTACTGCTATGTACACATATCAGCCAAGATAGCCTCTGCTATCAGCCAGTATCATCCAATCTAGGTTAGCAGTCAAGAGACAATGATGTGTCATCTTGCCACAGTTAAAAACAATTCTGTGAAACTTAGAGTATCACACAGTTTGTCAAGTATACTTAATTGAGTTAAAGTATCTCAGCCTCTGATCAAATCCCTGTGGTATCATAGTGACATAACAGGCAACAACACATGACAGTACGAATTACGGAGAGTCTTAAATGATAGGTAAATAATTTGAATTGCAAGAATGGAAGTGCATCGGGGGATGCTGGGAGTGCTATAATAAACCCGAAATGCAATGTTCCAATAGTATCGCATCTACTTGCATTCTTGATCTTGTTCACAGTTCCATTTATGTACTGATGAGATATACATGAAATTACAAGTTCCAAATGAGCCAATTTGTTTTGTTCTTTTAAAATCTGAATTCACACTGCTGTGATTTTTGTCTGATGCCCAATTTCAATTTACCAAGATATTCTAATGCATCTCATTTCTGTGTTTCCTATTTAATGAGACATATACCACAGAGTGGTAAACTGTGAGCTGACATTGTTTTTCAGGTTTTATCCAACTTTTAAAAAAAAAATCCTGGTATGATTCTCCTCGCCTTGCTTTTGTATTGCCACTGTTCACTAATTCTCTATGGGGCTGACTGGAATATTAAGACTTGTCACATTCAGCAGTACAGTGTGTTCTTCCTGGATTACATCTACTCTGAAAGGCAATTGAAAGACCAGAAAACAACTGCCATCCTTGTGAATTGTTGCTTTTCTGTAAGTTAGGAAGGAAAAGCAAAAGCGCCCTAAAAATGATAATGAAGTCCATATGAGTCCAAAGGATGTCAGGCGCACATCTGGTGGGAGGAAACAGTTCCTAAGCTAATTTTATTATCAGCTTATGCAATTTGTGGCAGGTTACTATTCATTTATTTCAAGTCAAAGTCATTCATTCTTTGACAACTTAGTCCAGCCCACACATGGAGACGTGTTATCTGGTGTAGGTCATTGATATCTGTATATGCAGTCGCATGACCTGGATATTTAAATCATCAGAGAAGCTACAGAGACTTTTCTTGATGTGCTGATGAACCAGAGCCATTGGCAGAGCAGAGTGGACAAACTGTCATTTGTGCTTTTTCCTCACTGGATTAACACTTTTCTAACCATGGGAAATTGAGTCTCAGAAAACTGTACTATTTTAGGAGGACTGCCTTTTGGAGCACAGATAAATGATATGGGAAATTCCCCTACTGCCAATGCCTGCCCTCATTTCAAGAAAGCAAATGGTGGCTAATGAGCTCTGTAAATATGCCAGCTTTCAGTGATATTAAAGACAAATGTGGTTATATCTACTTTCCAGTTGCTAGTAAAGCACTGTTAGTTGCTCCCATTTCACCCAATATTTAAAAAAAAAAAAAAAAAGAGAAATTTCTATGCCACATCAGAGGGTTTATCACCTTCCAACTCAAAGCTCAATAAGCTACTAAATTATCGAGACACTCCTTAGAGCCTTCAGTTGGCAGTCTTGTAATTCCTCCTCATCTTTAAAAAAAAGATCTTTTTATTTCATTTACTCTTAGTTTACTAAGTACAAAACTGAAATCTTGTTTTCTGGTATAAGAAAAGGTTTTTAGGAGCAGACACACCCCATAGGTTGTCTTTCTCTCTAATTCTGTAGCTGGGCTCAGGTTGAAGAAGTAATTCTTTTGATCTTTGAACAAGCTATCCTCTTGCAACAGCTGTATTTCTCTGTTTCTAGACTATCATGTAGAATCAGGATGTACATCAATTGCACTTTTTCCCAGGTTAGCTGTCCTCCAGCATAAGTCAAAAAAAAAAAAAAGAAAGCAGAGTAAGTACCATAAAGGCAAGAGGATTTTTCTACTCGAGTTTTATCTTGAGTGTGCATATATTCTCCTCTTGTGATGACTGAAAAGCACAAGGAATATTTATCTGGTCCAACATCTGGCCTCATGACATCATAGTTTAGTTTTTTCATTTGTTTTCCTCTAAGAAAGTCTTTTCTGACATGAATAAATTGTTTAGCATAGACGTCCAACAGCTTTGTGAGACATTCTTTATTGTTTTTCTATCATTTGGAATTTACATTTGATTTTCATTAACTCAAGGAAAGTTACCTGAAAACTGAAAAATAATTGCATGCAAGTTTGACCGGTATCACTGATTTTATCCTAGTTCTTGTGCTTTTAAATATGGTATGTTTATCATAGCTAAAAATATCCCTTCTCGCACTTTTTCTAATAGGCTTTCAGTTGTGGTGTCTACCACAACATCTCGCTTACAGCCTGCTAATGCAACACTCAGAAAAATCACTGTCAGATTTCACTCCTCTTTTTTCAGTGTGTTAGAATGGAGCAGTCTGAGAAATAATGAATATGAATCGTGCTGACAAATTATTATTTTTATCATTCCATGCAAAAAGGTCTAAGACGCTCAAGACCCTCTCTCCATAGAAGTTTAGAGAGGAAATAATCTGTGGTAACAGATTGTGAACAGCTGTTGAACAAGGAAGAAAATCATGTAATCATATCAGCACTTAAACCAGCAATAGCTGGTTTATAATGGAGGAAAACAGGAGAAGACATTCCAAATACCAGAGACAGAAAGACACAGATTGCCTTCCTAAAATCTTGTGTTTACAAGGGTACTCTTGTACTTACTCTTTAAATGTTATTCATCATTTTAGACAATATCATCGGATGATATCAATACCTGCTACATTTTTTATACACTTTCAGATTCTTCCCTCTGAATTTCATTTGTCTCTTCATGCTCCAATGTTTAACATTTTCATTTGTACCTGTTTATCAGGTATAGCTGAAAACAGTAAAAAGGCATATCCACCGTGTAACTACTGATGTAATAAAAGAAATTGGAGGATTATTTGAAAAAAAAAGTAAGAAAAAGATATACAAGTGGAAATCAGAAGAAAACTTCATGTTTTGCTTTGGTTTGTTTTTTGCAAAAGCTGTAGGAATTGAATTTCTCTCTGATATGAAAATAAATTAGGGAAGAACAATGTTTCTGTTTGCAGACAGATTATCTGTGCCAGAATAAGAAATATCAGATACAAACTCAAAATACCACAGTGCTGAAAAACAACTTTGCATCAACTGTTTCATCAGATCTTGAATAATAATTTTTCCAAATCCAGTGTAAGCATACAAATATTGCTGTATTGTCAAACACATTTGTAATCACTGGTATTCTTTATTAGTATTTATTGTACTGATTTTGGAAGTAAATGTGAGATGTTGTAGAACTTCCAATAAAACAAAGTTTTACCCCAGGATACTCACGGTGTACACAAAGACAATTATCAGAGGACAAGTCAAGATTAGGTTTGCTGGAGCATATTCAGAATTGCATAGATGTTTGATTTTCAGGTTCCCTTCAAAGCCAAGAGAAAGGAAAGGAAAATATTTTGTTTCATTCATCATTTTATTTCTTGCTAAAGCAAAAATACTGCCTTTAGAAAATAACACGAAACATTTTCAGAAAATAATTAACTGAAACAGATTCAGTGAGCTTCACACAAATTGGCCAATAGTTTCAATCAGTTTGAATTTGTATTCTTCAGCAAATAAAACATGAGAATAAAAATGTTGCTGAGCTCTATCACTCATCCCAACATAGCTAACAATTTTTGCTAGTGCTACTGGAACAACTGCACCATCTGTTGATGGAAGGTCACAAGATCATTTTAGCACTGAAGTACCTGAAATCATTTCACAGAAATAATAAACCTAGCATAAAGCCGAAGCATCACTGATGCCTCCTAGGTTTGCACAAGTGACATGGGAACACAGACATGGGAGCAGAACATTCAGGCAACAGTCAGTCTCATGCTGTGCCTTTAATCTTAGAGCAGCCTCTGTTTAAACGTGATCCATTTAAAAGCATAAAGTTGAAGTATTTTCTATTAAGCATCCAAGAGATATTAAAGTTCAATTAGGTCCAGTACCATTCAAGGCTAAAAGAAGTATTGTGCTTCCTTCCCAGTAAAGGACAACTGTCTCTCACAATTAAACTAGATTTTCAGCACATTCAAGAAATGTTGAGGACCAGAGCATTGATTTGAGCCTTAACCAATTTACAACTGCTGAAGTGTATCAGGATGATTGCAGGCTTACTTGTCTACAGTTTAATTGGCACCAGTTCTCTAGCACTGGTGGCAAGCAAAAAAAAAGGTAGAATCGCATGATCTCAAGCCACATCTTACAGAATATTGTTTATCAGTAAACAGATTCAAATAGCGATATTCTATCTCTGCCAGGCTCAAGTCCTGGACACTGCATTGCTGTAAAGGTAATGCTGTACATGCTTTGCTGTGCTGGGGAACAATATACATTAGCAATGGAGCATTTCAATAAGTCTATAAAAACCCCTAAAACAATTGGCTTTCTTTTTGCCTAATAGAGTAGATTTGTAGTTGCCATCAGCGAGCCTAATAAACTACAACTATCAGTGACTCAATGAATTATGCAATTTAATTCAGGGAATCACTTTGAAGTACAAATATGATTTCTGCACTCAACAGCAAACAAAAATAGAAATATGAATTTCTGTTATTGCTGCTTTCACTATTACCGCTGTTTTCATAGGACCAGCTCTGGCCATTAGATGCACAGAGGGACTAATCATCTAAGGGCGGGCTTTCATAGAGTAGGGCTATTCACGTTTGATTAGTGACATTCAGACTATGTCAACCAAATGTAAAATCCCTTCACAGGCAGTGTAGAGAAGGCTCAGAGGTGATTCAGAGCATCAGTCAGATGCCTGTTGTCAGACAGCATGATTAACTATTTGCTGCCTTTGCTCTGCTCATGTCTCACCCTATGAGTGCCTGAAGCCTGTATTTGCCCAAGCTTTCACCAGTAGAGTTCCCTTAACATCTAATATTTTGGGTTTGCTCAGAAGTATCAGTCTTGCTGTCATTGAGCAATTAGGTAACTATATTTACTCTGTGCATCCCTGGCCTCTGATTTTACAGTTAGCTGCAGGTGATGTCTGACTGCGAAACACACTTGTGATCATCTGGTGACCCCACACTGCCTATCACTGGCACTTGAGAGCCATGCAGCTAAGGAACAAATATGAGGGCTGAAATCTGACCCTCCAAAGAGAAAATGATGGTGCGTTTGCTTCTGACCTCACGATTCCAGTGCTTACTAATGGTGGGGGCAAGAAGGCTGCAACGAGCCTGATGGCAGCCATGCTAGAATCACAAGGTGTGAGCCCAGACCTAGCTGGAGTCCAGGACTGGACCCTGCACCGGGCCCAGCAGCTGCATTCAGATCAAGGGCCAGAGCCCAGGACTCTTCTTTCTCCCACCTGCTTAGAAAATTCATATTTCAGAAGTGAACGCTAGGACAGAAAATGGGAATAAATTTTTCAATGTCTAGTTTTTATTAGGGCAGCAAATCTTGGGTTTAAATTGCAATGAGGAAGATACAGAAGAAGCATGGTACTTCTATGCTGAACATAGCAGTAGGGAGTTACTGGTATGGATCAACTAGGCTAATCAAAGAATCACTACCAGGGGAGGTTTCTAAGACACTTTTCCACTCATCCACCAAAATATCTGTCAGGAACAAAATAGGTAGAGCTGACTCTGCCTTGAGGTTGGAAAAGCAGTAGATATGCTTCCCACCCTTTTCCATACAATCCCAAGTATTCTTTAAAAATGGATTATAAGCCTGAGAGGTGGGACCCAGAAAGCAGTTCTGCACATATACAGCCATGTGAAAGAGAAGAAGGAAAACTATGTGATTATCAGAGAAAAAATTTTACTTTTCCCCATGAGAGGGGGCAGAGCGGGGCTTAGTACAGTGGTTGCCACCTTTATTCTTAGACTGGTCCGAAGTTCCTACTGTTGCTACCCAAGGAGCTTTCTCCAGGCTGCTACTGTTGGCTTTCCTTTCCATACCAGTTTTGGACTCAGCATGTTACCTTCAGGATAGTCAGCACTGTGACCTGGAGAGTGAATGGATGAAGACATATGGACCATATTCAGTCTGAGCCTTTCTCTGCCTGGCTTCTGCCTCCCATTAACTCACCATTAATGGGAGCCTGGGGTGGGGGATTGCAGATCAAGGGGGACAAAAGCAACCAAGGGGAGCCATAGGGTGGACATGGGGAGAGGCCACCTGCAAGGCACATTGTACACCGTGGCTGTACGCATTCCTTGAACACAATCTCACTTGAGTTGAAGCGACAGAAGTAGCACTGAAGGGCTAGGGAAGATCAGGGCTAGAGATGAAAATGAATGGAGCATAATCCAATTTGCAGCACTGCCTCTTCCTTCCCATACTGCTGCCTTGCATTAAAGAAGAAAAAGAAAAGCACTGGCAATCACAAGACAGACCTGCTACTACCATGTATCCATACTTTTGTGTTGTCAAACCTCACTAGTTGACACATCTGGTCTAGAAGAAAATATTGCATTCTCACTGAAGACAATGTAGAATAAGCAGTGAAAATATTTAGAGCTGCTAAGGGAAAATGAGATGAGTATCTGGGCTGGAACTAATGGAGGGAAGAGGAGTTCTCACCTTTCAAAATAATATGTTGTCACTCACCAGGATCTGCGCAGACCAGCCTGCCCATCATAATGGGGTGGGGTAGCTGTCATGGATATTAAGAGAGGTGCTGAACCTGCCTACAATTGCAATTGTACTGAATTAATCTAGAGCAAATCCTACATAAACTAGTGCTTGCAGTGCAATGCCTAGGGTCCCAGGCTCTTGGTGCATGCCACAGCCATCAGCTCCAGTCCTGACAACCTCCAAAGTACTACCAGCTGACAGAGAGTAAGGCACCATGACATCTTTCTGTCCTTTCCCTCCTCATGGCTAGTAAACTCCCACGCGAGCCAGAAGAGATATGGAGAACAACTCTAAGGTTGTATTCTGGCCTAAAACAGTCATTACTGTCTTGGGGTTAATTTCTGAAGGGAAAAATTTCATCTTCCTGAGTATTCAGAATGAGGGGCTTGAAAGGAAAGAAGTGCTTGCTGTGACACCTTTGAGAGAGGTTCCAGGAAAAAGCTTTCCAGAGTATGGGCGTGGGACATGCGACTCATACTGAAGAGAAGAGATGATGGTGCTGCAGTGTAGCTAGAAGAGGAAATGGCATTTTGACAGTTGATTCAGTGAGTACCTTATGCACTTAAAGATGTCATGGCCTTTTTCCCTGGTATTCACACATACACACAAAAACCTGCATCATGGCCCATTTCAAAGCACTGCTGCAGTTTAACACCAATTCCAACTCCAGTGGAGTAATGTTAAGTAATATTTGTTTTTAAAGGTACTACACAGGAAATATGTCCAAGGGATTTATGTATATAACTCTTCTGTACTGCTTTAAACACTTTGTCCCTAAGGGTTCTTATTCACTAAACTGTTTGTTTGGTTCTTGTGCAGCACAGACATTCAAAATGCCCCAGCACTGCTAGCTTGTTTATCAAGTAAGGTGGCCAGACGTTCAGAAACACCAGCAAAGACTGAGGTTAAATATCTCCCTTAGGGGTTCCTCTTCTGAAAATATTTTATGACTGTGGGTTATTCTGAAAAGTATTAAGCTGCCTTTTTTGTCACCTTCTTGCAGAATCACACAGAGCACAGGGAAACAGAGGCAGAATGACAAACAGGGAAACTGAGAGATCAAGAAAGGGCAGTTCTTTACATTTCAGAAGCACACTATCATTTTTATGAATATAAAAGACTAGAACCTGAAACAGAAGATAAGGAATTATAGTTTAACATACAATATCATATTATAATGCAAACTGTTTCTTAAGCTCAATGCTTAACTGAGTTATGAGGTTGAGCTTAATGAGATTCAGCCTAAGGTAAAAAAAGATTAAGACAGCTAATGTGAATAAGCACAAATTATTTCAGATATCCTGTTACAAGAACAGGAAGAAAAAAAGAAAAAGAGTAGGTCTTTCCAGAATTTGATATTTTGTCTTGTTTGGGTTTTTTTTTGGTAGTTTGGTGACTACTTATGTATTTTCTGTCTTCACATATGTCCTTCATATATGTCTATACCCTCTCCTACTCTATGTTTATTCACACTTTCACAATCAGGCATAGGGTGATCATTTTGACGTGGCATAGACTTTTCCATCTGAAAGCGGTTTCAGCCACCCATTAGGAAACTTCCTTCCTGGTGTTTTACCTTTAAAATGTTTCCAAACTCATTTCACTAGAAGAGAGGGGTTTTTTTGGTGGGTGGTTTTTTTTTCCCCTACTCCTGTGCTTTGGGGTTTCTTCCAAGAACGTATTTGCAGTCATAATTAAGAAATGTGTTAAACCTTCTGTCAATTAGCCTAATTGATGTAAAAACGTGACTGGGACCTGAGAGAAATGAATTTCCCCAGCTGAACCTTATCAAAGAACAGCTTAGTGCAAAATAAGGAAGAAATGAAAACATGCAAGACTGACAGAAAAAAAAACTTGTGATGCTTTGAGATAAGGTGAAAGAAAGAAAGTCTGTGTGCAGACGGCTGTGTAGGTGTTTTAAAAATAAAAGTCAAGTGTTTTAAAAATGCTTTCCTTTTAGTGCATAGGCCTGATATAAAGCCTTTAAAAGTAAAAGTAAAAATGAGGAAGAGATGCCTGTGAGATAAAAGATTTATCAAGAAATAATATCAGAATGTGGAAAGTACGGGAAATGTAAAAAAGCAGTTGTTAACTGGCCAGAAAAATGACTTGCATTTTTGTTTCTCTTTTTTTCTGGAAATGCCTATTATGGAATACAGCGAATACAGAGTGCGTAGGGGGTGTGATGACAGAGGCCTTAGGCATACGATGCTATTGACAGAACTGAGTGTAAGCTGGTAAAACCACAGGTAATGGTGAGCACATGAAGCTCAAACCTGAATGAGAAAGAGCTGCTGCAAACTCAGGTGTACATGTGTGGTGGAAAACATTTAGAGAAATAATAGGCTCAGCTGCCAAAATATTTTTAAAATATTCCAAGTTTCCCCTAAGAAGACCACCTTTTCCTTCAGGTCTGATGACTTAAATTTTGGCTGAGAGCCAGGTACTAAAGCATTCCAATTTTGTTGATAGAGAAGTTTTATTTGTACCTGAAATTACAGAGAAATTCAGTCTCTGAGTCAGGATTAGAGCCTGTGTTCTTAAATTCTGCTCACAGTCTGAGGACACAATGAAATCCTGGTAAACCGCTTAATCTGACCATATCTCCCGTTCCTCACTTGAAAAGAGAGGTAGTAAGTTACCTGCTACTCTGTTATAAACTTGTTGTAAATTCCTTGGCTTATGTGGGGGGAAAAAGTGGAATTATTTGGAATTATTTATTTTTGTTGGCTTGAAGGTATATGTAGGAAAGACAGTTCAGATTCATCAATTCTGATGAAGAGCTGGACAAGTGGTGCTACATGCAGACCAGCTTCTACTGGGCAGGTTTTATAGTATTTAACCTAGATCTCAAAAATGGCTCAAGAAGTTGCTATATTATTTTTTGTGTTCTGATTTCTGCTAGCACACTCTTCCACTGCCATAAAATGCCTATGTCTCATCCATTTACATTTTTCTTATGGTGAGGACAGAAAGATTAAGCAGACACAGCAGGAAACATTATTTTTGATGCTAGTGTCTACACCGAGCTTTCCTTCACCCAGTGTTTTAATATTTACTTAACTAGTTACTAAACTAAATCTGGACATAAAACCTAGATGACATTAATGCTTAATGTTGGTGTGCCATGATATCAGAGCCTTTAAAGACTGATGACTGGATGTTAGGCTGTGTTTCCCATAGCATCTTTTTCAGCCATAGTTAGTCTGAAGAGAAAAATGCATTCCCTCTATGCAGAAAGTCAAAAACTGTAAGAAGCAGGGAGAATGGAGCAACAAGTATGGCCAAAATAATAAGTTAGCCAAAATAATAAGTTTACCAAAATAATAAGAGAGGGCCAGAGAGAGCTCAAGTACTGAACTCCTGATAAATTATATTACTTGTTTTTCAGCCTACGCCCTGCCTCTGTTTTGAGTACTCCCAGTAGCATTTTCTATGACAGTACATGCACATATTTCTGGAGAGAGCTCCTTTCAGAGACCTCTCCCAAAAGACAGGATGGATAAGACAGCACTATGTTTAGCTCCTTCAAGCTTGCACAGTTTCCCAGTGTTATCCCCAGATGTTTCAAACCCTCAAGCACCCCCCCTCATACCCTCCTGCTACACCCAAGAGACACGGCACAATCCTCACTTTTGCATCCCGGAGTAGTTTGCAGAGTTAAAGACAAGATAAAATCAAGAGAACATCTCAACCCAGACATCAATATCAAACAAGAATGTTTTCTGCTGTCTTTCCTCTGCCTTTCCACCTTCACTATGAGAAAGACTTGGATGTCTATGATAAAGCACAGACACTTTATGGTATAGCAACAGTACACTAGAAGGCAAAACCTTGCTCTGTTGGGCTGAGACACAGCCCTCATCGTTTCAGACAGTTTGAACAGAAAAAAAAAAAAACAGAGAAGATGGCATTGACTTATAGCTCTAAGTCCCACCTTGTAGGACTGATAGGAGTCTCAGTTAAGTGCTACACAGCCTGGACGCAGCCCCTGTGCTCTAGCTGGAGCTGCACGAAAGCAGTGCAGGCAACAGCCAGTCTACAAAATTCGGCCTTGAAGCCAGAGATTGGCCCTTGGCCCTTTCCTATTTAGCAACATATCCATAGCCAGAGTATGTTTTCCCTGCATTGTTAATTACCCAGGTCTCAGGAATGTACTCTATTTTATGAAGATAAAATATTCCCAGTTCTTTAGGCAGCACAGTGCCTCTGCCTCATTAGTGTGGCCCTATTCCATAAGACATTTGATTTATGTCACTGTTCAACTTCCTGCCATTGCTGGCTCTACAGATCACTTCTTTTAATACGTTTCATGAAGGCTACTTGCTAATGAGGGAGGGCCCCACCAGCGGAGTGCTGCCCCGGTGTATTCATAGCCTTCAGTCTCTGCACCTGATCATTTCACAAGAGCAAATGTCTGGCCCTGTGCTTATATGGTGATTGGTGGAGAGGAGCTGTGTTTGCCTCAGGCAACCTCCTGCCAGTGGTACTATGCTTATTTTGAAATTTTGTCCCTCTGCACATTTCATACTAATCCACAGTCCTCTGTAGAATAGAGAAGTCAGAAATAATATGCTCCATAAAAAATGAAAAATTAAAGTAAAAAAGGAGGGAAAGAAAGAGTCAAGGTGACAAGTTCCCTCACTCTCTTCTCTATGCCCTACTCCCAAGTACACTTTGCCTTCTTTAAATCCTCTGCTTTTTGTTTCAGAGATATATTTTAAGATATTACATTCTTCCTTTCTAGAGATTCAGACGCAATTCCTGACATAAGGGTTGAAGCTTTTGAGATGTGCCTTCTTTCCTCATACATCCATATTAAGTATTAAGCTGAGGTCTGGAATAAGCTGGTTACTCCTCGCCTGGGATTCTTTGGATTTAATTCAGCACTTATATAAATAGCAATGTAAATTACATATCTAGTGAATTAGGTGTAGTAATAATGGTGTAATATGCACTGTGCTACTTATTACTGAATGTGCAAATTGGAGTTAATTTACTCAAGAAGAAAATAGTAAAAGAGATCATAATACAATTGAAAGTAATTGTACTGGGTTGTACCTGACTGAGCTAGATACTAATTGCAAAAACCTTAGTATCACTGCAAGTTTCTCTGTTATCCATCCACTAAAGCAAAGAGTTCATTTTTCCTCATTTGTGGGATTAATTTCTTTCATGAATACTACTATACACTAAAAATGTTGTATACCTATATTGTATGCACCATGTTAGAGTCGAAAATCATGAAGCCAGAAGAAAATGCTGCAGTTACCGAGTTTGACCTCCTACATAACACAGGGAATAGAGATTCCCTGAATTAATTCCTGCCTGAACTATAGCTAAAAACACATTTAATCTTGATCTTAAAATGTCCCACAATGGAAAGATCCCCACAATTCTAATTAAAGATCTTAATAAATTAAGTTAATTTTTTACTTAAATTAATTTCACTTGAATATAATTAAATTAATTAGACTAAAGAATAAAGAATGCTTAAACCTTTAGCTTGTCTTAAATTTCTAACTTTCAGTCCACGTGCTAACAATACATTTATCTGAAAAACTGTATCATCCTGTCATTAGCAACATTTTGCTCCCTGTTTTTATGATTTGTGATTACATTTAATCTCCTTTGCTTAACTAACCTCCATAATCTCCTCTCCTTACTCCCCTAATCATTCTCACAGTTCTTCTCTGAACCTTCTCATTTTTTTCCAAAACCTTTCTGGGGTGCAGACATCGAAAAATAGAAAAATATTCTGAAAACTAGTATGAGTGGTACCACTGTTAAGTACAGACAAAATGTAGCATCCTTGTTTAGACTCAGAGTTCCCATTTGAACAACCACAGAGCACACAATCTCTTTAACCACCGTGTTAAACTGGGATTCCACATTGAGCTAATTATTCACTACGAACCACAGGTCTGGAGCCACTACTCCGCAGGCACCCCATCTGTGAGCCAGGCTTCCCTGCCTCTCCGTGTTCAAAAATTTATTTGCTTGTGATTGGAATAACAAGAGGTCCAGATTTCTCTGAAGGAGTGTCAGCCTTCTAGTCTTTGCACATTCTAAATTCAGTTGATTTTTAAGATTGTTGCAGAAACTCTGAACCTCCTACTTTGTTCTGCTAGAGTAGGATTAACCTCAAATCACCAGGCTTCAGTCATCTAAAAGTTAGTATCTAGCCAAAGATAGACAGCAAAGGGGCCTCTTTCCCAGCCATGGAAAAAAACAAACACTTCTAGAGAGATTCATCCCAACCTAATTTAGACAATTTAGATGTCTGAAATAGGTGGTAAGGTTTGTTCACTCTATAAGTGCCCGTCTCTCACCAGTGACTACACAGGAAAGCTAGATAGCATTTGTTTTTGCATTCATGAGGAAAAAAGGAAGATAATTATAATTGTCATCAATTATATTCATGATTCTGGCAGGGAAAATTTCACAAGCTGCTAGAACAATGCTGAGCAAGTGAAACTTCAGGGCAAAACCGAGGTCTGACATTTCTATCATGGCCATTCCCCTGTGTCACAGGGAATGAAGCAACAAGCATGAATATTTGGCTCTTAAAAGAAACATCAGTACACTGGTATTCCATTAATCCCTCACTAAGCACAGGGATTGCCTTGATATTACCTTGGCATTTTTGTAAAAGTGTGTAGTTCATGACAAAGATGGTGTAACTGGAAAATATTGCAAAGTTAGTATGCAGACTACTACATTACGTTCAAATGACAAGTCATGTTAAGGTTAGCTGTAAACACTGGTGCTAATTCAACATTACAGAAACCTGTGATTAGATTACATCTTTCCATGTGTGATATAGTGACTGACTGGGGGGAAAATGGAGTTGATGGAAATGGCATAAGAATTCAACGGATAGATGGTTAACAGAAACTATACGACCACGATTTTTGCTGCTTGATAGCAGGAGAGTAGTTGACCTATGGAAGACAAAAGATACTATATCAGAATACAGAACCTCCCATGATAACGTCTGTCAAAATCAAGATCAATGTGAAGAAACCATAGATGATGAAAGCGTGCAAAAGAGTGCATGTGAAAGATACAAATGATGATCCTAAACTGACTGAAAAGATATTTTCAGGGAAGAACCTCAGTGGTGAATGACTGTGCCTGACTGAGGCAGCAACAAGGACAATGAAGACAGCTGCACTATTTAGTGGGCTCAATAGGACCTCGAGATCAAGCAAATCAATATAAGAGTGAAGGGAAAAATATGCCATCGTCAGAACTTTCATATCTGGTACAGAAATTTAATGTGCTGAAAAGAAGGTTAAAAGGAATTTGGAAGTATGTCTCCAAAAGAACACAGAAGAGTGTTAGGATGACTGTCAGATTCAGCTCAGACGCATGGAGACTCACTATCCAGATTCTGTGTTGAAGTTGCATGAGATGGCTTGATCAAGTGATCAGAATGAGGAACAAAAGGATTCCAGAGCAGGCTTTTGTGCTAGATACCATCCTCCAGGTAAAATAAATATCTTAATGAATCATGCAATTAAAATCTCTCTGAACACCAGTAAGACTTCACATCTGTTTGCTGCCCATTGCTGCATGCTGAAGATCAGACTGAAATTCAGAGGCAAGCACCTGCTAATCAGGCATATATTAAGCACAAAGTCTAATACCTTGTCATGGGATTATGCCTTTGGTGGCAATTTTGTGGACTTTTCATGAGAAACTTGTGAGCACGCAGGCTTTCTGGGCACATAAACAGCCACCTGCCTCTGCAAATTTGCTGCTTTCATTGCAGAGGAACAGCAGGCATCTGAACATGTGAACAAAGGACTGTGAAAGTTGTGAAAGAAAGGTTTCCACTCTCATAAACTATGAATGAGTTCAGACCTAAGCACACACGTATCTCCTCATCCTGATGCCCTGGTTTCCAGAGGGAAAAAAAAAATCTGGGCACATGTGCTAAGCAGGATTCATGTTTGTTCTAACCAGGTCCCAGTTGTTCAAGTGAAGGAACCAAGACCAGCAGATTACAGCACATTAGCCAAACTGGTCGTTTAGACACAGCCTGGAACATTTTTGAAAATGGGATATTTCTGCCCTAACAAATTTTGAGTTTGAGGTCTGTTGGCATTTTCAACTTTAATTTTAACCTATTTATCCTATTAGAGACTCCTATTTCTAGTATTATTAATATATCTGATCTGCTTCAGTTCTTTGGGAAACAGAGACCTGCCTATTGGACCTGTGTCAACTCTGGTTTGTAAACATCTAAGCAAAGGATCTATTTTATTTGGGTAGTACATTCATATGTCAAACCTAGCAAATTGTACCTTTTATCTCTAATAAGGCATGCTGCCACTCTAGTCCCGGTTCACTGGATGTTTGGATGCCATTTCATTTGTCTTGGCATAAAATATTGGGTTTTTTCAGACTCTCTCTGCTTTTTCTCCATTTTCTATAACTCTGAATTTATTCTGCCTTCCACTGGACTTGCATACCTAATGCATTATACCTTGTACGTTTGCATGGTCATACTCCAGACTTGTGTTACTGAAGATTGATGATTTATTGCCTGTTAATAGTCTTACACATTTTCCAAGAATTATGCATCTTTTTGAGCACTCAAAATATAGTAGTAGTGTTTTACTGCACTAAACGTGAAAACCCAAACAAATCTGTGAGTTTAAGAAAGTGTAGCTCATCTGTAACAAGAATAACCTTTACAAAGATAAGGGGGTTTATTTTAAATCTTAGATCAAACAATATATTAATGCATATCTTCAGAATTACAATAACTTTCCCAATGATGTGCATGGCATTTAACAAAGTAATAAAGCATAATAGGGGTGGAGTTATTAAAAGACAATTCTTTTCCTCCATAGTGAGGGATTCCAGGATCTATTTACCCGATTAGCTAGGACTATCAAGAAATGCTATTATTTAATTGAAATTTTCTTGAGTTTGTCTGTGTGGACAAAATGTAGCTGTCACTTTGCATTCACTGATCGAATTTTGTCAAAAGCTCTTAAATCCCAATTTCAAGACTCATTCACACACTTCACCTAAAGGTCATCAATGAGCTCCTAAGCCTCTTGGTCAATTTAAAAATGGGGCTTCTATGTCAGGTTTACTTTATATAAAATATTTGTCCACTATGCCCAATTTTTTTCTCTTATGCAAGTATAAGCGTGGAAGAACTTGCTAAACTTTCTGTCTATATCACAGAGCAGAATTTGGTAAAATGGATTGCTATTTTCCTGCAAATACATGGCCTATAGGAGTAATCACTTTTCACAGTGATTCGTAACAGCAGGACATACATATTTTTGCCTCAATTATCGTCTCTGGCACCTTGTCACTGTGGAAAGCAGAAGTCCAAAGTAGCTGGTAAGGGCTATTCACTAGCTCAAAGCAAGGTTTTTCCACACAGCATCATCAACTATTTGTCAGAATCTGTCTTCACTCCTCCTAACAGAGAGCTATTTCCATATTTACCTGGCAATGCCAAGGTATTTAAGAATTTTATTTGTTGGATGAGTTATATTGCAGGCAAATAAGGTTAGGTTTAGGTGGGGTTTTTTTACTATTTATTTGTTAACCACACAAATTATGCAAAAAGGCATGATCCATGGTGCTCCAGATGTGATATGCACAATGGCACAATGAAAGATGAGGACGCTGGGAAAAAAACAGTTGGTGAAGGCACATACTTTTGTGTATTGTATTGTCATGGTTTTAGCTGGGATAGAGTTAATTTTCTTCACTGCAGCTGGCACAGTGCTGTGTTTTGGACTTAGTATGAAAACAAGCTTGAGATAACACACCAATGTTTTAGTTGTTGCTGGGTAGCGCTTGTACTAGTCAAGGACTTCTAGCTTCCCGTGCTCTGCCGGGTGCACAAGAAGCCAGGAGGGGAGGGGGCACAGCTAAGAGAGTGGATTCAAACTGGCCAAAGGGATATTCTCTATCATGTAACGTCATGCCCAGTGTGTTAACTGGGAGGAGTTGGCGGGGGAAGGAAAGCAGCAGTCGCGGCTCGGGGACCAGCAGCATTGGTCGGCAGGTTGTGAGCAGTTGTGTCATTTCTGTTTCTGGTTTTTTCCCTTTTTCCCTTTTCTTTTTTATTATATTATCATTGTTATTACTATAATAATCATCATTATTATACTTATTATCTTATTTTAATTATTAAACTGTTCTTAGCTCAACCCACAAGCTTTTTTTTTGCTTTTGCTTTTCCGATTCTCTCTCCCATCCCAGAGGGGTGGGGGGAGTGAGCAAGTGGCTGCGTGGTGTTTAGTTGCCGATTGAGGCTGAACCATGACATCTATAAAGCAGGATGGTTTCAGAAATAAATATCCTAGCTGAATACCTAGCTAGTGACCTGATAATTGCATAATCATTCCAAATAACTAACTTAACCTCCTGACTCAGGAGTTTTGATGAAGCAGATTGTCTTCAACCTCTACCAAACTACATATCTAGGGATGGGGCCAAACCACAGTGTCACTTGTGTGTCAGTAGATGGTTTAAGGTGTCCAGGATCAAAGGAGATGTAACAGACAGCTGTTAGACAGTATGGACATATCTTCTAATTCCCAGCATTCTCTTATTCACGTTAGATGATATACTATGCCACAGGGCACCAGTGAAAAATGGAAGGGCAGGTCGGCACGCCTGTGTGCACCCAAGCACTTGGTCTCTTTTTCTATTTGTGCTGGAAACTCTTCCTTCTCCTCTGACAACACACTTTATGCCTTCAGGTACTGTTTCATTTTTCTCTGAAACAGTTCTCTAGTGCATAATACTGCAATTAATGGTTTTCCTCTTCTTCTGGAACATTCTCCTGATGCTTTCCTGTAGGTACAACTTTGTTTACTTCTGACTAACATAATTTATCTGGACATTTGAAAATGGGCTAAAACATAGACAACATTCCAGGTGAAAGCTCTTGAATTGGAAATGTTTAGAACTGACCTGTGACAACAGATTTTTTGTTCCTTCTTCTGAGAGGTCTAACTCAATCACCATGTACATTTTCCCTAAAACAGTTATACCTCTTCCATTAACTTTTAAAGATATCAGTAGAAGTTCGTCCACTTATGGTGGATATATAAGAAACCAGGGGAAAAAAATCTCATTAGATATGAGGTGTTTTGGCTTTACACTGTGTTTAGTGTTGTTATGCCGCTGCACAGCTCTGCTGTCTTCAAAGATGGCTGTGTGAGTTGGATCTCATTGCACAGTATTGTATTGTATTCTCTCATGTCTTGCCAATTATTAAATTATCCTCCCTTCTGTTTATTCTGCCAGGCCAATAGCACCAGATGAAATAAGGTCATACTTCTCAATTTTGGCACTGAACTGGTGATGTAGAAGAACAAAACATCTAAGAATCATGTCTTCTCTGACCCTCAGTAGGATATAACATTGTCTTTCATTTTTCAAAGATTTGGTGCATCTGTTCAAGTCAATAACACTGACTCTCTCTCTACCAAAGATTCTCTGTCAGAGCTGAGTCTGAGAATTACAAAAAAATGACACTATAAACAATTTGAATATAAAAATTAAATATAAATAACATTAAAAATAAAGCATTAACACACTGCTGTTATTTTTTGCAGAGTACTCTAATATAATGGATTAATAACAATGTAGAATAGAATACATAGCTGTAGCACTTTTTATGTTTTCCATCCAAAATCTCAAACCAAAATTCATAATGCTGACTGGAACCTTACAGTGCCCTGGTGAAACAGGCACTATTATCTCCATTTTATGGATTTTTTAAGAATAAAAAGAAAAAATATATTGTGTTGTTTTGAAGCTTGTGTTAGGAAGTACTGTGGCTCTGCATCACAGAAGTGGGAGCTTCTGGAGTCTAGAAGAAAGGTAGAGCATTTTCAGGGACAAAGAGGAACACAGCTGCTGTACCAGCATGGTGACTACTGTGTGTGCTGCTGCCAGAGCAGAAGGAAAAGGGCTATGGCTTTTTCTCTCGCCTCATGCAGTCCATTGCCAGTGTAGAGGCTGGATGGAGATTGTCCTTCTCTGCTGGTGCAGAAGCTTCCCCTCACCTCTCCTGCAGGGGCCAAGGCATTCCAGTCTGCCGCTGGATGGGTTGCCTTGAGTGACCTGTGCCTGGAACAGGTGACAGAGCTGCAGCTTTCACCACATGTGGGTTAAAAATCCCACAAACCTCACATTTTTCATGACGACTAACATGTCAAAGTACTGCTGTCACTTGCACTCTTTCTACCAGAGCAGCTTATGCATCAGCATGTTAAATAGCCTCTTACTGAGACCTAGGGAAGATATGTGTGCTGGCTACTGAGAGCCACACAGAGCTTCGAAGCTTCAAGCTGACAATCACTGCTGTAGAGGATAACAAGAGACGTGCCAGGTTCAGATGAAACATTTAGTTTTAAATGGGCATCTGATGTCTGTCGATGACAGAGGTCTAATTTAGACTTCCTTGATCACTGTGGCTGGCACAGTCCCAGGTACTGCATTATATTAACAAGGTTCATAAACTGTCAGATATAACTCATCCACTTAACTCTCTGCAATGAGACACAGACTCTGAGGACATGGCCTTTCCGAGAATGTTCTCCCTTTATAATTCATCATTCCCCCCAAATGCCTCATGTGATATGATGTTACTGGAATCTTCAGCTAAAAGGATCAAGTTTTTTCAGTCACACGTAGTGCAGAATTTATTCATGCATCTTCTGCCACCCCAGGCAGTGACTGGGACCTTTGCAATCACGCTATTTCCATTTGGACCAAGGAGATCACTATTTTTCATGTTGAATAAACAAGGGAGTGATCCCCTACCCTTCAGCAGAAGGGCTGTAGGGGAAAGGTGCCTTTGGCCATGGAATTAAAACTATCCTTTCCCTTGGAGGCTCTAGAGGGTAATCTCTCTTCATTCCAGCTAGGCTGCATGATGTGATATTCCTTTAAACTCTCCAGTGGTTCTACTTTTGCAGGAAAGATTTCACAAAGCACACTGGCATTTGTTTTTTGAAGCCTACTTAGCTGATCTTGCTGAATGGAAAAGGTAGTATTGAAACATTTCTTTTTTATTATAGATTACAATGGTGGGAAAAGCCTGTAGTAGGCTAATGCTGAGAGGAAAAATAGCATTGAAACATGAGCTGAGTTCAGTTACTTTAAACATTAGATGCCACAGAAAGAGGTTTTATTGACCTTGAAAACCCCCTGACACTTGATGCTTTTATATTGCGCATCTAGAGCAAAATGTTTGTGCTAAGCAATGCATTTGCTAGATGTATGGATCCTAGGGACATGGAATGATGTGGAGCACCCCACGTAGGCTGCTTTCCATTTTCACTGAGATGCTTCACTATTTCCTTGCTCCAGAACATGAGGCTTCAGGGAGCTATTTGGTCAAGATAAGTTCATTCTTCCTCATCTTCCTTACATGCATTGCCAGAGAGAGAGGCTATCCTATCAGTTATCCCACTTTCCCATCTTGTGCACAGGCACGGACAGCCAGAGAGCACAGGCAAAGCCTCCCCCTGACTTAGTCACCTTCCTGGCAGCTCTGTGGCTGATGGCACTCTTAGAGAGATCTGTCTATTCCTCTGCTCTTAGTTCACAATTCCCACTGGGCTTGTGAGCGACTCCTACTGTATTGTAATAATCAACGAACGTTCAGGTTTTATCACTTCAGGCCCTGTTCATCTACAGATTTTCCTATGAATGCCTTATTTCGTTTGCTTTTTGTAAAGGTGGTTTATCCCCAGTTGGCAACTAAGTACTACACAGCCACTTGCTTACCCTCCCACCACCCGCAGTGGGATGGGGGAGAGAATCAGAAGAGTAAAAGTGAGAAAACTTGTGGGTTTAGGCAAGAACAGTTTAATAATTGAATAATAATAATAATAATAATAAATAACAGAATTTACAAAATAAGTGATGTACAGTGCAATTTCTCACCACCCACTGACTGATGTCCAGCCTGTCCTTGAGCAGCAACTGACACCTCTGAGCCAGCTCCCCCCAGTTTATACACAGAGCATGATGTCATATGGTATGGAATATTCCTTTGGTCATTTGGGGTCAGCTGTCCTGGCTGTGCCCCCTCCCAGCTTCTGATGCACCTGGCAGAGCACAGGGAGCTGAAAACGTCCTTGACTAGTGTAAGCACTACTTAACAACACCTAAAACATCAGTGTGTTATCAACATTATTCTCATACTAAATCCAAAACACAGCACTATGCCAGCTACTGGGAAGAAAATTAACTCTATCCCAGCCAAAACCAGGACAGTAAGTTAAAGTAATGAACTTGACTGTTCAGGTTGCTGAAGAGCTGCTTCAGCTAAACTGGGTACTTTGCATACTGTACATCAATCCGCCTTGTCAACACTGCCATCACCAGCCATCATAGGACCATTTTGATCAGGGCCTTGTCTGTTACACTATGACCACCACCATGAAGCCAGTGTAGTACCAAAGCTGTTATGTACCATGAAGCTTCCTGACCCTACAAGTACCATCAGATCCTTCAAATAAACAGCAATTCATCACAGGGAAAATAAATAGCATCACAGGGAGAGTCAGTTGTGTCTGGAAAGTCTCTCTCACCTCTGATGTGAAATGATCTGGCTCTTGCCATTTATGTGACAGCATTGCTCTAACTTAATCTAACATGTAATGATGAGGAAGAGCAAATTACATGCTCTTCCCTTTGGAACCTTCACCCTACACAGTTTTCATGGTTGGCCACAATCCTGAGAAACTGGCAGACACAACTTATTACTCCCTTTCTCATCCTCTACTCACTCTCCTCTGAATGCTTCTGTTTCCTGGATCTGAGGGCCCAGTGTTCACACTCACATCATCAAGGTTCACTTGCCATATGGGTGCCTCAACATGGAGGGATGGGTTTTCACTGAACAGAAGAATTCATATGTGTTTATTTATAAGGAATTCAGAGTTCTTTTGTACCGTCAAAATATTTCCTCCTATACAATCTGCACAAATTTTAAATATCTATATTTTTTTTCCTACTGTTCCTCAAAAGAGTGAGTAGCATTGATAATCAACTGTTTCATCTAATGCAGTTCAATTTAAAATGCTAGGCATTCATTTGGTGAGCTGTAAGCAGTCTGTGGCTTTATTAGGTCTGCAGCATGAAGAACCAATTTTTCTTATCCTAATCCTATGGCTGGAAAAGGTGACACACTGTTAGACATAATGATAAGAAAAGCTACTGCTGCCAAAGGCAGTCAGATACCAAAGCCAGATGATTAAACCATTCCAAAGCATTCCCGGAAGACAAGAGGGGAGAAAAGGTCCAAAGTTTTTTCCATAAAAGTTTTCTTGCTATAAAACCTTCAGAGCAAAGCCCACATACAGACACACACGTGCTTTTGCTTTATAATTATTAACAGAATGACCTGGGTGATATGTATTTTAAAGCCTTTTACTTTAGGGTTTTTTGTTTCAACCTCATTCATTGTTTTGCTGTTTTGCTGTTGCCGAGTCGATAGAGGCAGCTGGCCTTGTTTTAAAATTAAATGGGGTGATTTGTCCCATTCTACACAGCTCTAATGGCTAAATCCCTTTGACGTGAACAGCAGTCACTGCACACTGTTGACCCCTGTACAATCAGAGCTCTGTTCTAACAGTGACAAGTTGGTTTCAGAGCTACACCATGAGAGGAAACAGAGCAATAGACTTTTCCATATTCAGGACTTCCCATAGCCTCAGTTTGGATGGAATTAACAAAATATGTAACCAAATATATCCTTTAACCCTAATTAAGTAAGGAAAGGAAAAGTAGAGACAATTCCACAAAAGCAGACAAGAGAAAATTAAAACTTCACTATTTTTAACAGGGTTTTTTTCAGCACTGATGTCTTCAGCCTGCACTGAGTAATGTGCGCTTGAGCTGCACCCAATATTTGAACGCAGCTGGTGGAGAATTTGCTCCTGGCTTCCTAGCCCTATCATTGCCCTAAATTGTGATCTGGGGATTAACACAGGTCAGCCTGCTGTAGCCTCCCCTCTGCCTCTTGAGACATAACAGCTTCAGCTTCCTGAGGGAATCAGCAGAGTCCCAGCTGGGGCATTTCACCTGTGGGGGCAGGAATGTAAAATTCAACACTGAGCCTGAACCTACAAGATGCTCTGCAGTTCAGTTAACACAGAGGTCAGGAATAAGCAATCCCTAGGTCCATCTCATACAAGCTGGTAGTCCGTGTATTTTGGCTTGTCTTTGATGTTTGAAGCAAGAAAGAGGACATCCGTGTTTTTAGCCATGAGATGAAATCATGAAAAAGTGCCAAATATCATGTGGTTATCAGAAGCATAAATCACACTGAAATACCTAGGAAGAGGGAAGTTTTGTAGAAAGTTTTAGATCAGATTTACAGAAAAGTCTCACTAAACTTTCAGGAAATTTGGGTCAAGCTGAGTGTCTGTAACACAGCTTCAAAACAGGTAAGTATCTCTTGCTTTCTAATGTTGCTAAAGGTTTGCACAGCTCTTATCTGACAAGCCACAGTGCTGTAATTTTCAGTGCCCCTGTGGTCTCTTCAATTCATCAGGTGAAAAAGCTTGCCAGGGAAGACGCTAAGGGAATGGCTGCCCTGAACAAGATAGAACCACTCTCAAGCGCCCAAGAGCATTTCAAACGAAAGCGTTCTAGCTGGTCTTCATAGTGATCTTCAAATGCTCATACAAAAAGGAAATCTCCAGAAAATTGAATAGTCCACTGAGAAATAAAGAAAGACTCTATGCTAAGCACCTTCTAGGCAGCTGATATAAAAAAGACTATGATGCATTGGTTGAAATAAATGCAATTTTTCACACTTCTATTTTCCAATGTGTTTGGATTTATCTGTATTTATGATTCATATTTTACCATGCCTGCTGAAAAAAAAAAAAAAAAGCACAAATCTCTGGGGCAATTTTCAGCTTAAGAAAAGAAAGAAAAAGAATTTGACAATTACATAGACTAAGAAATTATGGGTTTGTTTTGGTTTGATTTTAAATTTCATGTTTGTCCACTAGATATTATTGTGGACATGGTAGTTTAACCTTGGCTTTTTAAATAATAATTTTATTGAAGTATATTTTATTTTTAATAATTATTTTATTACACAGAATAAAGCTATTTGGCCATACTAGTGAATCATTCTTTTCAGACAGCACACAGATAGTTAATTGTGTAGAATAAATGACCACAAGGCCACATAGTCTACATTCTCCATCAGGAATCTGTTCTGATATCAATAGTTTTCCAGCGCTCCTTTTATGATAAAAGATAGTTGAACTTGGAGGACTGACAGAGTTCTCATAATGTTAAATGTAAGCAGAAATCAAAGCGTACCTCAACAGAGTAGTTTCCATGGAACATAGCTTCAGTTTTATATTAAACTCTAGCAATGATGTTCGCTCACTGATGCTGCACTGCTGCAAGCAGTGGAATCACGCTTGAAAGGGTTTTTGCAGGGGGTGGTTTTAGAACCCCCTTGATGCTGACTGAATTCTGCAGATATTGAGAGAAAGGTCTCTGCCTCAACTTTTCTGCTACATAATGAGTATGATTTTTTTCTGAGAATCAATATACTGGAAGCTTTCTAGATAGTAATTCTCCAGTTTTTCTGTTGTCTAATGTACATATATACATCCACCCTCCAAAAATCCCTTTTAAAGAAACACTGTTCACAGAATCACAGGCTCACAGAGCAGTAGGGGTTGGAAGGGAGCTCAGGAGACCTTCTCCAACCCCCTTGCTTGAGCAGGTTCCTTAAAGGCACAGCATTACAAAGGCTCTGTAAGTGCAGCCCCTGTAAGCTTAAGAAACATGATTAAATTGCACATGGGTAAACATGTAATGTCACAGCTTTGCCATATAAGTTCCCATGGCCAAAATTAACCTCCGTGTAATTCTGTATTATTATTGCTTGAACTAACCCATTAATTTTTTGCTAAGATCTTAAAACCACAGTGTTCGTAGAAGCTTGCAAAATCTTAGTAATGAAAAATAAACACACAAGCCTCAGAATTATCTGTTTCAGAAGATATTTTAGCATCTTCCCATAGGAAAACATAATGGTTTTGTGTTTTTTAAATTTGAAGTCCATTTCTCCTGACAAAGACCTGTTATAGAATAAAACATGCTTTTTCAGTGAAGCCAAGACCATGTGCTATTTCAATAACCCTTAACTCATTCATCTTCATCTTGAGCCTTCTCCTCATCACTTTATCTCACTCAGATCTTACCCACTTTTAGTTTTTGTTTCTCTTTGCTGTCATTCTTTTGTCTCAGGTGTCCAGCTTAATAAAGATAACTCCTAATAATTATCTATATAGATATTACTTTAAAAGAGGGAAAGGTGGGGCCCTTGACCAGGAGTGATGGGGTTTCATATAATAGCTTTTTTCCCAAATGTGGTGTTATTTGCAGTGTATGAAAACATTCATCTCCATAAAAGAAGTGAGAAGAAATAGCAAGACAGGATTTTGATCAATACTGATTCTGATTAAGCTTGACCACAGGACTTGACATTTTGAGCAAGTCTGGAAGCATACTGACAGAAAACTCAGGATCTAAGAGTCTAGCAGTGTAACAGGACACTGCTGACTTGGGCAGGGAATATTCTGTCAAGTTTTTTGTTTGTCTTATATGGCTATAATAAAGCAATAAGATGCATTAACATAATTCTATAATTAATCTCATTGCCAAACCTTCAGTGGTGCTGTTATATTGCTGATTTATTTTAGGCTTTTGCTTGTCTTCATTTTTAACTTGGCAGAAGGAATGATGGTTTTATCAAGGTGTTTACAGATGAAAAAAAACTTTAAAACTTTTAAAAGATGTTTGAGATCATTGTATACAAAGATGGCCGTCAGATGCCATCAAAGTAACACTCAGGGAGCTGGTGCCGGGATGGGCGACGTGTCTTTCTTAGAAAGAGCAGTGTTCATTTATACTCTCATATGGACATATCAGGGGAAGTTGTAAAGAGCAGATTTTTTCAAGCTGCAGAAAATGAGGCTCATAAAAATATGCATTCACTAATCACTGTATGTATAAATGAGCAGGAGTGTTGTTAACGGTTCCTTCTCCTCTGGAGGCCCATACTACAGCACTAAAATGTGAATGGGACAGATGTAGACACCGAATCTGGATGGGTCTGGTATCCAGATCTGGTCTTCTGTTCATTGCACCTCTTTCTTTTTATCGCTACATGGTTTATAAAAAAAAAGCTCAGTTAATTAAAAAAAAAAAAGGATTAAAAAAAACAAGTTTCCAAGTTAGCTTTCCAACTCTTAAACTGATTTTCTGAGACAGTCAGGCTCATTCTCTTCTTTCTGAGATACTGAATCAGGAAGACTCTGCTCTGTGCAATTCTCATACTGCACTCAGCACTGCTGTGTTTGAGGCCTTCCCAGGAATATATTAAGCGATGTGACTAACCTCTATCATTTGGGTTTGGTTTTTTTCTCTCATCTTCTTCTCCAGGAGGAAGAGTGTGTTCAGTGGAATGTGTTGCTTAGAATTTATTTTATTTATTTTGTGCTGTAAAAAGGTACATCACAGTGTGTTTTTCTTAGAGAAACAAAGTCAAAGAAATGCATCTTGCACTGTAACAAACATGGTCAATTTTGTGAGAGCCCTTCATCCGTGTGGGAATTCATTAATTAACACTGATTAGCTGACTGGTCCCCAGGAAAGTTCTGCTACATGCATAGATGGGCTGCATCCTTCCTACAGGAAATCTGACTCCACCAGGGAGGAAGTATGCTCCTGGTCTCCAGCCCAGAGGTCTCTGTAGTCACCACAGGCTCGGGCCGCTGAGCATCCTCAGAGTAAAAATTGCCACGCTCAGCTCTGCGTGTATGCCCGCTGCTGCTGAGGCAATTAGAAGATAAATCTTGAATGGCTATCACTGGGAAAGAACTCATAAATTGCTTGGTTAAAAAACACAAAAACCTAATGTTATGTTCAAATTAAAACAAAATTATTATGTGTACCGAGCAAAGGGTTGGATAAATGTGGGAGAAGGGGAGGTTTATTTTATGAACTCTGATTATCTCATGGGAAACAAACTTCCATTTGTATTTAGAACAGAACAATTTCTAGCTTTAAGGCACTCTTTTAATCAGCAAGCTCATCTGACGAAATGCTGTAGGATTTACTTATATATCAAAGGATTTCCCTAGACATTTAAGGGATGCAACTGAATACAATTAAAAGATCAGTTGTAAGCACAGTTTGTAATACAGTTTGTTTGCTGTGCTTTGTGAGAGAAGTTATAACTTTAAGTTACTTACTTTATAGTTAATACTGTGAACTTCTGGTGTTTTAGCAGATAATAAAGTACAGAACTGTATTACAAGAAAAGCTTTACCATTGCAGTCGCCTACTAGAGATGCAACTATTCAGCTATCTTGGATCTGATGATCTGTAAAAAGAGAACAGAGAAACTATTAAGCCAAGGTTCACATCGAAGAATGGAATCATTTATGAACAACCTTTCTGGGCCTAATTTGTTGCTGAATTAAACCTCATGTAATGTCATTGAAGTCAATGGTGATATGCAGGGCATAAGTCAGTGGAGCAAATTAGCCTTCTGTCTTGAAGCCAAGAAACCAACGGAAAGACTGATCCAATAAAACAGAGATTAAATGCTGATATTAGCTGAATGCCACTGTTCTTGGTACAGTGCGTTCTTTGTGTCCAGTGGTGAATATTTCATCCTTCCCAGGTGTAAAAACTTCCCAGCAGCACTATAAGGCAGATTTATAATAAATGACAAAATTAATGATTTAGTTCTGTTGTAATGCAGCTTCTGGGATCCCAACAGGAACATATCCTGACTGCAGTGTGATCTCCAAATCAAGTCTTGATCTCTTCAGAAAAGTCTTGGGGTTGGCCTTCTTTTTTTTCCTTTAGCCATCTCTCACCCATACAGATGTTAGAAGCTAGCATTCATAGTTATGGAGATCTTTCTACATAGAAAACTGAAAGAAATACCAGGAATATCTGTGTAAGAGCTGTAGTAAATTAGTCATGGTCACTGCCTCAGTTATGAAAGCACTAGGAAATGGGATGGATTTATTTGCATTTCATGTGTACAGGTAATATTAAGGGCTCTAAGAACCCACAATATTGCAATGATTGTAGGTGTGCCTTGGATTAATGAAAAAAAAAAATCCATTTGCATTAACTAGCATTCATAACAATACATGGCCTTCTCTCAGGTTTCACCCTTTTTACTGTCTGACCCACTGATTACTTTGTCTGAAATTAAGATCATCATCTCCCTCAGCCAGAGATTATGGGTTTTGCACCATGCACACAGAGAGCTCGGTCCTGCCTTTAGGCACTTTTATTATCCATACAAAGAACTAATTTCCAAAGTCTACAGTTGGGTTTTCAGCTCATGAAAAGATCTCTGTGAGGTGACCTGTACAGAATAACACATTTCGACAACACGGCTCACTTTTCACTACAAAGAGATCAAACAACCTGAATTCTTTTGACGTCCTACCATGCAAAATTCAGTGATGAGCTGAAGGATGAAAAGTGGTTTGTTGGCCATCAGTAGAAAAAACTCTCCAGACCTACATGTAAGGGAAGCCGTGTAAAACATTAAACACGTGGCACATGCTTCTGCTCCAGTATTTGTTCTCTTGCTTCTGGTGTAACTTCTCAGAGATGATAGAACTTGGTGGAAGGACTAGCAGAGGACTACATGATACTTGGCCTGTGGCATGTGTGATATTGGCCATTTATTCTCTTTTGTTATTTTTTCAGGTGATAGTGTAAGATAAGAAATCTGCCATGGTACTTGAGAACCACTCCAGATTTTAATTTTCTTTAAATCCTGTTGCTTCTGTTTACAATTCACTTCTGGCCATGCTATGAGAGGAATGGAGGGAACAAGATACAAATTTGCCAGGTGCAGCATGAGATGCTGAAGTAAACATATCCAGACCTATCCAAAGTGCTACATATGTCTTGAGACCTGGGGGCTATTGCAGATATGGGGACAAGTCCCGCTAATCCACAGCCCTAATTTCAAGTCATAAAATATCACTATAAAGCCAGGTTATAATTGCACTGAATTCAACCTCAGTTTAGCTGGCAACGTTCTGCTAAAAACAGAGTTCTGCTAAAGGATCAGGTTTTGTTGGATAAAAAATCTGATTTTGACAGAAATATTTACATTTTCAGTGGCTAAACATCCATCCACCCAACCACCCATTTGGTTTTCTGGTTATCCATATTTAAAAAGAAGCCAATTCTGTTCTGGACAAAATTTTATCAATTTTTTTGGAAGTTTTACTGAAGGGTGCATTTTTCAAGAAAAATGCAAATTTTTCCTGATTATTTCCAAAAGAATCACATAAAATAAGAAAGTGCTTATTATTAAAATTACCAAACTGTTGTAAGGAATTATCATTATCTCATCAAAGAGAGTCTGGTGAATTTTGTTATTTCTGTTTCTGTGGTTGCTTCTCTAAACCAGCTCTTTTTTTTTTCTATCGTATTTTCTTTACATCTAACACTATTACATTTTGTTTCAGCTGGCGGGCTTCATCTATGCCTGTTATGTTGTGAAATGTATTACCGAAGAAGAGGACAGCTGTAAGTACTAAAGCTTTATTACATACAAAATGAATTCTTTTTTTTTTAAAATCAGCCTTCCACTATGCTGGCTCTTGCTGACTTCAACATAAATGCCTCATAATACTGTAGCCAGAACAAGCTTTCTGTCCATCCTTCTTGATCTAAAATTTGCAAATGCCTGGCAGACAAAGGAGCCATGAAATGCAGCCTTAAAAATACATACTAATTTCTTCTGAAAAGATCATTGCAAATTTTTTTCCTTACAGCTTAAGACACAAAAAAAGCAAAAGTCCCAATTGGCAAACACAAGCTTTTTATTTTTTTTTTCATTTGGAGTTTTTTCTTATTCTGGATTGTTATTAACTCTCTTCACAGTAATCGGTTACCACAGAGGGTATAGCTCTTCTGCGTTGACTTCTATGTTGGCTTGTAAAAGCACTTCTGGCTAAAAAAATAGCTTTAGATCATTGAGGACCTTCATTTATGAGAGGTGAAACTGTGGAGCTCCTCTTTGTCCGTGCTGTTCCCAGGGTACAATTACAAGGAGTGAAATGATTTCATATAGATGTATGTTTGTGTTTCTTCTGCTTATTTGTATCAATAGAAGCCTGTTGAGCAGAATTTGTTCTTATTACACGCTATGGAGTCAAGCCATTTTATTTTTTTCTACTCTAACCTTGATTTTTTAAAAAAGGCCACTGCCGCATTTCAGTACACCTTGGGATTCATACTAAAGCACTTTCAAAACAAGTATCAGAACTGCATGTAACTTTGATAAAATATACATGAATCCTAGAAACAGCTCTGCCACAGGAAGCTAAAGGGGTTTTATTTGATTGAGAGCATTGCTAGGGCTGGTGGGGATTACTTTGTCTGTTCTCCTGCGTAGAAAATAGCTGTAACCCTATAATCTATTGGCAATACAGTGCCACTGTGAGATGTCAAGGGGAGATTTAGTGCCAAAATCACACCACACTTCGGAGGTCTTTCCAACTATGCTCATTTCAGTTGTCTTTATTTTCTGTGGAGGCAAGGAAGGCAGGCACGAGAGTAAAAAGAGTTTGGGACAGGCATGTGGAGCAGCGGTATGTCACAAACAGGTCTTGTGTTTTTAGTTATATGAACTTTATACTACTTTCCCATTAAGTGCATTCACTATCCACAGAGCTGGAGGAGAGTGATTTCTTGTCCCCCAAAACAAAATCCCATTTATTATTATTCTGCCCTCTCTTCCAAGGGCTTAAAACTTTTTTTTCTGTCTTCTGTAATGCTTTAGGGCACGATATATGTAAAAAGTGAGGAAGGGACTTGTGACTTGGTTCACCAAACAAGCGCAGAAGTCAGAGCATGTTTGAGAGGTTTCTCCCGTGGTCTGTGAGGAGGCATTCCTGGCAGCAAAGCGCCGCAGCCAATATGGTACTGTTTTCTGCTCACTGTGGCAGGAGTTACCTGTTTTTCAGAAGTCACAGACTGTCGTGCTTCTTTGAACCTTTTCTTGTCATCATCTTGCCTGTTTTGAGGCTCTTATAACATATGTTAGAACACCTCAGCCAGGCCTCCTCTTCTAGCCAAAGAGCCATCTTACCCATCTGTGAGCATCTCTCTGAAGTACTGGGGAAAACCCCTACCCAGTGCAATAAACCCAGCACAAGCTCAGGTTCCGCAGCTTCACCTCTGGTGAGGTCGGGAAGTATGGCCAGAAAAAAAGAGAAAAAGGGAACTTCTGTGGGTGAGTCATCCCAACACTGCAATAACGTTCAGATCAGATTTGGCCCCTCAAGGTATCATAAAATTAAAGCAGCTTTAATTTCTACTGAGACACTGCGTGTAGCAGAGAGTAAGAATGATTCTAGTTCTCACTTTGCTCAGACATCCACTGGGACATGTGCCGAGTGCTCGCTGTGACTGCCGGGGGCTGCAGTCCATACAGACACCCCCTGCTCAGGTTTAATTTTAGATTCTGTTATTTCCATTTAGACATGTTTTCTCGCCTTTTCCGTCCATTTTAGAAACAAATCCATCTGTCGTGCTCCTCTGAGAAATAATGTAACCCTTACGGATGCTATGTTATTTAGTATTTATATTGCAGAGGAAGATGCCTAAGCGTAACTTCCTCAGTACTTTCACAGATGGGGTTGTCTCATACACACTGAGTGAGTGAAAGAAAAGCTTTCAGGAAAAGTGGAATATGTCCCAGAGCCATTGCTAAAGCTTCCTGCATATGTGACCCTTTGGTCTGAGGTCATCTCAGATCTCCTAGCTGCATTTCAACTCCCATAGCCTGTTCTTTCACTTTTTCAGTTCCTCACCCCTGCATGCTGCTATGGAGCAAGATCTGTGGCACAGAGGGATGAAGACACCCCTCCTGCCCACGGTGCACTGCCTCCCCTAGACTTGCTGGACATCTAGCATAGCAGAAGAAAGCTTTACTCTGCTCCCCCCCAACCCCTGCCTAGCATCCATTCCTGGTAAGGGGTGAGGCTGGGCTTGTATTTGCATACAGTTTGGCAGCTGGTGTTCACTCTGTGTGCTAAAAACCTATCAGCTGTGAAAGATCCTCTGGTAAAACCAGTCACCCAAAACAAACACTTCCACACCCCTGCCCTGCTTTCCCAGCTTCCGAAGTGGTCTGTGAAGAACAGAAAGACACTGCTGTCTTCTTATCCACCTCCATATTCACAGACATCACAGAAGAAATCTAGATCTCTGGTTTTCAGGACCACCCATACCTGTAAAAATGGGATGCCTCACTGCCAGTCACAAAGGTTCATAAGGAAAACCATACTGGGTCACACAAAAAGGGGCATTTAACTCCAGATCTGATGAAACAGAGACAACAGAGGAAGCCTTTCTGATGAGACAGAGACAACAGAAAAAGCCTTTTGCATCTCATGATGGACATGGCGAACACCCATACGCTCAATTCCATTTCTGCTTTGTTAATGGGCTATGGGAGCAGCAGCAGTCCAGAAGGGGAGCGAAAGAGGCAGAAACACCAAGCCTGGCAGGAGCAGGCAGCAAGGCATGAGACTAGGCAAATAGTTGTGCAACACCCAAAAGCCACGCAGGAGCATGTTCCAGATTTTAACCAGAGGAACATATCAACACTGCTCCAGAGCAGAGAAGGTACCTCATCTTATGTTGGCACAGGGCCTCAACTGTAGAAACACAATGAAGTTACTCTTAAACTGCTTCAGCTGAATTAGCTTTGCTCTCAGAGCAATTGGAACAAGCTGAAAGAATTACTATTTCACCATTCTTTATGCAGATTTTAGTAAGAGAACAAATGAGCAAGTGTAGAATTAAGCAAACATTTCACTAAGATTAACCTGCTCTAACCTCACTAAAGGATTAGGAATGGAACAATACAGTGATCAAATCAGGGTCATAACTAGGGCTGAATCAGCAAGTCTAGAGGTTTTAATTACTCACACATCAAATAAATTCAGCAGCAGACCCCCTAAATCAAAGCACAAGTTTGCACTACCTTTCATGAGAACAGCCTGCTTTGGGTTAATCCTGCATCAAGGATTAAAGAGTGAGCTGCTTTCCCTCCTGGTACAGTCCCAAGTAGTGCTCTGACGCTGGGTTCACTGGAGCCGAATTGCAGGACCCATCTCCAAGGGTCAGACAAGGGTAGCTTTTCCCCTGCTACTTCTCTTGTCAGTCATTTGTCACTCCTAAAGGTGTCTTCTGCATCGTGTTCCCTGTGGCTGCATAGCGAGGAGGAACTCTGAAGCTTGGAGCACCTTGGGTCTCCACCTGAGAAAGACAAGGGAGAACGGGTACCCAGCAGGGCTGCTGCCAGCTCAACTCTCTCCTTTTTTTGCTATCACCACTGCTATGGCTAAGCCATTGTCATTCTTACCTCATTAGCATTATTAGCTGCAGCAATTAAAAATAAAGCATGAAAATGTCATCAACAATCATTACTTGAAGGCATTCAATGCCTGTAAACTGATTGGAGTTCTTCAATTTTTTCCAAAATCATATTAGGCCTGCATTTTTCAAAGACTGCACAGTATTTTTAATAACATTGAAATGTTTTTTTTATGTGCATTTCCTCAGTAGCAGTTTGGCTCCCTGCTATAAGCTGTTACTGCCTTACTAAAAGAAAATTTTATGTGTTTTTGAAAATATTATTAAATATACAGATATTTTGTGGAAAACCCTGGAATCTAATCAATAAAGTACCATCCTCCTGAGGCTTTTTGTCTGTACGCAATTAAAAAAGAAACATGGGTTACTGAAGTGGGAATTTTGCACTCACCTTGCAGGTTCTGTTGAGGGAAAGGGGACTGGCTTGTTATCTAGAGGGACAGCTTTGGCTGGGAAGAAACCCCAGCCTAGAGAAAATCACCATTTCTGTCTGTGTCCCATGGTGAAATCCTAATTCAGAAGACTCCTTTGCAGACCCAGACAGGGAGAAGAAGCAGCATTTACCTGCCATTACAAAATGGCAAGGCAATCAGAGAATAAATATGGCCTGTCTGACTGTTCCCTGAGTACCATGAAGTACGACGTTTGCACTATCTCTTGCTAGCAAGGATCCAACTTGTGCATACACTGTCTTCTTTTCTCTTGGCATTGTTTCCAGGTAAACTTCAAAGCAAAAGAAATTGCAACTAGGTTAAATAGATTTTTGCTGCATATTCCCTTAAGCCCAGCTTTTGAGGATGTCTGGCACAGAGCTAAAGCTCTAGATAACCCTTTAAAATTATTTCACACCTCCCATAAATGCTTGAATTCAAGATTCTATTTGAACTACTGAAAACCTTCAGGAAGACAGTGCCACAGATGGGGGATATCTGTCCATGAGCAATACAGCATAGTAATTATGTGCCAATAAACTCAGTGCCAAACAACAATCCACTCTGGGATCCTGGGCCTGACCTGGGAAGCACAAAGGTCATGACAAAGATTTTCTTTTAAAAGATGATATTAAATTCATCAGTTGTGAGAGATGTGAAATTTTGACAAACATATGGGATAGGTAGAAAAGTGTTTTATTTTTAGCTCTGTTACAGGCTGCCTTCCACCTCTGGGCAGGTTATTTAACCTCTCCATACTTCTGTTTCCCATATTCAAAATAGGAAGTAATGACAGGGACAAACTCACAGGCGTGTTGCTTCATAACTTTGAGCTTCTGAGATGAAAGGCACTATTGAAGTGCAGAATATGCTCAGGTGCCACTTTATTTCTGTGCCAAATGCTTTTCACAATCTGCTTAGCAAGGCATTGCAGAGAAGTAATACCTCTGCTGCTATCCCTGATTAAAAATCTCTTAAACAAAGACAAAGAGAAACTAGTAGCAAATGTTTGGCTATTAATTCTGCTTCTTTATTTCTCTTCCCATTTCGGTGAATGGTGAACATGGCTGTAAACTCTGACACTACCAGGACAGGAGAAAGATAGGAAAGAAACAGAAACTAAGGCTGAGGGAGATGGCTGAAAATGACTGCAACCACCTTTCTGCATCAAGGCTGGGCTTGAATGCATCTCTGGAGGCTGTTGCCCTGGGCAGCCTGGCAGGTCTCTTCCCCCCAGCTGAAGGGTGACACCACAGCTGCAGTGTAAGCTGCAGCCCCACCAACACAGACTTATCTGTTACACTTGTGTAACACAGCACAAAGAAAGGAGGTACCAGGTCTATCCAGCCCAATATCGATATCCAGCAATGAAGAACATCTGATGCTTACATCTATATCTATGTGCCATACAGGCACATAAGAACACATCAAGTTTGTGGTTGCTCAAAAATCCTGACCGTAATTTGCAGTTGAGGGACTTCCTTAGCCAGAAGTGGTCTCATCATGTTTCATTGCCCACTACAATGTTTTCTTCTTGAGCATGTACTCCTATATTTGAACCAAGAACATTTTTATCAAACACAGCCTCCTGAGGGAAGGAGTTCCAGCACCTCAGCTATAAATTTGGTTAGTTTTGCACATACCATTTGTGTAATATGTCCTGCATCTTTCTCTGGAACACAATGGTGTCATGGTTTAACCACAGCCAGCAACTAAGCACCACACAGCCACTCACTCACTCTCCCCTGGTGGGATAGGGAAGAGAATCAGAAAAGTAAAGGTGAGAAAACTCTCGGGTTGAGATAAAGACAGTTTAATAGGTAAAGCAAAAGCTGGACGTGCAAGCAAAGCGAACCAAGGACTTCATTCACTCCTTCCCATGGGCCGGCAGGTGCTCATCCATCTCCAGGAAAGCAGGGCTCCATCATGCATAATGGTTACTTAGGAGGGCAAACGCCATCATTTCACACATTGAATCATAGAATATCCTGAGTTGGAAGGGAGCCACAAGGATCATCGAGTCCAGCTCCCATCCCTGCACAGGACAACCCCAAAATTCACACCATGTGTCTGAGGGCGTTGTCCAAGCGTTTCTTGAATATTGTCAGGCTTAGTGCCGTGACTGCCTCCCTGGGGAGCCTGTTCCAGTGCTCCGCCACCCTCTGGGGAAAGAACCTTTTCCTAATATTCAACCTAACCCTCCCCTGGCACATCTTCCTGCCATTCCCTCGGGTCCTGTCATTGGTCACTAGAGAGAAGAGATCAGCGCCTGCCCCTTCTCTTCCCTTGTGAGGAAGCTGTAGACTGCGATGAAGTCTCCCCTCAGTCTCCTCTTCTCCAGGTTGAACCAACCAAGTGACTTTAGCCCCTCCTCATACAGCTTCCCCTCTAAACCCTTCACCATCGTGGCCCTCCTCTGGACACTCTTTGTATCCTTAATATACTGCCACCCAAAACTGCACACAGTACTCAAGGTGTGGCCACACCAGCATGGAGTAGAGTGGGACAATCACCTCCTTCAGCCAGCTGCAATGCAGGGCTTGATGTACCCAAAGGCACGGTTGGTCCTCTTGGCTGCCAAAGCACACTTGGCTCATGTTCAGCTTGCTGTCAACCAGAACCCCCAGGTCCCTCCCTGCAGAGCTGCTCTCCAGCCCCTCGTTCCCCAGTCTGTACACGCATCCAGGGCTGCCGTGCCCCAGGTGCAAAATCCAGCACTTGGCCTTGTTAAACTTCATACGGTCGGTGATTGCCCAGCTCTCTAATTTGTCTAGATCTCTCTGCAGGGCCTCTCTGCCCTCGAGAGTGTCAACAGCTCCTCCCAATTTTGTGTCACCAGCAAACTTATTTAGTATTCCTTCCAGTCCCGCATCCAAGTCATTTATGGAGACGTTGAAGAGTACTGGCCCTACCATGGATCCCTGTGGAACCCTACTAGTGACTGGACACCAGCCTGATGTGACCCCATCTACTGCGACCCTTTAAGCCTGACCCATCAGCCGATTGCTCACCCACGGCATTACGTGTTTATCCAGCTGCATGCTGGACATTTTGTCCAGGAGGATACTGTGAGAGACAGCATCAAAAGCTTTACTGAAATCCAAAAAGATTACATCCACTGGCTTCCCTTGGTCAGCTAGCTGGGTAACCTTGCCATAGAAAGAAATTAAGTTTGTTAAGCAGGACTTTTGCCTCATGAACCTGTGCTGGGTGGGACCGATGACTGCATGGTCTTTCAGGTGTTTTTCAATAACCGTCAGAATAATCTTCTCCGTAATTTTGCCAGGCACAGAAGTGAGACTGACAGGCTGTAGCTACTGCGGTCATCCCTGTTGTCCTTCTTGAAGATTAGGACAACATTTGGCAGCTTTCAGGCGACTGGGACCTCTCCAGATTCCCAAGAGCATTTAAAAATCATTGAGAGAGGTCTCACTATGACATCATCCAGCCCTTTAAGTACCCTCAGATGAATCTTATCAGGCCCCATCGACTTATGGGGATCCACTGGAGCAGCAAGTCCCGCACAAGATCAGGGTTGATTGGGAGTCTATCATTCCCACAGTCATGGTTCTCTAGCCTAGGGCTCTGGGGCTCTCAGAGCCCATCACCAGTGTTGAAGATCAAGGTGAAGAAAACAGTAAATGTCTCTGCTTTGTCTATGTCCCTGTTTGTGAGGTGACAATGTTCATCAAGTAATGGGCCAGTGTTATTTCTGGCCTGCCTTTTGCCATTAACATATTTGAAAAATCTATTTTTATTGTCCCTCACAGCACTGGCCACCTTCAACTCCAATTGAGCTTTGGCTGCATGAATTTCCTCCCTACAGTGGCGAACAACATCTCTGTAGTCCTCCCATGTCACCTGACCTTGCTTCCACTGGCCATATACTTTCTTTTTTTTGCCTTATTTCTAGAAGAATATCCCTGCTCAGCCAAGCTGGCCTTCTGCCTCACGTGCTTGACTTCCTACATTTTGGAATTGCCTGCTCTCATGCTCTTAGCAGATGGTACTTTAAGAGTGACCAGCACTGATGGACCCCCTTCTTTCTTCCCCCAGCTTTAGTGATATGGAATATCCCTTTGGTCAGTTGGCGTCAGTTGTCCCATCTGTGTCCCCTCCCAGCTTGTTGTGCACCTGGCAGATCATGGGAAGCTGAAAACGTCCTTGACTAGTGTAAGCACTACTTTGCAACCACTAAAACGTCACTGTGTTATCAATATTATTCTCGTACTAAATCCAAAACACAGTACTATACCACCTACTAGAAAGAAAAGTCACTCTATCCCATCCAAACCAGGAAAAGTGGTCATTCCATCTTCACCTTTTCCTTCACCTTTTCCATGCTGCCACAAGTTTCATAGACCATCATCAACTGCCTCCCTCCGTTATGTGGGAATATGACAGAACATGTGATTGCTTTTTGGTAGGTAGGAGAGTGTATCTGCATCTTCAAACCCTTTGCTCTTTGGAGTGACATCCCTGCTTCAGTTGACTGTGGTAATCTTGATTGTTCCTTTAAACTGCAGGCCTGATTATATGTACTATAGGTATGTGGTATGAATACCATCCGTGACTTTTTGCGGCATCAGTGAGGGGCCCAAAAATGTAAATATGTTTCTCCTCATGGTACAGCTACTCCTTTATGACAGATTTCACTTCTATTATTTCAATGATGCAATTTGCCCTATCTGTGGTAGGCATCTCTCTCACAACAGGGTTAATCACTGGTCTAACTTGTTTGGTTAATGCTAGGCAGTCTGCAGAGGGAACGTAGGAGCAAATAAGCATAGGAACAAATACAAGCCAATATTTTAAATACAATTGTTCTCCAACTGTTGAACAGGTCATTCATGAATGAGAATTCAATGAACAAGCTACAAAAGCTGAAGCTACAGCTTGTTTTTGTTCAGCTGCACTCTCCAATTTACAGCCTGTGGCTAAATTAGAAGCTTTTCCCATTTGCTTGTTTCATGTAGTGTGGTGACTGCTACATGAACTAAGTAAACCAAAGGGAAGGAAATGGGATGCCTTTGGCTGTCAGGATGCTGATGGATGCATGGAGGGAGAGAAGCCTTTGAAATCCCATGGTACTGCCTCCTGTTTGTCATTCTAAAGAGAGATGTCTTGGAAAGCCACGGTGCCCCCAGGAACATTTAAGAAATTCCCTGAGATGGCTGTACATCATCAACCTTTTGCACATATCAATAGCTGGTTCCTGTGTCATTATTTCCAGTCATGTTCTGTCTTGGAGGGGACCTTTCACAGAGCAGCAGGCTGGTGTTGAGCATCTCATTCTCACCGGTGCAGAGCACAGGCACTCTGCATCCCACAAGGCATGCTCACTGGTTAGTAAGCACAGGCTGAAAATGTCTGAGCTGCAGAGTGCAAGGCTGAAGCACAGAAGGGAAAGCCTATGGTGGGAAGATATGGCAACTGAAACTGTCCGCATTCAAGGTGGAAACGGACCTGAGTAGTCCAAGGTGTCAGTAGGCCTTGACAGACATTACACAGCCTGATCTGTGATCATTTGGCACTGCACTGCAGAGAGAAACAAACTTAAAGCTCTAAGGAGGTGCAGTTTGTTTAAATAATAGCGAGTAATTAGTCTGAAGACAAAATCAGTGATGGCATTTTATAATTACAATTAATTTAAAGGTTAATTTCCTTTGGTGCTCAAATCTTATTTAAAACATTTACCAGGAAAGGAAATTAGGATGTTACTATCTAGATGCATAGAATGCTTCTGGGAATCCATGCCTATTATCACTAGGAAATTAGGTTAGACTCAAAGTGGGAATTTCAATTCATTTTAGTGTATAATAGACAGTGGTCAGGGCCTTGAGTCAGAAGGGTTGCTTAGGGTAGACTGTACGATTTGCATTTTCTTTGTTTGTGGGATTAATTGCAAATGTTTCCAACAAAAGGGCTGGGTTTATACATGAACAAGCTTGACATGAAAAGAAAATTGGTTATGGATTGCTGCCTTCGTAACTAATGAAGTTGATGTTCAAGGAATCCCTAGGAGACAGGGCTGTGGTATGAGGCAAATATATAAATAAAATCACACAGGGGAAAATGGTGGTGTTGCTGGCTCTGTCTATGATAATTTCTCTTCTCCCTCACTGTCTTCCCCGCCACTACCCCTGCATCCATCACTGCCTCCTGTGGTGATTGTCAACCTCAAGTTTAAAAAATGTCTAAATAACATAATGTAGAGCTTGAAGGAAGCCACATTTCCATTCCAGCAGCTCATCACAATGGGATACTGCTTAATAAAATCAATGCACTGTAACAGCCAGGCGATACACTTACCTTGCATCATTTTTTTTAACTATTCACCACTCATGTTTTATCTTTTCAAGAAAGACAAGTTGCAGAAGCACTGGAAAAGTTCCACACATGTGAAAAGGGAACGAAGAGTTAACATCTCTTTTACAAAGAAAGATACATTTCATAGCAAAAGGTTTTGAAAATATTACTTGCTTTTTCATGAATTAATTGTTTCAGGAGGGGAATACAAAGAAGTCCAGGTCAAGAAACAAAGTCCCCCATGGTTGCATCAAACTGGTAGCAGAAATGAGGTAGTAACTAGTGATGGTTCTGACATTAAAAGCCACAGACAATTTGAAGAGATGCTCAGGTTGTTGCCACAGCTGAATAGAACATGGTCTTCCTCGCTATGGAAATGTTTTGACATGGAAAAATAAACAAAACTCATATTCAAAAATCAGGAAAAATGAGCAAAATCTGAGCCTCGGCACAAGATGAATATTGCATGGAAAATGGTTTCAGACAGACCATCATGTTTTGTTTTGATGTCAGTGAAAGATGTCATTTTGATGTGAGTCTGTTGCTACTTTGCACTGAATGTGAAGGCAGGCTTTGGAGGCAGGCCCTCCTGTGCTGTGCCTGGGGCAGCATCTCCTCCTTTGCCCTGATGGAGGGAGGGCAGCTTGGGCCTCATTAAGTCCAGGAAGACGAGCAGCCCGCAGGCAGCCATGCAGGGCTGCTGGGCCCCTTCCCCACCCCGGTTTCCCAGCCTCTGAGAGCGGCTGGCTGTCTCCTTGGGGGTTCAGCCAAAATGAATGGGTGTAACAGAGCAGGTCCTGGCCAGCCAAGCTCAGTCTGGACTGAAGGACAGCAACGTCTCGGAGAGGTGCAGTGATGAGTGGCTGCGGGTAGACTAGACTCATTAACCATTTCCAGTGGCCCTGAAAAGGGCACCTGCCCACAGCCTCTTAGCGTCTACCCTGCTGAGACAGTCAACGTGAGCTCCTTGCAGTTTCTTACATGCCTCGGACATAGCTTTGTACTAAATTATTTTTATCAGCATGCCTTCTGTTAAAGCTTTCCTTATTACTTTCCTTTTAAATATCTAGATGGGTCTTCATTAGCATTGGATTGTTAGCTTTCATAGATTTGGGCCTTAATTCTCCACTTTGCTGCACCTGCTAATGACTCTTATTCTAATTTATTAGTGCGGTGGTCACACTTGGAGGCCACTGCCCCAGGTATTTTCTTTTTCCTTTTTTTCCTTTTTTCCTCTCTTTATTGTTTGCCCATAGCAATGATCTGGCTAAGAACAATTTTTCCTAATGATTCATTTGATAGCTTCTATGATAATTTAGTCTACCCCATATTTTCTTTAATTCTTAGAATGATTTGTTAGTCAAAAATACTATTTCAGGGCTGTATTTTTTGCTCAGTACTCAAGCATGAAATTTTGAAAGGAAATGGCTATTATCCAGGAGTGTCCAGGTCTATTCAGTTTAGAAGAATAATATATTCCTCAGACTATTAGTGTTCTCATAGCTGAGTGGAGGTCTTTTACAGACTTCTTTACTGAGCATTGGACAAGTGCCACTGCAAGCTTGGACAAGCCTTGCAAAGCCTTGCAGAGGTCAAACGGCAGCCTACCCAGCTGAACCCTATTTTCAGGACTATAAGCTTGACAGGTGGCTTGCTGCATTTATCAGATATAAAAGGCAGAGCTGACCATTTCAGTCCAGTATTTCTCATCATTGCAGCTATGCTCCAGCCATTTCCTCCAGGCCTCTGGCTCTTGCTCTTCTCTTGCCTGCCCTATCCCTGGTCCCTGTTTCTGCCTCCAGCTGCCAAGGCCTCACTAGTGCCTCCCTTGCTTGGTTACTCCTGGCTGCTTTCATCCTGGCTCCTTTCTGTTCAGCCATGATCCTAGTTCCCACCTCCCTGACACAGTGCCTGCTGCTGCCAGCCCTGCCTTACTGAGGCATTGCTACAGAGCATAGTCTTCCTCGCCTCCTGCCCTGAGGCTCTGCCACTGACCAGGCCCTTCTTCACCTAGGAGTCTGAGATGTATTTTAGCTTCTCTAATTTCTGGACCCTCAGCATCATTTATCCTGGTGTTTTCTGCTGGGTACAACCTTGAGCTAGGCTTACCTTGAATGCAAGCAATATCTGCATCCCTGCTTGGTCCTAACTATAGGGAGTATCAGGCCCAGATCCCTGTGAGTACCTCTGTAAGGATGGTGACACCAGGTGGTGCTTATCAGGTTTCCAAACCTCTGTATGTTCCGAGTCCTACATCTTATCTCAGAAGGGCTGATCAAAGAATTAGCCAGGGGATCAGCAGCAACAGAGACAAAAGAAGATACTGCAAGCCCTTACCCAGTGAGAAACATTATAAGAATAGGGATGAAAAGCCCCACTGAAATTGGTGTAGGGTTTTCCTGTGGTCATCACAGGGCTCAGAAATGCCATGAGGTTATGGTCTAAAAATCTGAGGTTTTTAGTTTCACCTTGCAAATGGGTGAGCTAAGAGCACTCAAAGGCAGTTACAGGCTGTTTGGCAGAAATGCAGTTCATTGCACCACAAGAACCAGACTGAGCGTCCAAGTCCATACGCCATTTCTGAACCCTCCTGTGCTGGCAGGAAGGGCACAGCCTCGGGGATTGGCAGATGCCCTCCTGCCCCCTGCTTTGCCGAGGCTTGGCTCTACCCTGTCCTGTGAGTCTAAATCACCGGGCACTCAGCACAAAGACCAATAATGTTTCATTATAATTGTAAACAAACTTTATTGAGATTATATTCAAGCAAACCTCCTCCTGTGTGCTATATTGTGGAACAGCCACCAGGCCATGCTCACAGCATAAAAAGGCAGCAGCACTAAAATGTTTGGAAGTGTCTTCACCAAACAGCAAGGTGGGTAGCAGGATACTGGCAAAGCTGCAGGACCAAGGGTGTCCCCATATGTTCTTTTATATTTTTTTCCAATATGTCATTTCCAAAGTTATTAAAACCAAGCCTAATTTTAGTGCCCTCCATTTTGTCTGAATTTGGAGAGTTTCTAGCTAGCAGCATTTGTACACAGCCTTCTCTTACCTCACATACTCACTTCTGCACCAACAGTGCCTCCAGTGATGTTATTAGCTGTAGTTCATTTGCCATCTCGCCTCTCTCCCAGCTACTTGTGCAGTGGAGTTCCTTGCTGTGGCAGCGAAGCTTAATTACTGCACCTCCAAGGCCTGAGTCCAGGGGGTCAAGTCTTTGGTCTCCAGAGCCAGTGTACGTGAGTTTAAGACCTCACACGTCAGATGTAGCACAGGTACACCACGTGTTCCCTCTCTGCTATACCACACAGGAAATATGTTCAGCCATGACAGGCATATGCAAGAAGCACCCGTGTGCACATGCACATACTCTTCCCTGCTCATTAGTGCTTTTTAAATTATGCCATCTTTATCATGGGTAATTGTAAATTTTTAATATTTTTTTAGTGCTTTAGATTCATTAATATATTAAGGACTACCATGATGCCAAGCACTGTACAAATATGACCATCAGCCCTGTTTCCTGGACCTTGCAGTCTAGATATTAGACAACAGGCAACTGGTAGGTATGGGCAGAAAGTGAGCACAAAGAAACTATGAGCAAATATTATTCACTGTTGTAGACAGCAATATAAGTTCATTGGCAACCTAATTATTGCCAACAGAGCAAAGAATAGTTTTAGGAAAAATAATGAGGGAACTGTTTTTGAAGAAATTCTCACAAGGAGAGAAAGTGTTTGGAAATTTTACCAGGATGGAGGTCAAGCTAGCAGCATGGGAGCAGAATTTAGCTTTCAGAAATGGAAGGAAGAGAGATTAATGTGGAGTGTCCACAAAAAGCTTTAAATGTAAAAAGATTTAGTTTCTATTTTATGGGATATGGAAGATGAAATCGATAGCAGGATGCGGAGAGGAGGAACCGAGCCAAAGAGATGAGTCCTGGAGCTTTCATTTCCTTAACTCCACATTTGGTGAGTTCCAAAAAAAGGAACGATTGTGGTGTTTGACACTGAGAGCCCTGGGTAAAAGTTATAGCTGTGTCAACAGATAGAGAAGTCTTCCTCTTCAATATGCAAAAATAATCTTTGGAAATTAAATCGTGCTCAGCCCAAACCAAAGTTGACATCTAACTTATACCCTCAAGTGACAGGCAGACTTGAGGATACAAGTGCCATCGTTCACTATGAGAGGTAGCAGAGAAGGTTAGGGAGGAGCAACTAAGAGTTCTGATTTTAGCCATGCTGAACTGGAATTGATGTTTAATTATCCATGGGTAAATATCACAGAGAGAAGCTGAGATTTCAGTTTTTATAGAAGGAGCAGAGTGAGCACAATCCAGGTACTCCATGACACCTCCAAGAGCTGACGACAGCAGAATTTGTGTTTGCAAGTGCAACTACTCAGTTTACAGGAGGTGGAGAAAAATAAAAGGCAGAGGTTTCTGCTCGTGGGACTCCATCAGGGTGCTGGAGGGAGAACCATCAAGAAATGAAATGAATGATGAGAGGAGAAAGGTGAGCACCTGCAGAGGAGAGAGCAGAGGCTGGTTTCGGGAAGAAGAGAGCAGCAGCTGCGCAAAAGGAGGCTGGATGACCATGGAGAGGACTGTGTGAGCTGGGTTACCAGTACCCAAATTTGGATAGGAAGAGGTGAGGTGATCTGACTGCAGTTCCAGCTGCATGCAAGGAACAGAACACAAGATGGGATAAAATCTTCTAGAAATGGAGGAAAGTAGCTCTACAAACTGTTTGAAACCATCAGGAGAGAGAGAGAGAACGGAACAAGTAGGGATAAGGGTGGGGTTGATTTTCTTATGAAAGGAATTTACTTGTATTTGTATTGGGAGGGAAATTGAAAAAAAAAAAAAGAGATCAAGAAGACTGTCACTGGGACAAGCACAGGTTTCACAGGACAAAATTCCTGTGACTGTAGTAAGAGAGAAGGACAAATGAACTGTAAAAGGAGTGAAAAAAGCTGGCAAACTGAAGAAAGGAGGGCTACTTTACCTGTTTACTCATACAAGAAATGGGAGAGATGGTGTGGAGAAACAAGTGGAGATGGGAGGAAGGAAGCAAATAAGGAGGTGAAGGGGGTGTCTGGGATGGAACTAATAAAGCTGGAGGACCCAAGCTGCTTCATCAGGGAAATGGACAAAGCGAAGGAGGAGAGGAGGAATCAGTGACAGCAGTCATCCTCGTTACAGAATTACTACCAAAGACATTTTCACTTTTAAAGGAGAAGCCATGTGCAGGAAGTGGGTGCTCTGGAGAGGGCAGGGTTGAGTGCTGGCAGCACATTGACTGCTGTGAGAGGCAGGGCTGCATGCATCAAGGGTAGGGGTGAGATAATCAGCAAAATAAACATTAGTAGCAAAGGAACATAGTAAGAAGAGGGTTTGAAAGCAGTCAAGAATTCATCCATACTGTGGGTCACAGATTGGCCAAGTATGTGTCTGTTTCCCAACTTTTCCCTTTCCTTTTCTTTGCAGATAAAGACACTCACCTCCCTCCTCATTCCTTAAACTCTAGATCCTTTCATAGCTAGTCTGCATTGATTTTTGCATGCCAACTAAAATGCAAGGAAAGCCATAGCATCAGTCACGTTTCTATACACATATGTCCTAAATGACTCTCTGGGTCAGATCCTAGGCTAAGGTAAATTATCATTGCTTCAGTGAAGTCACTGAAACTATAAATATATATATTAGCTGTGGACCTGAATCTTATGCTTCTGTACTTATATCTTATAGAGGAAAATTTCTATAAGGAGAACAGTGTCTAGTCTTCTGGTTTCTGTTCAATAACTTTCCTTTTGCTCTCTACAGGAAGATGTTAATGCTTTTAGTTTGCACTGTTTCCTTTCTATTTGTCCATCTGCTTCTCACTGCTAGTTTTGTAGAGTCCCTTCTCCCATATGTATATCCATGCTAATGGGGTCTTTTTTGTGCATCCCAGTTTAATGGTCCCTCTATACACCACTAACTTCAAGTATTGAAAAATTAAAAACCGATTTATGCCTCTCATCCTGTCCTGATATGCAATGGAGATATGGGGACCATAAGCAAAGGCTGAAACTTCACATCCTGGTGGGTACTTAGCAATAGAAAATATGTCCTATTTGAGCCATATGTCCTGTTTGTGTTACAGTTGTAACCACAGCCATATGACTGACAAGCCTCTTAACACCGGCAAAGGAACAAAACACTCTGGCTGAATTTCTTGTAACACATTTTACAAATAAATAGTACTGTTATTATTTTATTCAAGTCCAGCTAGGAAAATAAGCATCTCAGCACCCAGTATTTCAAAGAAATGGGATTCTGTATTTGTTTGTATATGCATGTGTGATTTTACTAAAGCAAAACATGACAAAAGAGCCACTTCTGATAACAGTGACATGTAAGATGAATGTAAAATAGAAGAGTCAAAAATGTGTTTGATGGACGAGGTTAAGGACGGAAGCCTCTGCAGTGATTCAGCTAATGAGCCTTGTTTTATTCATCTCGTGTTACTGCTACCAGGAATGTCTGTGTTGTACGACACTTTTAGTGACCTTTCAGGCACAGCCAGCATAAAAAGCCTGCAGAAAGGGCAGCATTTTGCATGCTTTAAGAAACTAGCTCAGAGTCCACAGGGAGCTTTTAGCACAGTCTGGACACCGCAGGCTTTACAGTGCTGAGAAACTGCCACCATCGAGAAAACTAGCTACAAAGAAATTACTGAAATCATTTTGTATTGGAGTTCACTTTCCATCATGTACCTTTACCTACCTTGCAAAGTTTGTTGTTGTGCGTAAAAGGCCATTGTACGTCTACAACAAGGTCACAGTAATATCCTCTGCCCTACCATCATTTGGTTGCACATGTGGGAACTTCCACTGTCAGTTGAACACAGAAATGTGTCTGCAAGCTTGTCTTGTTTGTCACTTGACAATCTGGCTTGTTAACGCTCTGTGTTTACTCTGTGCAACAGGGCAAAGACACAATGCATGCAGAGATATCTGTCATGCATCTTTCTTCCATGCCCACACAAACTCATTTTACTCAAAGAAATCTGTTTCTTAACATGCTGGTTTAGGTTTCTGAAAACAGCCTTAAAATCACTCTTAAGACCTTTTACCTCACAACTGCAAAACAGTTTCTGGTTTACTGGTTGCTTGAAAAGTCTTGGGAATTGCACAAGAAATGCAAAGCTGGACAAATGCATATAAGCAACATCCATAAAGTGACATGGGTTGACACCAGTGAGACACTCAGTCCAACACATGCATTTTCTGACTTGTTTTTGTCAGAAGTCAAGAGTGAGAGAAAAAGGAAAACTGGGCAAAAGAACAATAAACCAAAGCTACAACAAAGACATGGCCAACCTTTTTGCTCCAATCTTTGTATTTGAATAAGAGGGTTTTTGTTTCCTCCCAGCCTAGCACTTCACTCAACAATATTCCTATAGTGAATTCTTCATTCTGTGCCTATAAACTTAGTATGCTTCCAAAGACATGATCACATGGTAATATTCTGATGGTTACAGACAGTGAGTAAGTAGGAAGGAAAAAATTACATTTATCTTGATTTTAGCAATATTTTGACCCAATGAAAGGTTTGTAAGTGGGCCAGGGAAGCACCGTCCAGATGCAGTCATCATAGGTTGTGAGCAGAATTGTTTAAAACCCTATTTGAAATTTAGTTATCAATCAGCTGGGTTGACATTTCAGATGGGATCCCACTGGGATCTCAGCTAGGGAAATAAATCTCTTCATTATTTTTGCTAACAGCAAAGATGATAGAGGAGAGAACATTTGTAAAAATTTCAGCTAAACCAGACTGGAAGGGGTATGAGCCCTTGTGAAGATAGGATTAGAATTCAAAATGATCTTGAGAAGTGGCTTGAAACCAAGAAGATGAAATTCAATACAGACAAGTGTCTTCATATAAAGTATGGACTACTTGGCTAGACTACAGTTAGTGTCAAAATATAAAAATAAAGACCTGTTTGTTAAGTGTTTGTATGACACTGTTGAAAAAAGAAAAAAAAATACAAACAAGAAAACCACTCCCCATGTTATTCCAGACAATGTACAGAAAACCTACCTGGCAGTTGTTCCAGTTAGTCCTGGTTTGTGCACCACACAATAAGGAAACCATAAGCATACCGAAGTATATTCAGGTTTGGAAATTTAGAGGCTTGGAAAACGTGGTCCATGAGAAAAATTTGAAAGAACTAGGTGTGCTTAAATCAGCAAAAGATGGATAGCATGAAAATACTTTTTGAAAATGCTTAAAAGCAGTTATCAAAGAAAAAATGGCTCATTTATCTTAATATCCATAGGGAGAAAAAGGCCAAAATGTAGAAAAGTACTTAATTTGCAGGAAATTACATTTAAATTAGACATTAGGAAGTTAGGTACAGGGAAAGGCAACACAGAGAGATTATAGAACCTCCTTCATTAGAGGTGTCAGGGATTAATTTAGTAAAACATTATTCTGGGATAGGAGTATACGTCATGTTGCCACAGAGCACAGAATTAGCTAAAGTATTTCTGCAGGGGCCATTCTTGCCAGGGAAGAAGGTGGATGACAGGTTCAACATCTCTGTGTTTGCAGTGGAGACATACCATACCAGTCCAGTGTTTTGGTGGCTCTTTGCTTGCAAAGTAATTGGTGGACAGAAGGATACAAGGATTTGATTTCGGAACACGTCTGGAATGTGTGTTACTGCATTGATAAGTGTGCACACATTGAGGGGTATTTTAGTATAAAATAACCTCATAAATTCAATTTTTAAGAACTCCAACCACTGTGAAAGTTCTCAAACCAAGGGTTATAAATTTACATTTTGTGATTTTTATGTGAATGTTAAGAACCTTTTTTTTTTTTTTCCTTTTAATGTACACAGAGCCAGTCTGTCAGTAGCAGTGCCCGGACCTGTGAAAAATGCATTTCCATACCTGAACTCTTTGGCCCTTTTCTATCACAGTAAAGTCAAATTCACATCTGCTATGTAAAAGACAGTATTTCAGGGATGAGAGCTGCCCACAAATAACCCCCAAAAGCCAATAGCTGGGTCTCTTAGTGCAAAAGAAGCAAAGGGTGTGCTTTTACCTGTGTAAAGAAAGTGTTATAGCAGAGAAACAGGGGTGTCACTCTTAGATGAGATTGAATTGCCCTGGAAATTGTTTAAAATAAACATGAGAAGCCCATTGGGGACTGGCATTAATTCACATGGAGTGTGAATTGATAAATAACTCCCACACTACAACCTTCCTGCAGACCCCCAGCACCTTGAGAGAAATGCTGGTTTCCTTAGATCTGTGAAGCCTCATCTCTGAAGCTCAGATAAACTGTTCCAACCCTCTGTTGGTGCATTTCAACCCAAATGTCAAAGCAGGGAATCAGAGAAACTTCTGTCTCTAAGACAGAGTCGGATCAATGTACTCTCTCCTCTACATCACTGAACCACAGTATGACAGCAGGACAGACACAGTAATCACAGTCAGAAGCAATGCAATGCATTCATGCCAATAAATAAATGGGTTTCAGCATTTCTAATATCTGAAGAGCATGTTGTTTTGTACTCCAGTGAGGTAGTCTACTTGAAAATAGAGATGTGTGGCTATTTCTGATAGACAGATGGCTGTTATAAACTGTCACTGTCTTTCTGTGATTTTAAAATTAATTTTATATTTAAATTTTTAAAAGGGACTTTGCCTTTCTCTATTTTTTTACCCTTTTTCTGCATCTCCACAATTAGCTGGTCTAATTTTAACAGCTTATTGGGGGTCCAGCCAAAAGTAATCCGTGTGCTGGGCGACTCTTGAATGATAGTGCCTATCACTTCTGAAAATATGTTGCTAATGAAAGAAATTTTTCCCCCTTTCAGTTGATTTCATAGGTGGATTTGACTCTTATGGCTACCAAGGTCCACAGAAGACATCTCATTTACAGCTACAGCCCATGTATATGTAAGTACCTTACTTTTGAGATATTCTGCAGAGTGCCAAGCTGATATTAAAGGATCATTAAGCTGAAAGATGACATGACTTAAAAATTCAGAATAGGCAGAAGCCTTTTTTGAGAGACTGAATTCATGCTACACTTAAGCACCAACAATACTTCTCTGTTGAATTATAATGATTTCTTATGGCAGGATACAATGTGTCAGAGTTGTTTAAATAACACCCAGCTCTCACATGATTTTCCCCCATTTTCATTCAAGTAGTTTCCACTCAAAGGCAATGAGAATTTGTTTTATCAAAAAAATAGTCAAATTTGACAAAACTTGGTTGCAAAAAAGTGGGGTTTGTTAAGTTTTGTCAAAAGTTCAGTAACTCGTTAATTTAGTGGATGCATTTAGCACTTGTCTTACCAGCCCATCTGTTCACTGAGGCACCTCTGTACACCGTTTCCAGACTCCACATCAAAAAAAAAAAAAAAAAAGTAACAACTTATGGCTTTTAAAACCAGCTTGAACAGAAGACAGTATTCTACCTAACCAGTAAGAGTGACAACACCATCCGCTGCCTAGAAGTGTGGCCTGATATGTTTGGGGATTAAATGGGTAATCAAATCTCAGCACATACACACAACTGGACTACATTCACACTGGAGAGAACACCCATCCAGACCAGTCTAGGAATAATCGTCCCCAAATATTTCTTGTAGTGATGCCAACTGCAATTCAGAACAGTCCTGACTGCCCAGATAAATCTTACCTCACTGCTGCAGCCTCTTGAAATGTTTTTTTTTTTATTTACCATCACTGGTCTATATGGTAAAAGCACAGCACAGAGCAGCTCACAAAGGGGCAACATTTACTTTTTTCCTTTGTTTCTCTTCTGAACATTTCTTTTAAGGGAAAGAACTGAATACAGGCAAACAATATCCATCCCAACATACAACTCCATTCACCCTTGAATGTAATTTCATTTCTTCTGATTAGTGGAAGCAAGTCTGCTAATGGATTAGAGGATTTTTGCATGGAACTGGCATTTATCCCTTTATCAGTGGTACAATCAATTCTGCGGTACTGTTTAGGATTGGGCCCTTTGGGAGCTTTGCTAGGAGCTTTTTAATAATCTCAAATTACAATAGTGCATATCTCCAATGCCATCTTAACTTCAGCTTCCCATCTGTCTGTGCTCAAGTAAAGATTTTTCACCTGCACTTTTGGCACAGTGCTGCGTATTTAGAAAATGCTGTTTCCTTCCTAGTATTATGTGTGGCTCATAGGTACTTATAACAATTCTAATCCTATTTCTTTCTCAGTATACCATACCTTGTCATCAACATATGGAGCCCTCTAGCTGAGATATTATCCCATCCTCTTCTACTCCCAGTGTTTCTTCCAGAACAGCAGATTGCATTTACTGAGCATCTTCATACTGACTGGGAAGAAAGCTAGACCTGTAGAAAAAAAAAAGGCAATATTTTTAAGCTTGTAGCTGAGACAAAGAGATATATGTTTAATCCATGTAAACTGTGTTCCACCTTATTTCAATGCTGTGTTGTCACTGAAGTATAGGTGATTTTGCTGCCTGAAGTGAGACACAAATCAGCGTGTAAGCTGATGTTTTGTCCAATCAACCCACAAACGTATTGCCATGTCTCAGCCACAGTCAAACAAAGACACTTCATGTTTCTCTCTGACTGCACAGTATGTGACAAGGTTCTCTAGAATTGCTACAGTCTGTCCTTAAGAGGCTTTTACAGCATTTAGTAATACCTTTCTATTTTTATAGCTAAGGCACACCAGGAACACATGCATATGTATTCACAGTGCAGTTGCTCTGTAAATGTAGGCAGACCATTAGGTAACTGAGTGACAAATTTGAATGTCAAATTAATCAAGCCAAGGTTTGATCTGCTTGTAGCACTATTTACAACAATATTACACACTGGAAGTCAAAACACACTGGTATGATAACAGCAGGCCATACTCAATGTTTTAAAGCTTTATTTGTTGGGAGGAAAGGTTTGGTTCCCTAGGGATCTTCTTGACCAAACGTCACTGTTAGCCTCCATAGTGTTCAAGGAGAAAAAAAAAAACCAGGACTTTACACAGCTCTCTGGTCAATGTCACCTGCACTTTACAATGCTCAGCATCTCTAGGGGATGACTGAAAGATAACAATCTTTAAACTAGAAAGGCAGAGGACAGGAGAGGACAGGAGAATAGAATAGAATAGAATAGAATAGAATAGAATAGAATAGAATAGAATAGAATAGAATAGAATAGAATAGACCAGACCTTCTGCTTTATGGGGTCCATTCCATATTCTCACCACTGTTCAAGGTATAATCATATTCATCCAGGATACAATTATACCCATACTTATCCATATAACTGTATTCATATAGCTATTTCCACAACTGCTACAAAATGTCTTTGAATCCATAGGCAGGGGAGGATATACTAAACATCATCCTGTTTAATTTCTGCAAAAGATCATGAAAACATAAAGAAAGCTAGTTGCCACCTCTGCGTCCTCTATTATTTATGCTCACATTGGGTACAACTCATGTGGAGCTCTGGGTTTATGAGAGAAATAGGAGATAGTTGTCTTTAAACCATCTGTTGCTAAGTATCTCCAAAGGCACAATAGCACCTCTTTTTGTTGTCTGTGGTGTGGTAGACCTTATGGGTGTGCTTGGCATGCTACAAAAGTGGAGGAGAACATGGCTTCATCTTTGAAGAGATCAACAAAATAATATCAGCTTCTAATGGTAGTACAGATTCTGACAAAATGCAAATTTCAACATGTATTTCAGTAATAAGTACAGAGAATGCCCATATATTTACCAGATCAACTCATATACAGAAATATACAAAACTTAGAGTGTTGTGTGGTAGCTCTCAGTCATCATCCACATACTGCTTGCTGATGTGAATTGATTTAGTGGATTGTGATGACAGAATTCTATCAACACAAACTTTTATTTCAATTCAAGCCAGACAGATTTACATCCAAGTGCTTTAAATCAATTTTAACTGTTTTATACATGCACAGTTTAAATATTATCCTCAAGGAATGCTGGGTTTAGTAATTACTAACTGTTAAGACACACTGTTTTGCAACCAGTTTCCTCCTGTGTGCTAAAGCTAGCACTTCATTTTGCTAATTTGAAGGTTATACTGAACCTACACAAACTTACACATGCAATTAAATAACGATATTGATTTATTCAGGCTCTTCATGTTTACATTTTTATCGTGTCAGGACTTTTTTAACTACAGAATTATTACTTTTTATTTGTGATATAAATCAAGCTCTACTTACCAGAACATTCTAATCATTTTAGATGCACGCAGTACATTTCTGTGGAATTTCATCTATTATGCAAAACTACCATAAATGAACAGGATACTTAAGGAAAAAAAAAATCTTGATTTATGAAGGGGAAGCATTATCTGTAGATAGTGAATTGAGGTGACTATCTCTGGCTACTGTTTCCTTAAATAGTGTAGAACTATTAGATTCAGGCTCATTTTGTTTCTTTCCTCTACATTTTAGGCTTTGAATTCCAGTCACAACTCTCCTTATAATCTTTCCCAATTTCACATTGAATTTGAATTAGATTATTTTTTTAAAGAGAAAAATATATTCAATTTAAATTATGTTTTAAATAAAACACTGATGTTTTGGGGGAGAATTCTTACCATGATGTTTATCTACTTGTTACAAATGGCTTTTTTTGTTATTTAAGTGCCAACAGCGTGCTCTATGCTGTACAAGCCAAGAAGCCTAGACAGTCCCTTCAAAATGAATACGCTTTTTAAACAGAATGGGACAGAACCGGTCCTCATGTACTTCCTTGCAGTGTGGCCACAGATGATGTCCTAAAAAGCAGCTTCCTGGAGTTCTGTGCTGGAGATGCCAGTGCTCATTCCCAGACCATGGGACAACAACACAATAAGATGGTGGAAATCAATTGTCAAGAGAAAATTCTGCTCGAAGAAGGTGACTAAACATGGCACCGATTCTGATGCACATGGTTGTGGAACAAGACTGCACTGCATGATCACTGCTCTAAAAAAAGGAGGAAAGAGGGAGGGGAGAGAGATTTTTCTTTATGTTTTTCACAATAAACATGTTTGATCAAGAAAATAAGTGAAGAAAAAAAAAAAAAAATCATGCATGTGTGATGCTGATGCGTAATGCACTGGAGAAATTGCTCAAAAGCAGTTCAGCCCTGAAGTGAAGCTTGCTTTCCTCATATTCTGTGAAGTCTAAGAAACTCTGCATTATAGAGAGATATATATACAAACATACATACTATATATGCATAGAAACACACCTATACAAACACAGACCCCTTTATATATGTGTGTGTGTGTGTATATATATATTATATACACCCACTTATGTGTATTCTGTTACACAGGACTATAGGTGGGCATTGCTTTTCACCAGAAGGCACGATAGTTTCTGGATAATAGGATCCTACCTTTCACCGAATGTCAGAGGAAATTTGAGTCAATAACTCAGGGATGGAAGGGGGTAGGAGTGGTCAATGTATTTGCCTTACTACCTGGTCCCATGTTTTCCCTCTGTTCTATTTACATCTGCTTTATGCTGGCCATGGTCTCCTAGCCTAAAGCTGTAGCTATTCGTCTAGATGATTTCTCATACTGAAGGTACCAACTTAATTATTCACTTGAAGTATAAGTGAAATACAAACAAGACAGAAACAGCACCTAGAGTATAACCAATATGAAACCCAGCAAGTTCACGCAGTACAAATCTGCTGTGCTATTATCTCCTCATGTTTGTGGGATTCAGACATTATCTGCAATATTTCATTTAAATAAACTACCAGCTAAGCCTTGTCTAGCAACCAACACCATCTTGTCTGTTTTAGACTGAAAGCTGGAGTTAGAAAACATGTGTTTGGGAAAGGACTCTTCAGGTGTACGGGGCTGTGACACTTGCACATGCACTCTGCTTTGCGAGTAAGCCTTGGGCAACTTTCTCAGGTGCCTTCGATTCAGCCCTTCTGTCCTCATACTGCATCACTTCTTGCTTTTACAAAGACAGCTACATTTCTGATGGATTATCATAGGTTGGGTCATCTTCCAGTTGACTCCTGGATATATAGTTAAGACTATAATTAAATATCACTTCTGCCTAGAATGGTCTAGAAAACCTCTGCTGACTTCTCTGACAACGTTCCAGAGAGAGCCAAGCAATCACCTGAGCAAACACCTTGCCTTTCTGTCCTCTTCATCCCACGTGCAGCTGAACTGTTACTGGTGATGGCTTACACTTGCTTGCAGAAGGGCACGAGAGCAGTGGGTGTGTGGTGAATTATATGTATCTTTCTTTTTCTGTCTTTCTTCTAGGTCAAAGTAAACATGGGGATTACTCAACGTGGGCTGGAGGACCTGTCAAAGAAACTTTCAGGATGGCCCCCTGGTTCTTCAAAAACAAAAAAAATCCAGGTTTTGTGTTAAAAAAAAAAAAAAAGAGAAAAAACAACAAAAAGCTGATTGAACAGTGAGACAAAAAACAATGGACACCTTCAGCCCCTCTTTCTAACAGGTATTAAGGGAGATGCCCTGGCCCCCCACCTTGGACCCTCTGCTTCCCAGCACCAGAGGGCCAGAGCAGAGGCGTTGGTGCCATCTTCTGGTTCTTCCCTACCCTGGCCACTGCCAGCACGGCCCATCTGGATTAAGACATGAACCCAGCCAGTTCGGTGCTTTCGGAGCCCCCTCCACACTCCTGGCCGTGTCGAGTCTCCTTAGTCAACACAACTCTGAAAATACCGGGATGACCTTGCAGCAGAAGTCAATAGACAGCGCGTTGTTTGCCCTGAAGGCTGTACAGTTCATACTTGCCTTAACCCAACTGCGTTGCACATCAGAGAAACTAAGTGCAAGCTTTCTGAAGTAACGTCCTTCAGGCTCAACATGCTGCTGTTAATTCTGAACGATTTCTAAGTCAGTGGTTTTCTTTTGTTTGGTTTTGTTTTGTTTTCGTGTCAGGGAATAAGGCTCCAGAGCGACCGAGTAGAAAACTGCCAGCTGTCTGAGAAGTGCTTTACTTTTGAGGCTCCACAGTGGTCAAGAAACAAACAGTTTATAATGGTTAAAAAAAAAAAAAAAGGAATGAGACGTTTTGGGGGTTGGGGTGGGGAAAGGGGTAACATAAACTAATAACTGAATCTACTGGAAATAAGCAGCAGAAACAGTGCTTCTTAATCCCGCTGTTTTTATTTGTCACACTGTAGGTGCTTTTATAGCTATCTCTAAATGTCTTTTACTAACTACAGAGACATCTGCAGGTTTCTATCAAAAAAGGCCAACTGAATATGTACTAGCTACGTTTACTCTTTTATATCTAATTTCAACTGAAAATTCTCTGTAAGTGAGCTTTTTTTTCTAATTGCACCATAAGGGATCCATCTATTTTATCTTTTGGTTTCAGTTAGGGAGGGCGGGAAGGGACTAGTTGAGTTGAAGAAATATTGGAGAACTTTTTGTGGTATATTTGGGGGATCTGTTGTGTGTTAGAACGTGTATTTTATCTTCCTGTATTATTGTGGCTGAAAAAAAAACTGTGCTGTTACGTAGTTGGCAACAAGATGCCTTTGGGAATTTTGCTAGTAGGTCAATGTGTATATGAAATACTCTGAACTCCTAGGAACATATGTTTTGTTCTACATCTGATCTGTATTTTCAAGCACTTAGGTGGTTTTCATTAGGAAAAACCCAATATTTTGCTTTCCAGAAACTTGGATTGTCATTGTTTCTTTGCTCAGACCTTGCATAGGCAAACACACGCACCTACCACACCTGAGGTGACCACGTAGCGTTTGAGGGCAAGTGGGAAGGTCAGCACTTGGAAAGGCTCGTTGCTTGGAAAAGCAACTCCCTTTCCCTTGCTGGCTAAACTCTTGTGCCTGCACAGTTCCCGAGCTCCCACAGCTTGTGCGCTCACGCCACTCATCCATCCCTGTACCAACCAGTGCCCTTTGCTGTGTCTGCATGGATGTACAGTGTCACAAGCAACAACTCTGGACAATGACAGAGGAACAGGCATTCACCAGTGAAAAACAAGATACGGGACATGTTCAGGAACTGTACTTGCATTTATTCAGTGAGATTTTTATATATATATACATATATATATATATGTAAGTGTGTGTGTGTGTGTATGTCTATGTATATAAAATGCACAAGGAATAGCTATTGACAGGGGCTGCATAACCCAGGAAGCATCTGATGCAGGGGGCCAAGGGCTCCAGCCCCAGATCCTGCTAGGGATTTCCTGCATGAATTGGGCACAGCCCCTAGGCCTGATCCCATAAAGCATTCATTGCTGATTTGGATCTCAAGTTTAAATTTTCAGACTTGGGTACCTGAAATTCTGAGTTCATTCTGGGTAGAGCTGCTCTTCACCCCCTGGAAAATCATGCAGCTTCCAAGTGCCAGGCCGATATTTCCCGTAAGTTGAAAAATTTTTAAAGTTTCTACTTTTATTTAGTATTAAATATAGCAGATGCATAGTATTAAACACAATGTAGAGGTTTAAATGGAATGAAAATGTCATAACAGGGTATTTTAGCTTTCCCTGGATACCAGTTAATCAAAATCATATTTCTATAAAAATCTTTTTTTTTAATGTGAAAAGAAACCAGTTTAGGCACATAAGCAGCAATCCAGTTTTCAGAAGATAATTTTTCATACCTTTCAGTGATTTCCCACAGAACAGTGGCTACTGGTAGTTAGCAATTTTAGAAGTCAGACAATTTAATGAAGTGTCTACATGTAACTTTTAGGCCTGATTTTAATTTAGAAAATTTTGGCCTTAATTTCTCTGTGTCTTAGTCTTCCCATCTATAAAACGGGAGTAATATGTGCCTCACAGGTTTTTTGTGAGGTCTGAATTGTTAATGTTTGTAAAGTGCTTAGGAAATAGGAAGCACATCTAACTATTAAGGATATACAATATAAATGCATATTCATATATTACATATAGAGTAGATATACACACACTCACATACGCACAGTATACATATATATACACATACATATCTATATAATGTTGGTATTCATAACCCTGCTTAAGTTGCAGTTAGAGCACCACCATTAAAAAGAAATTAGGACTGTTGACTACTAAACTAGATGATTAGTGGACAGATCTCTCTGGAAGCAGTTTAGAGCACAGTAATGTGAGAATATCTGGATGACATTTTTGATTTGTACAGCTGTATCCTCCTCAAAATCCAGTAAAGAATGTTATTTTTCTAGGCTGGGCTTTTGTTATAAACTTAAATATTCAGAAGGCAAGAGATACAATCCAAATGTGTTTTTTTTTTTTTCTTTTCTTTTTGGCATTTGTTAATTCTGAATGTATTTTTAACAAAAGTGATTTTTTTGACTTACTAGTGTAATTTGCATTTAAAAAAAAATAAATGGAAAAAAATATAGGTTTCCAAGCTATTCATGGCCCCCTGCTGCTATTCACAACTTACAGAAAACTTAGAATTATTATTCCCAACTGAGCAACAATGCAGGATAAGGTATCCTATTACATTTACATGATGGCAGTCCTGATCTGTGCAGTGCGTGGATGTGACAGTACTGAATAGAAATTGCCAGGTCATGACACCATTTTAACTCTGTCATAGGTAGCAGGTTTTTTGATTATCACTGACACTAAAGGGTTTCTTTTACAAGGCTGACTGCAATAGACTTTTCACTTAGGAAAAAACTGGGGGTGGGGGGGTGGGTGCGTGATGTTGCCAACTCATCAGGAATTTTAAGCCTATGATAGGTTTACAGTTGCCAAGAGTGTTAAGCATTGCAAAAGTAATCCTTGTTAAGCGGGAGCTATGTAACATGGATATTTTCACTGCATTAATTTTCTTTTATACGCTGTTCATTGTCCCTACAGTGAAATGATGAAATCCTGTCTTAGGCAACAGCTTTACAGAGCTCACATACATTGACAGCTTGCCTGAGGTCATTTAATAAAGGTGGAGCAGAACGGTGTACATTTCAAGACACTCGGTCATGCTCTCCTACGACCATTCCCTAGAAAAAGAGTTCATTAATTATTGTCATTAGCATTTTTTATGCTATAATTATAGTGCAAGTGTTACTTTTCAGTCAGGTAAGAAAAAGAATTTGTGATCCACTTGCTTAGTTTAAATACTGGTTGTAACTCTCAACTACCGTACGGCATTTTGACAATGGCTAGGTGCAGTATGTATTGATCCCTGGATGTGTCCAGATAGGAGTGGCTACTAACTCAGTGTCTGAAGGTTTTGTTCACTTGCACTCTAACCCTATATTTGAGCACACTGATAGTAGGCAAAGCAAAAGTCCACACACCATTAATCCTTCCAGCTTATAATATTTTCATTTCCAGTCCTCTCTTTTCTTTTCCAATGCAAGACTATTTTTCTCACTAAGATGGAAAGACCCATGAATAGTCTATGTGTATGTATTGCTTGCTTGCTTTCTACTGATGATCCGCTTCAACATAGCTGAGACAAAATTGATAGACTTTTTGAGTTTGTTTTCTAGCTAATCTGAATCTGGCTTCTTCCCAGTGCATGTGGATTGGCAACAAACACTAAAGGTGAGGCAAGTTTTATTGAAGAACTGATGCATAGAAATACTGCAGACAGCACTGTGTCCACTGCTCCTTGGAGAAAGACGTAGATGATTGTTATGCTAATCAGCATGCTCCAAGCTGTGTGCAATATTAAATGTAATTACCATGCATAAAAGAAACTGCCCTTTAGACTGCAGTTACTCATTCATGTGTAGAAGTGGCACAACACAGAACGAGTCAGTAAAAGAGATTTCCTGTAGTCACTAATACACTTCGTTCCCAGCCATGGACTGGAAAAATCATCATGGTCTCATATCCTGACAAGTCCCTCTGTTCAGACCTTCACCAAGAGGAGCAATTGCAGCCAGTTGGAGTTGTGGCCTTGCATAGCTGAGCGGGATAGAAAGAAAGATATTGTACCAAATGTGGAGTTTTAAGTAGCATCATACATGCATTTGTTGTGCATCTCCCCATATATACGAAAGATGGGTCTTTTAAAATGTACTTTTCCTTTATCTCTCAGAAACCTAGACAGATAAAGTCTTTTACAAGCATCTTCCAAATCCTGCCGAGATGACTCAAGAGTTTTTTCATCAGGTCCTATCAAAACATCATCTTTTCTGCTCTCTGTTGAGTAGGAGACTTAGCTCTTGGGACTTCCAGAAGCTTGGGGATTAATATTTTAGATCAGTAGCAGCGCTGTGAAACCTGAGAAATTAAAAAAAAATTTTTTTGTGGTCATTTCTGATTCAGAATTAAATCTCCTGTGCAAAAGCCAGACTTATGTATTCACCAGTGGAAGAGGACCTTTGCTGCCCTCTGGTACTTAACCACTTTCCTAGCCTTGCCTTTGTCCCACAGCCAAATAAGTTATATGGAGCTAAATGTGAAGAAGCATGTTCATATTCAGCTTGTGCTCTTCAATAGTCTCATATTCTGCCACACAGAATGGTATTTCGTATGTATTTAATATCTTTCTCCCTGTCACCATCTTCTTGTCCCATTCTCACTCTCCCTCTCTGCCTGAACACAAATACCCCAGATACCCTCCCCAAATTACATACTGCTCTTTGTTACATCTGTTGTTTCAAACTTTTCACATAATGACAGTGATGACAGTCATGGAGGACAGTGTCACTGTGGATACGTGCAAAACTGGAAGAAGAGGAAGACTGGAGAAGAGAAGACTGAGGGCGGATCTTATCAATACTTATAAATATCTAAAGGGTGGGTGTCAGGTCGATGGGACTAGACTTTTTTCAGTAGTGCCCAACGACAGGACAAGGGGCAGTGGGCACAAGCCGGAACACAGGAAGTTCCACTTAAATATGAGAAAAAAACTTTCCTTCCTGTGAGGGTGCCAGAGCAGTGGAACAGGCTGCCCAGAGATGTTGTGGAGTCTCCCTCCCTGGAGACATTCAAAAACCGCCTGGATGCATTTCTGTGCCCCCTGCTCTGGGTGTGCCTGCTCAAGCAGGGGGGTTGGGCAAGATGATCTCCAGAGGTCCCTTCCAACCCCCACCATTCTGTGATTCTGTGATTCTGAAGCACAAAGGTTACACACATTCTCAAGGCCCCAGAAGCAATGAGACACTTAACAGAATGGCAAAGCTTGGCCATGTTACAGAAGCCATGAGGTACAGCAAGCCCTGTTACGAATCATTTTCAAATGTGCAATTACACTTGCTAAAGCTGTAGTTCAGTAAGTACAAAGGGAGTCATAAATATCCAGAGCTATGAAAGGCATAGTTAAACCAGAAGAAAATTCATAGAAAATGTGTTTGTGTACATGTTAACTAAATCAGATTCACATTACAGTCTCTTCAAAATTCCTCTAGGGCTTTTTTTCTTCCTTTTGCAAACATTTGGATGGTTGGTTTCTATGCACACAGGTGAACTTTTTGTTCCTAGGAGAACATGTAAGCATGTGCAATTGCATTAACTGATATGGGATTCTCAGTATTCATGCATCTATGTGCATTCATGCTAAATGTTGGCTTACTTCTTCTCTCAGTCATACATACATACACACACACATATACACCTGTTATCTGAGTATATTTCATGGTGGGAATAGAAAAACACATACACAGCCTCTTCGCTTTTCTACTCAGCTTTTCCTATCCATTCTCTCAAGAGATGCAAACTCTGAGTGTTTATTTTTCGGATAGGCACTCTGTATAATAAAATTACAATTTCTGGTACTTACTGAATGTAGAAGCACGGTGCAGTCTGTGAACGCAGTAAATAAGACAGTCCTTTCTACAAAGAGTTTGAGACGATTTCAATCCAAAAAAAAAAAAAGAAAAAGAAAAATATGATCTCAAAGTCCCACTCTGCTGTTAAATTTTGATTAACCAGAAAAGTGGGTGCCAAACAACTTCAGGAAAAGGAGAAGGGTGGGGTAAAAAAGGGAACTTGGAGTACAATTATAAAATGATATGGTTACTTTAAGCATGTACATATGAGAGTTGAGGAAAAGAATCAGCCAATTATATCTCACTACAGTACCAATTAATTTATGATAGCTCCATATAGATATATTATAGCATATCCTACATTTTGGAGGCATCTAAAGAAGTAACTGTAGAAGAAGAACAACACTGAAGCAACTGCAAATTGATGTCATCGCGAAAGGTTGATGGATTGATTCAATTAATCAGTAAGTCATTTCTGAGAGTTCTGCAGGGATTTATTTACCAAACACTCACATTGTTTATTTTGTTCTCTGGAGGGTATGTGTACTGTCATTTTTCTTCATTATTCTTCTTGTTTCATTCATCAATTTCTGACAAATATTTTCATGCTGATATGTGGCATGTTAGGCAGGTAAATTGTCCACATTTACTGATTTAAAGCAATACACCCACAGCTTCCAGTAGCCAAGAACTTTTGTTTATTTCCCTCACGTCCTGAGAAATACTAGCCATCTATAATTAGTACAAAGACGTGTTTTCCATTTAATCTTTGCTTTTATTGTCTCCTCAACATGACAGGGATGTAAGGTCTTGTCTAGCATAATGTGGGTGCCTGCTTAAACTTTAGACATAAACTTACTATGCAAAGCATTTTGAACACTGTTGACACTGAATAAAATAACTGTTCTATCTTTGGTTTGGCATTATATTTTGCAGTTCAAATCCAAGAAAACAATGTAGGAATGTTTTAAGAATGTCAACAGTTCCACTATGTTTTCGATAGGATTAGATAACTTTTCTATTTTAATATTGTCATAGTATGTGCTTCAAAGTCAATACATAGAAATAACTGAACTAGATGGATTACGAAAATTGCAGATGCTGGGCAGGACAGAGGTCTGCGAAGGATGAAGAACTGAAACAGAATGGAAACCATGCTTTGAAAATGCTGAGTCTCATTTGGACAAATATTTTTACTTTAAACTATCAGGAACACTGAACCTCTAAACAAAAAAAAAATTCTCATGTGTTCATTGCATGCATATATATAGCGCAGATGTAATTTTCAGGCGTATTCAGCACTGGCCAAAATCTGACCCTACTTCTACGTGGCTAGGAACAACTTCTCAGAAAAAGTAAAAGATCACAGTCCCAGTGACAAAAGCCATGGCAGTCTGCATTGTGTGACAGCCTTCCCCAGTGGATTTAGAAAACTCTGCCCTATCTAATAAACTGGAAGGCATCACAGGGATGGAAGCAAAAAAAAATGGGCACACACTGAAACACAGGGGGTTCCCTCTGAACATCGTGAAACCGTTTCTTGCTGTGAGGGTGACTAAGCACTGACACTGGTTGCCCAGAGAGGTTGTGTGGACTCCATCCTTGGAGACAGTCAAACCCTGACTGGTATGGTCCTGGGCAACCTGCTGTAGGTTGCCCTGCTTGAACCGGGGCACTGGACTGAAAGAGGCTCCTTCCAGCCTCAGCCATTCTCTGATTCTGTGATTCACCTCTCATTTAAGCTACATCTATTTCCCATTGGAAATATTAATAGCATCTCAAGAGGATGCAAAAATCTTGCTTGTTGTGCTGAGGGAGTCTCAGAGTTAACCTTTGTAGTGAAAATAAGAGTTTTATGTAAATAGAAAAAAAAGCTTTCAGGCAAAACAGTTTCTAAAATTTATTGGTTTTTGTTTTTCCCTTCTTTAAGTCTCCTGCAGCTGGCTATCTTGATGAAATCCCAGTTCCATTAAGGTCAGTAGGAATTTCGCTGTTTGTTTCAGTGAGAATTCTGGATCTTACTTTTTGCAATTAAGATGCCTGAATATTTGCTTTGCTCGAAAAACAAAACCCCACAGCAATTACTCCCAATAATTTTTAAGTGTGCTACAAAATTTCTGACTTTTTTCCCCCTCTCATGCTCAGCATTTGCGGAATGCTTGGTCTGGTGATATAAAAATTTTATCTATACTCATTTGTGCTGACCTACATAACTTGCTCATTGCCACATTTGTGCCAGTAAAATCTTTCTATCATTCCCACTCTTCTATGCATTTCATTTCATGTGAATGAATATCACTCCAGGGGATTAGCACCCTGGGAGACTTTCTGCAAAACATGAGTATTAAGGAGGAATCAAAAGATATTTGCATAGCTATTTGGCCAATGTGATAATGGGAATCTGCTACATGACCTCTTTTCCCTTTATAAATAAATGTTAAATATTAGTTGTAACGTACAATTCTCAGTCTAAGTGTTTCATGTCCCTCTAGCTTCTTGCTCAATTGCACAGAGCTCTTCAAACTAGATAAGTTTTCCATTGAGCAAACTAATTGAGCAGCAGGGAGATTTTTGCACATAAACAGAAAGATAAAGCACAACCTCAAAAGATGGGCTAGTAATATCCAGTGCTTCCGGAAATCCAATACTTTTGCCAAAAGCATCACTCAGTCTGGAGTTTCCCCTGTGCAAAAATGCCTCTTCTTCATTAATTCAGAGCCTGAAATGTAGCTCCTGACAAAACTCTGTCCAAGTAGGCCCCCGCCCTGACAGTCACCAATGTGTGCAACCTCATATTCTACTGCATACGAGAAACTAGCACTGCTTCAGGCCTGTTCCCTTGAGCTTGTCTTTCTTACACCTGGATGCTTGAGACTGTTGCCCTACAACAGTCTCACTTCTCACGGGCATGTTGGGTAATTAAACTGAACCGCTGGTCAGTGCCAATTAAAATTAAGCAGGGTCTCTACATCCTTAGTGACAAAGCATCCAGCGTGTCAGTGGTGCTGTGCCATGTGAGCAGGGAAGGTTCTAGGCACACATGGAACAGAGGAGTCCTTCAAGCAGGGGCAGCCAGGAAAGGCAACAAGATCTGTCCCCCTGCTCCCGCCAGAGCCCCAAACACCCACACCCTGCAGTGACTCTAGCACCAGCAGTACCCAGAGGTGACCAGCGGTACCGTCCAAGGGGCACATCCTCCTGGCATCAGCAGGAAAAGCAAATCTAGATCTGCAGGAAACTCTTCCCAACTCTCTGTTTAAACTCAGATCATGCCTTTCTAGTAGGAGAAGCAGTCAGACTTTTGTCTGGCTCCAGCTTTTATAACTGAGGTGACAAAGCTCTGCCTTGCCTCACTCCTCAGAGAATTTGTACTTGCTAAAGAGTTAGTTCAATTAGAGGAGGCAGTTTTGGCAAGCACGGACAGCACTCCAAAACTTTTGCATTAGGAAAGCTATAGCTCAGGTGCACTTCTGAAAAATAAACTTTAGGTGAAAAAACCTAAGTCACTGTTTGAACTTGAATATATTCAAGCCTTTTTATATGGTGTTTTTTTAGTGTTTTATTGCTTTTATTGCTGCTTATTGATGTACTTATTTTCTTTACTTATTTATTATTTTATAATTCCCCATTTCAGTGAGTACATTTTGCATTTAGAAAAATCAAATGAAATAGCAGGAAAAATTGGCAGGAAAGTGTTGCAAACCACGAGCGGACTGCCACATTAACTATCAGGATCAACCCCAAAATCCAACCCCAAGCTCAGCCCTACTGACTTTTTACACTGAAAAAACCTCTTCAATCCTGGAAGCCATCCAAAGTGTGGCCAGAAGTTCTGTTTAACTCAGGCTGTTAAACTCTGTTTAACTGGGTTGACTAGTTACTCCCCCAGACCATCTCCCGGTCCTATTACATTTGCTGTAGCTTGCTTTCTTAAGGGTTCCAGGCTTATGAAATAGAAGTTCATAATTCAGTTTTTGTCCCTGAATTATTCATATTCTGCACTTCACTTTTGGTCTGTATTGTCTATAACAGAACCTGGCGAGAGAGACCAGACAGTTTCCTAGAAGGACCTGCTGACACATGAAACTACAGGACTACCTGGGGAAATACAGATGGGGAAAGGCCCCTCAGGCTAAGCCTTCTCAAACAGTACGGGGCTGTTTGCAGTTGTAAAGAATTGGAGTCAGCAGCCCAAGCTGTCCCTTCAAGCACCTTATTTCTGTGGTGTCTGTGAGGAGAGCTAACCTCAAACCAGACCCCAGTTTCACTGAAAGTCAGTGGACCTTAAAATCTTCTTGGGTATTTAGCTTCTTAGGCCTTTTTGAAAGCCCCACTAATTTTTGTTTTCATTTTCAAATTCCTCTGAAACAGAACAGAAAGACCTCTGAAAACCAGTGCTCTGTGATTAGATCCTGTGGACAGGTACACTTCACTCATCAAGCTAAATAAATGCAGTAGTTTGATTCAACCCTCGGGTTTTGAGGCTCCACATGTATTACACTCTGCAAATTTCCCTGAGATTTTTCGCAGCTTGTAAGGAGAGAGAAATAGAAACTTCATCCACATCTGTGCTGATATTTTTATTTTGCCACTGGTGACTTTCATTTGAGCTCCCGATATAACTGATGCATGTCAGTAATAACAAAAATAGCTGATCTGCAATAGCCTACACACTGCAACAGTTGGTACAATACTTTGTAACCCTCTAACTCCATCACTTCAGAATCCCTTCCTCTCCCATCTGTCCTAAACAAGTGGGAGAAGTTTTTGCTAGAAAATGTATTTTTTTTAAAGTACCTCTCTGGAGGATAGCATAACAACTCTGCCTTAGAAGAACGCTGTTATTCCTTCCTGTGTGTCAGAAAGGAAGCTGCTACTAATTATAGCTAAGATCCTGTCAGCTTTCTGAATTCGCTAGTAATTCTGGTAAGATCCTGAAGAAAGTGAGCAAACACATTAACAGGAATGTGCCAGCAGCAAGTCACTATAATTCCCTTCCCAGCTTTCTAAAACCTACTGTGGGCTTACAGCAGCCGCAGCTTTGCACCGCAGCCCACGAAACACCTGGGGCTGGTGCGGGTGGCCTGATCCAGGCTGGCAGCTGTCTCAGAACAGGCACATCCGTAGCGGGCGAGCAGTGAGATAGCTGATGATTTTTTTAATGTAGCTGGAGCATGCTGGAGATTCAGACAACAAAGGGGAAATTCTGTCACTCAGGCTCCTTCACCTGATGAGCTAATTGGAAAATACCCTTCCTACTCCTGCTCTCTTAAGTAAAACAGGGTGTGCATTAGAGTGTTGCACCAGCCTCCCTGGGGTATAGCTGGTTATACCATCCTCTTTGTAGGATCTAAAAGGACAGAAGTCTTTCTGCCAAGACGCCTAGGTACAGTTACTGTTTTTGCAGAGCCACGTCTTCCCTAGGGGCAGTTCCTGCAAGCCTGGGCACACAGGAAACACATGTAAACCAGAAAGGACTGCTTCATGTGAAATAACCCAAGCCATCTTCATTACTGGCACCCTCTCATACCTCTCTGGAAGTATATATGAGCCTTTGGGGGAGTGAGAGTGTAAAACACTCTCACTGAAGGCCCTTGTTCTTGCTAAAGGAGCACTAAGGGGGCTTAGTGAAAAGCAGAATCCAGTCCAACACTCAGCAGGAGGGCATATTAAGTACCCTCCTTCTTCAAAGCTTATTATTGCTTTTCATAAATAACAACAGGTGCAGTAGCTGATTTTTTTTCCCCAAAAATACACAGCAAAGCCTATTTTGTGAGGGTTTGAAAGACGGGTTTTCTCAAGCTTAAGGTGACCATGGAACCTCGCCAGAGCGCAGCAGCTCTCTTACCCTGGCCATGGTTTGATATAATTCACATTCCTGCACAGAGGGCAAGAGAATTAGGGGAGGCAGGGAAGAGCAGCAAAGATTAACAGACAGTGAAGAGTGCAGTATATTCAGTAAAAGCTTAATGAGAGAATCCCATGGTAACCGTCAGGCTTTGGCTTTTGTGCACAGCTATCTGCAGAAATGCCACCGGCACGTGTGTGGTTTGCTGCTGACACTTTCTGTTAAAGAGAGAAAAACTGTGATGTCTGGATTACTCACAGCCTTGGCAATGGGACATAAAGCTAGGGGCATTGCATGTGCGTGTGAGCATCGTACATGTACTCTGGTGTCCTGGAGAAGGTGATGTCAAGGTACCAGGTAGTATGTACAGGAGCCTAGTATGGCACGGACAGTTAAAACAGAAGATAGTGAGCTTAAACTTCTTTTAGAATAAAAGGATTTTTTTATCTTTTCAAAGAAGGCTTGCCAACTTTCATAGAATCAAGGTTAAGAAAATAACTTCAGAATCCTTCAACATTTTTTACTGCATATATTGTGTTTCATTTTTCCAACTAGCGGGTACCATTTAATATCAGGTACCAGGCAATTCCATACCTGTCTGGACTGAGTCCAGAGTCTTTTCTCCTGTTTTCTCATCTTGAACAGCCCAACTTCACCCTAATTTCCATCCAGATTACTACCAGGCTTTGGTCTTAACTGCACTGAAAGGAAGGGAAATCAACAGTGTTGCATAGGAACAGATTATCAACACATGCAATGACAGCTCAGAACAAAGGTCTTCTTCCAAATCCCCTCATCTGTGACAGCTGACAGTCTCACTGTCCTTCCTACTGCACTGGCTTCTGGGAGCAGTGATCTAGGATCAGACTACCCTGAAATAATTGTAACAGGCTTTCAAATTAATAAAGACATAAAAAACATTCTGTTATTATCAACTTAGACTTGGTCCATGCTGATAGCAGCCAAGAAACACTATTTAGGGGGTGCTTACTATGCCTCTCTTGAAAAAGTAGCATTATAGAAACCTAACTGCATGAATTACTGCAATACAACTGTATTCTGTCACACGCTGCCACAAACATGAAATCTGCAGATGCCAGCCCACATGTTACTGCTGATGAACTGCAGTGCTACATATTACATGGGGAGTGGGAAAGTCTCACTGCAGAACCTGGAAGTTTGGGGCACTCTGTTGCTGAGGAATTTGCTCTCTTTACACACCCATGATGGGTTTGCAGGTCTGAGTCACACCAGTGAGTCACGCTGTCAGGCAGGAGTAACGTTAGGTGTCGAAGTTAGTACAACGTTCAGGTCTCAGGCCACCTCTGTGCCTCCCCGCTGCTTTGTCCCTGTCTTTGGCTGATAGCAAGGGATAATTCTAGCCATCAGCTTGGCAGCCCATGTTACCAGTTCTTGTTGGTTAGTAGAGAAGTGCCCTGGATACAACCAGCATCTTCCAGGGACCTTTCCCAAACTAAAGAGTAAAATGTTTAATATTTATCTGGCAAGCGTGAAATAGCTCCTGAAATGGAAGAAAACATCATGTTAAAGGGGAGATATTTACTCTAGAAAAGATAGAAAAAAGTCAGGGAACCATTTATTGTCTTTGGAAGTGAGTACAAAGGAAGGAAATGACAGCACACCCTAAAACTGCTTCATGTGCTGACTGAATCTTGGGCTGTGTTGTCTGTTTTGCTCAGCTGGCAAAACTGACATGACAGTTTCACACTCATCAGAATTAGGGCCTAATTCCTTAGGCAGACCACCTCTCTTGGGTATTGTCTTTCCAAATAAGACCCTAAGCTGATGTAAAAAATCTGCTACTGTATCTTCTTATTCACAAAGGATCCCTTGGACTGGAAATGCTTCCCTTCCTTCATTCCATGGCTTGTAATTTTGAAACTTAATTGAAAATTGTGATACCAGCTCTGAAGTTTCTTGCTAATGAAATGCTGTCTGTCACAACGTAAACCTCTAATATGTAAAGGACCTTCAGAAACCCATTGAGAAACAGCCCTGAGCAACCTGCTTTCAGCATCCCTGTTCAGGCAGGGGTTGGACTAGCCCATCTCCAGAGGTGCCTTCCTACCTCATCCATTCTGTGATTCAGGAAAACATGTCTTCTTGCAGCAGGCATCCTTGTCAACCAGTAAACAGAACTTTTCATATAAGACTAGCATGGCCCTTCTTACAGAATCAGGGTCTATAAACTTCCCTGTTGCTTAGGTTTAAGCACACAAAATTGTAAAACGCACTGTGCCAGAATCACTCCTTGTGGAAGATTTAAATCAGAATGATGCTCAGTACCTGCCTTGAATGCACAAATGGTGATGGATTCAAGCTTTAAGACAGTAAGGTCTCTGGAACAGACAGTAGTCCAAATCCTGCCTGTGAGATTTGGAGGACCTTGTCGCAGCAAGTTGCTAGATCTTGAGCTCCTGTGTAGGTTGGATTCTCTAGACACCCCAAGGAGGCAGCTAATGCTGTCCCACTTCTTTCTTAAGAAGGGTACCAGAAGGTCATCAACAGCTGAATAAGGCAGGCAAGTGTTGGAAAGGAGATGTGTGCATAGCAGTGGAAGATCCTTAAAGAGTGAATGAGTTTTAGAGCAGGTGGTGTACCACGTAAGTATATTTCATATCAAGAGAGGTCCTGGTCAGGTTCTACAAGATCAAACCATGAGTTGCCTCACTGCTTACCTAGATGCAGGTGGACACAACTTTCATTTCAGCTGATGTGATTGTGATGTTCACTCCTTATATGGGTAACACAAGTCCTGGCATAGGACATTGCTTTTAAGAAGCTTGCTGTGTAGAGTAAATGTCTCACATAGTAAGTAAATGCATCTCTGGAGGGAAGATGAAGTTCAAGAAAACCACAAGGGCTGAATCAGGGTTAGGACGCTAGGAGTTAATGTGGTTAAGCCATGGAGGGGAGGCACCTCAGCAGATGCTGTTGTAATCCCCCTGACTTTTAAGTTTGGATTTTCTCCCATGTATGTACCAAGGTCTGTTCTGTGCATTCCAATGTGTCACCACTAGGTCAGCCACAGAGTGTGTAGGCTATGAGTTGTATTGCCTGTTTTCTCCCAGAGGTAGGTGGCTTGCTGGGAATCACCTTCCACATGTCACAGGCCTTGTGTGATCACCACCTGCCATGCTCATACTGATACAAGAGGCTCCTAAGTGTCTGTAATTTCACCCAGAGAGGAACCCCTTCTTTGGCTCGCTAACACTCAGCCCTGGGTGTTCAGTTATCTCACTGGAGTGTCATTGGCTCTTATATTCTTGTTTGGAAGGGATTCTGTACACTGGCATTTCTACTTTTTCTCCCTCTGTTCATTCAGCTGTTTTATTTCACCTTGATGTGAGATTTTGGAAAGGAAAAGACACTCTTTTCACAGGGGTTACAGCTTTGTGCTTTCTGCTTGCTGGAGCCTGTGAAGATGAAATGTTTGACTCCAGAGGTGTATTTTAGCAGCTTAATAACCAAAGAGGCAGCACTCTTGACCACCTCGAACAGTATGAGAATCTGCTTGCAGGTTTGTGCGCACTTCAGCCAGCCCCTGGGAGGGCAGGCAGTGCTGGTGGCTGGTTCTGCCTCTGCTCGTCTGTATGTGCCTGTGTGTACATGAAATGCCAGTGCTTTGAAATTTTTCAGATGTGTCCTGTGGTTCGCCATGTGAAGCAAGGTCATTATTGCTGCTTTAGCTGGTGAACATTGCCTTTGTTTCACCCAGTCCGGAGATCAGTGATGCATTGTCTATTCAAAGTACTTTAGAAATATTTTTGTAATAATAATTTAGCATGAGGTTAAGGGTATCCTCTAGGTCAGTTATCCATTGCTTCCGGTCTCTTTAAAGTACATCATCTGTTAGTATAGGAGACTCTGCTTCTGCCTCTAGTCGTTTCTATATTGGAAGTATCTATAAATTCATTAATGCAGATTAGCTTATTCAAATGTTTCAAATGTTGCCATACACTTTTCATTGCCAAATGAAAGAAAAAGATACAAAACATCAGCATGTCCTAACCATGTCTAGTCTTTCACACACATCTGGGACCGGTCAAGTATGTTTGATCCTCAGACTTCCCATAACACCGTTGTCAGATTCATAAAACTTTTCAGATGCCTTGAAGGAGTTTTCTTCAGTGTCACTGCTTTCTTTCCTTTCATTTTCTGCATTAACTTTGTTTTTTTACATTCCAGAAGTCCTGATAGGCCAGGAGAACTTGGTTTTGGGCAAGCCATCCTGACCGATTCTTTTAAGAGATTCATCACATTGATGCTCTCTATTTTTCCTCAAAATTTCTGCTCCTTTTTTTTGCAGACATGAATACATGTTGCTACAGGAATTTCTCTTCTGGGCTTGTATTTCACTTTGAAGTCATGTCTTTGTAGGTTTATGATCATGTGCAAAGTCTAGATGGTGCAGAAGCTTAAGATTTGTCAAGAAAATCCCCTAAGGTTGGTGATCTATTTCAGCTCTGCACAGTATGTACTGACATCCAGTGACAGTGGTAAATTCTTTTCTATTTGAGTATAATTTTCTTGTGATACTTCTACATTCTCAATCCTTATGCCCCCAAAGTGTCTCCTGCAAAATACCTCTTCGTCCACTATTTATGGCATATCTACCTTTTCAGTGTTGTGACCTGAATTTCTAGGAACATACCCTGGAACACATTCAGTGACTTTGTTGCTGCCATTTATTGTTGTCATTTATTGTGGTCTAAAAATGATACATCCCCTACGTTCTCAAAGTTCTCATCAAATTTTCCCAATAAAATGTGCTTTTTGCTTTTTATTTTGGGCTTCATAGCAGGGATCCGTATTAATCTGTGCTAGGTAAACCATTGTGATTATTATGGATTCTGATTCTTCCACCAAGAAGTTGGAGAATTGAAAATGCTTTATTGTTTCACTTTGTTTGAAGAGACCAGAGGTATTTTTTTCCAAGGTCTGATCAAAGTAACTCACACAACACCAATTTTTATTTTGTTATGATTCAGTTTTAGATGGCACTCCATCATATGAGTAGTGCTATTAGGTTTGTGTTGAGTGTCTCTCGATACTAGATTGTCAACAGCAAGGACTCCTACTCCATTTAATATTTCACTGAACCCTTTCTGGACTTGTGCAGACGCTATATGAATATACCAGAAGGCATATTCTGGAAGAAGCGTCTTCTAGAGAGGCAAGTGAGTGTACTTCAACTCCTCCTTTGTTCAATCTGACCCAGTGTCCAGAATCAGACTGTAATTGCTGAAGAGGGCCTGTAAGTCATGTCCTCTAGGGTGGTTATACTGCATCTGGGCTATAGAGAGGAAGAAAAGACAAGCGAGACACTTGCCCCAAGGGTTGTGTCCTGTGTGATCACATAGTCTAGCAGATAAAAGGAGAAGAGTGGGAGCTGCATGGTAGCTCAGGCTCAGCAGGGACAGTCTCCTTGGTTTTTATGCTTGGTTGTGGTAGCTACGGAAGGCCCATATTCACTTATCTCATGCTAGTGTTGGAATCTCAACCAGCTGCTGAGGTTTCCCCCTTTCTCAGTTACGCTCAGCTGTATGTTGCTGTCCCCTGTCACTAATGGCAGTCATTATGGCACATGTGCTAGTCACACTGCATTTGGAAGCAACTGAATCCCTGGAGTTGGGGAGTCATCAGGTATCATTTAAACACACCAACAAAATCTTCCTCGATCTTTTCTGCTGGAAGACAAGTTCATAGGCATCCCATAGACTATAAAACTGATAGCATGCTTCTTAATGCTAAGGCAAATGTTCTTAGGAGTGGATCTGCTGCCATAGCTATTGCACAGGCATCAAGATTGTCCAAACACTTACATCTAACCCTGCATTTCCCAGTATGCCTTCATGACATTATCAGCCTCGCTGATACAAACTGTACGAATGTCATGGCTGAGATTCAACATTCCAAGTTGTTCTGCCTATTTTGGCAGACCAGTTCAAGTAACATAACCATGTGGCCTAAGTACGTTTTCTCATACTGCATTGCAGCAAAAGCGAAACTGGCTGTGCTGTTGCTAAATTCTGCATCCCTGCTCTGCAAGGACCTGGACTGTACTTTTCTCTGTGCCTATGTTGTGCAGAGTGCTTTGCTCTTACACAGTTCATGAATATCTTTATTGGACAACACTGGCACAACTTTCCTCCTCTATTGTCTCTTCTACCTTCCTGAAAAGGATGAGTTTGGGCTGGCATATGTCCTGAAATCCTAGACAAATGGTCACTGTCCACACACAGGGGACCTTTGTCTCATCCTTAGAGCAGGTCCAACATAACCAAAGTTCATTAAAACCCCTGGGCATGTGCTGTCTGATTGATCTGCACATGAACTGCAAATCTGGGCAACCGGAGCATGCACAGCCATTGCCCAACACATGCACAATGTGTAAGATGCTTGCTGTTGATGTACCGCATTTGTCTGCTTCTGGTCTGGGGGCTTTTGTTCAGAAAAATGCAAGGCCAAGAGCAAATTTATCTACTCTTGGAATACCACCCGTTTGGCAGGAAGCCCTGCTTGGGGCATTTTGTTTTTTGAATTATGTGATCTGGCAGACACTACATGCTTCCTGTGATTGTGGTCTGCCACGTGCTTTCCTTCAACTGCTTTTCATACCTTGATTTTGTCTTCATACTTTTTTTTCATTTGTACGTCTGGTTTCTGGCTATATGGCTCTCCATCATATATATTTCATGAATGATTCTTATGGCCCAGGAAGTCATCTTTGGCTCCTTTCCCGTTTTCCTCTGTTCATACATTCATTGTGTCCTCCCTTGTCTGAAATTGCTCTCTTCATTCTCTTAGAGATGTTTCATCTGACCACTGCAGCTGTTGTCGCTTTGTTCCTTCTACACATATTTTCCCATTTAAATTCATCTGATGCCTAAGAACCATTTCTTTTGCTTATCTCTTTGACTCTTTATCTTAAATTGTTCCAAGAGACTCTTTGCATCACCTTCATATTATTTTCTTTCTATTTCCTATAGGAAATGTCACCTTGCTTGTACATGACAGTTGGTTTCCTTTCCCATGGTTCAATTCTGCTCTGTCACCAATGCTTGTCTTGGCAAACTCTGACTAGACTTTTCTCTCATCAGCACCTTCATACTTTCTTCCATCTTGACCCTTAAGTTTTGTATGACAATTTCCAAACCTGGCATCAAGTAATTTATTTTCTTCTACCAAATCCTGCCTAAATACTCTTGTCCTAGTCCTACAGGTCTAGTCATGAATGGCTAATTAGATTCTTCTTCTTTTTTTAAGGAAAAAAACTGTTTCTTCTAACTTATGCAGGTGTCGCCTTATGTTATTGTCATTTTCCAGTTTTTCTTCCTTCTCCTTGACTGCACTGCTTTTCACTTGTGCCAATTTTAGTCTCTGCACTCTTTCAAAACATTTCTATAAGGAAGCATTACACTTTGTATTGGTGGAATTACAGAAGAATCAAAATGACCTACCTGTGTGCACATGACATTTCCAAAACACCATAATTTAGTGAAATGAAGATGAAATTTAACCAGCATTATGCAAAGTCAGTTCTCTTTGAACACGACTTTTGGCCCATGACAGATTTCAGTTCTTTAATTCAGTGGAAGAGCAGCTCAAACTTTAGTTCAAAATCTCTCATCCCCAGTAAATTTTTCACAGCTACATTGACACTATACCACTAGTTCAAACAGCAGTTTGGAAGCAGTCTTTGTTCCAGAGAGCTATACAGACAGAAATTCCAAATTCTTTCAAAGCAGCTTACTAGGAAACATGAAAGCATGAGCCGAGCAACTCAAGTCTGGAGTATGCTGGTTGCTGTTAGGATGATTCAGTGGCAGGAAAATAGCTCAGGTTTCCCTGTAACTGTGGTAATATAGTCTGTACAGATGATTACCAGGTTGTCATCTTTAATGAAGGTGAAAACATGCTGACAATTCAGAAATGTTTTCTTTTCAGCTGTACAAATGCTGTGGCAACAGATTACAGCTGGATTGTAAGTACTTAACAAGACCATTATAAAAAGGAAAGAATAATTGGGATGAGAGGGGAAAAAAGAGAAAAACATGGAAATGAATTAATGCAATGAAAAATAAATACTTTTCATTACTCTAATATTTAGAATACAACAGCAAAAACACTTGTCCATGACATATTCTCCTTACCGTTTTATGTGCCCGTTATAAAGCTGTCTTTCTGCTTTTACTTTTCCTTCACTAGGAAGAAAAAGTAGACAAATGAACTTCTGCAAACTGTAACTATTATATAGAATGACACACCAAACTTTTCACCGGATGCATTTTAGATAAGTGTTGCCATTATTCTGAGTTCCAGCGTAACCCATAGTACTTTAATTTTGTTATGGTGACATGTGCTTTGGACATCAAAAAGTCTGTCTTGAGGTCAAAGATTATTGTGGGTACAAGCAGAGACCTCAGCTCTGATTTGCAATAGAAATTTAAAAGCAAAATTTAGTTAAATCCATTTCTGATTTCATTGAGGTATTTTCACCTCAGAAGGTGAATAAAGATATTCAGTGCAGGACACAAAGTACAAGCAATGCCTACACAAAAAGATTTTGAAAATATCTGCAGAAATTGAGTGAATGTGTGTTTGTCTGTTCATGCATATGTATGCATGTTGCAGGGGGAAAGAGAGTTAATTAATAGAAGCATTGCAGATGACCCATCTTTCAAGAGTACAATTCACCTCTCATCTCAGTGCTGTCCAATAGCCAGCCAAGTATACAGATCTTTTAAAAGGTTGGCAGATTGAGGGAACTTATCCTCAGCATGGAATAGGATATTGACTCACAGTCTTTATTCTAGCTCCTGGTATAATATGTAAAATAGATTTTGTCTACGGGAAAGATTAGGACACCTACACCAGTTTCTCCACCCCTGCTTTTCTGGTCTGTTGATGATGCCACTGACCAGGAAGCAGGTTCAGATACAGATACCTTCTCCCAGACCTTCCTAGATCACCTCTCCCATCATTGATCTGAGTTCAGGATAGAAAGTGTTCTTGGAAGCAGCTAAATAGCTTTACAAAGAGTATGTGGCATGTTTGTGCCACATAGAGGACGTCTTTGATTCCAATAGGTAAGAAAAAATGGCCTACAAAAAATTAGGGTATGCCTTTCTGGTCTAATGCCACATTGTGCATGAGCAGTTTCTACAAGGACACAAAAAAATTTCAGTGCAGCTGTATGCATGTATGCATCATGCTAGGAGGTTTAATCAGGCTCTACATCAAGTACCATGGCAAATACAGCAGAATCCTCCATTCATTTCTAGGCAGTTACAGTCCAATAAATAATGAAGTAACTGGTTGTGCATATTTCAAAATGTCCTAGATGTCTATCAAGGTCATTGAAATGGAATTCAAACCATATACATTTTAAATAAATAAATAAATAAATAAAAACCCCACTGGGTAGGCATTGTAACAGAAAATATTTTCTAGGATGAAGAGAATGGTCAGTTTGGGACATAAATGCAAGGAAAAGACAATACAGAAGGCACTTGATTAATGCTGTTTATATAGAATTTAACAGAAGTTGCTATGCTGTATTTCCCATTTTCTGATTTAAAAGTGCTAATCATAAAGTATATTTACATCCAACCAAGCTAGCAGGCAAATTACCATGCAAGGAGAGTTCAAAGTTCTGCTATGCTGGTATTTGCTATGAATAATGCACAGTCTTACTATCTGACACCATGTAAACAACTATTTTAAAAACAACTTCAGCAGTAAATACATTTAATTCCCAGAAGACCCACTACAATTGCTTTGCTTAGTGTCAAGGAGTTTGATTCACAAAAGAAACAGTTGGTGCTTATCTGTAAATCTATTTAGCACGAGAAGGCAGGTCACCATTTCAAGACCTGTTCATCAGTTTGATATCAGATTTTTTTCAACCTCTGTGGATATCATGGTGGGGAGAAGAGGGTTTTCTTCCGCAGCTCCTGTAAGCTCTGCGCAGGCAGCAGCAGCCTGGAGCCAAAGGGGCCGGGAGCTCAGCGCCAGCGGGGAACAGCCACAGCCGCCTTCCTGCCTGGCATCACCTCACAACCAGCTTGAATCACCCAGTCACCTCTTTTCTCCTGGCTAAGGGGCAGACATTTTGGGCATGAGTTCAGAGGCAAGTTCAAACTTAGGCTGCTGGATTTACAATGCAATGCCATGTTTGCTCTGGCATGTGCGTTTGCATGTTGCAAAGTAACTGGGAGAAGAGTTTGCTATTTTTGGAGTAATCCAAGAGCCTGCTTAGAAATGTACCATGTTCAGCTAGTTTGAAATTTGTATCTCCTAATACTCTGTCCCGTAATCCATTTTCTAGCAACGGCTCCCCTGTTATTTTGTACAAGATTACAGTTTAATATATCCTTTGGCGAACTCCATGTTTAAAGCACGCTGGCATAAATCAGTTTGAAAGAGTCGTCGTGTTATGTTGTGGCTCAGGTTAAGTAATGCCAATCAGTCAGGTCTCTGACCAAACAGACCTCTGTCATACTCCTTGACTGTGCATGATCTCTGAATTTGCAGGACATTTTGCAGGCATCCATAAGCAAACTGTCCATGCTGCAAACTGAACAAATGCTACATAGTTGTGATCTATTAGTTCTTCAGCTAATTTGTCTCCCTCCGCTCCTGTCTGCCCGCAGAATCATCTGGAGACATGTGCATGGTTCATTTTTGCAGTTTGTGATCATCTTTAGCCTGCTTACCTCAGAAAACAAGGTTTAAGCAATTCTGCAGCCTGTGTTTAAGGGAAAACTTTTGAATTTGTTTGAAATAAACTAGCCAGAGGGGGAGAGATCACAGTTCTAGATGAGTTCTGCATAGGTGGGGTTTGGGTGGGAGGCATTTCTAGATAGACATAGCTGGTTAGGCTTGAAAGGAAATTGAGGGAGTGGCTAATATCACCCTTCAATTTGGCATCTGCAATGAAGACAGACACTAAAACCAGGTTCCATCAGTGCTCGGAGAACAAATTCTTGGGCCCCTAGGACGTTCGACATTATGTGGTGCCTGAAGGATACAACTGGAGACATTGTGATATATGGTTGGTAAGCACATGTTGCAAAATATATTTTGTAAGTTTGGTATATCGTCAAAATTTTACTTTGTAAATTTATTTCAGTAAAAAAAATTATTGAGGACACTGTTTCCCATGATGATTTGGCTCTCCACAGCAGTAGCACCAGAAGGTGCTCAGAGCATCAGGATGGACAACCTGACTGTAAGAATAAAATAGGTCACTTCACAAAATGCCTGAATGTTTTAGACATTTTAAAAATTGAGTGTATTGAAATACAGGATATTCTACCTTGAATACACCTTGGACATTTTATGAAATTATTTGTTTCACAACTGCCCTGTCATATAAGTAGCCTGAACTTGTGAGACTCTGAGAGCAGAGTCTGAGAGCAAAACAGAGTTTTGCTGTCTGCCATCACCCATGGGTCTCTTTCAAGTGTGGTGCTTTCCACATTCCTGTGCCCCACTGAACATGCTTAAAGTTGCAGCCACTGCTTCCCCAGTGTCTTACCATGAATTTTACTAAATCATATTTTGTTGTTTTCCTAGCCTGATCCAACCAAAGGATGTTAAAAAAATCCCTAAACAAATAAACAACAGTAAAAACCCCTGTGATCATCTACTTTATGAGATTTTGGATCAGGTTGTTCTTACTGTTTGCATTTTTTCTTTTGTCTTCTTGGGTGTTTGCATTTATTCCCAGTATCTACATATCTCAGCAGTATGTATACTATCAATATAACTCATTGCTGCATGGAAGATAAAAACTCCCCTGGTATTTCAACTTGCAGAGCAGATGAGTTGTTTCCAGCCCCCAACTACAGTTCAGGCTGTGTAGCAACCTCATGTTTTAACAGTAGAGAGTCTCTGTTCCAGCCCTGAGTTTCATCCAAGAGAAGATCATAACCTTTGCTCCTCACTTTAGATTATTCACTAAGTTGTTAAACAGTATCAGTCCTCAGGATGGCCACAAGCCTTTGGCTTTGAATGGGGAGCATCTATATTTACTGTCACGCTTTGTTTAGGGTATTGCAGTCAGCTTTCAATCTGCATGACAAGTTTCCCTTTCCAAGTCAATTTGAATTAATTTTGAGATTACAATTTTGTGCGACACAGTAATTAAAGGCAAGAGCGTGATCCAAACATAGAGCATCTACAACTTTTCCTTCACTCGTGAATGCTGTGATTCTATTTTTAAAAGCAGTTAATGACTGTGGCAAGGTATATTCCTTCCAAAACTAGGCTTCTTGTTGCTTGTAGCTCTTTTATACAAGAAGAAGAGAGGAGCCAGACACAGCAAGTATAAGCAAAATAAGGCACCTCCTGATGCCTTTTTGATCTCCATCATTCTTGACAGCACCATAATGTCATCAGTGTTAAATCATAACAGAGCAACAGTCCATAGAACATACTGTAGATAGCAGTAGCTTGGACAAGGAAGAGTTACCTCTCAGCCCAGAGACCTTGCCTTGCTTTACAAAAATAGTAGGCAAAATAAAGAAATGGGACATTTATACCTTACACTGAGCTCTTGATTATTTGATTCCAGGTTCTCTTGCACTCTCGTGCCTGTGATCTGACATGCAGTCAGGCTCCCACACTCAGATTAGACTGCCCTAGAGAGCAAAACATATGGGACAGCCTCATCAGAAAATGTAACACCAGCAGCTACTCCTAGTATTATGTGCTAATCTAGCTAATCTAGAAAAGTAAAATTAAATTTGCCTTAATATTTTTATACATAAAACAAGCTTGCATGGATAAAATAGCTTTGGATCATTAACAGAGTGCTGCATATGCAGTCTGCTGAGACAACAGCTGGGTCTGTGAACAGACCCAGGCTAAACAGACTAAACAGTGCTTTGCACCTTGTGTATTGGACAGAAATAGAAGGGTCTGCTCCCATTGATCTTATTGTACCTTCTTTTGGGGTTTTGATATACTTTATCTTGATCCCATCAAGAAATCTTAATCCTGGTCCATAAATGTTTTTACAAGAGCTAAAAGTACCTTAACAGCTCTCCCCTTGCCTTTCTTTAACAATGACAAAATTAGAGAGTGAATGAGACATGCTGCAGAGAGATTAAGTACTTCAACCTGGTGGAAAATGCTTTAGAGTTACAGGTGAGATTTTAATACCTATCTCTTCTCAGAAACCTAGTGATATCATGTCTGCTCACATGTGATAGATTCACATTATTTATGGGATCAGTAACTCATGGGTTTCTCCCACTATCACCTTTCCCTTCCCCCTCTCCTTCTTCGCAAGGTATTTTCCAGTATACACCATTAAACTGGAAAATGCAGCCTGTCAGTAGCCTCAACGCATTCCTTGTAGCTCAGAATAGTGCTAAGAGGCTTGATCTGAAATTATGGATATAAACAAAACTCAGGCAAATCAAGACGGGGTCAGAGTTTTCTCAGAGAAACCTACCATTGCAGGCCATGCTTATAATCTTAATTAATGAATCTTCATGCCTAACATTACTGAGGCTCTTTGTCAGAACTGCCAGTTTCTTGTTACATCTTTTGTCCTTTTTAACTAAAAAAACTTTGAAAGAGTAGTAGAATCTGTGAAAATATGATCTTAAGTCATGTAAAGTACATGGTACTGAGTAACTGAAACAGATAGGCTACTTACTCATCTGTAGTAAACAGATATGGTTCTTGGCAACTGCCTAGTGCCATCTATTGATGAAAGAGTAAAGGTTGAAAGCTTTTCTTGCAAAATGTATGCATGCAGCAACCTTCAGCTAGACAGCACAGGAGGGGGGAAACAGCTGCAGAGCCTCCACGGTGCTTAGGTTTCCTCCACTTCTGCTGAGGTTTGGGCATTATGCCTGTTCCTCTTCCCAGACCCAGAAGACCTCCCAGGGGCTGCAAGAGGCAGGATCTTTCCTTGTGCTCATCGTGTGCTTCTGTACAGGCTTGGTATCCACCTGATTCCTGGTAGCATTTCTCCCTCATGCTCAACGTCAGTAGGGAATAGAGGAGTCAGTACTCCCCCAGGATCCATGTCAGCTGGCAGGAGGTTTTTCCCGCTCCACACAGGAGAGAACTGCAGCCATCTAGCCGTGCTTCATGTCTCACTGAGTATTCTCATAGCCCAGAAAGAAACATCACACGGGTATGAATCATTTCCAGATCAGGAAGCCTATTTAAGCCTCTGCACATGAGCTGGCTACCAGTGGAATTCAAGGATTCAGTACTTTTGTTGAAATATTCGGGCACAGAGTCAAGTCATACATCCACGATTGCCCCACTGGCTTCCAGCTGTCTCTCCAGAAGGGCATGGGTTTCCGCAGCTGGTGTGTCATAGCTGCTAAATCACTGCAGACATCTCAAGTGACATCAGACTCCTGTGCTCAGACAACTGAATCAAGGCACTAGACAATACCACCCATGGACTCTTTTGGTTGATTCTTTGCCCCAGATGAGACACCTGTATTTGCTATGTTGAATGACACCTTAAATGCCTCTGACAATAGTTGAAGTCTAGACACAAAGGCCATGTCTAGCCATCTGAATTTAGATGCCTTCATCTGGAGCTGAACCTGAGCTCATGTGTCCAAAAACCATCCAGCCACTCAGTAGAACACCACTTGTTCAACACTTCCATTTAATTCTTTCCTTCACGTCTCTGCTGCCCTGGCTCTGGTCAGAGACAATCACCTTCACTGAATTGTTAAAGCTTCCCATCTGAAAGGTTTTATTTACCAATCAACAAGGGAGGAAAAAAAAGTTTTGGAAAGACAAGCATAGAGGCTGTGGGATTTCTGGTATATATCTGTAAAACAATATTAGGAGCTATTCGATTCACAGCTCTTCTGTTCTGTCTCCATCTTGTTGCAGGACCCGTTTACTGTTGCCGGAGGCAGTCGTTGACGGCAGGAGGCTATAGACATCTAAGCTTTATCTAAGCGAAGAGATCAAAGGACTGGACTAGATTTTAAATTACAAATTCCAGAGCAAAGAGACAATTTTGCTGTTACATAAGGCAGCATTCAGGGACTCAAGGCTTTTGGAAGTGAAAGCTGTAAACAAGGAGTGCATGCGCATGACTGTATTTTTTTAAGGTCTGTGATTTTGTAAAATAAATAATTATACAATAACTTTTCTTTCTGAAGCAAAGTTATTGCTCCCATAGTGTTGCAGGCATGACAATTAAGTTAGACCTCTTAGGTAACCACATGGGCATCAGGAGGCAGCAGTCCACGGCATGATCTGAGAGCAGTGCAAGCCTCCTGTGAGAGAAAGATACCGGTAGACGTTGAACTGTGAATGGACTCTGGGCGACCAAGAAAGATCAGGAGAACAGTTTAACCTCACCACTGCAGTATCTAGACCCATGCAGAAAATTATCATGGAGGCAGAGAAAACAAGGCAAGGGCACAGAGTCAGCAGAAACTCTTTCTGTGACAGCCACACCAAGCATCCGCAGAGTGGGAACAGAGCGGCGGCTGAGCTTTCCTAGTCCTCCACTAATCCAAGCAACTGAATAGTTATTAAGCTCCTTAAAACTGGTCAGGTTGTTTTGCTGCCAAAACATGCTGTCTCTGAACATTTGCACCGACATAGTTAGGCCCTTTCTACTAATTGAAAACATTAATCTATTCATAGGTAGCTTATACCCACCCAATCTGACTGCGCACAGTGATAAAATACAACAGATACTTCTTTTCTGAGCTTTTAACTCTGCTTCTGTCTTTGAATCGCATTAGAGACTCTCAGCAGGTATTAGAGTCCCATTGAGCTAGACAGCCCACCAGGATCATACATAACAAAACTCTCGTCTCCAAGTTTTAGTGATGTGCTACACACAGCATTATATATTTCCAGACCAGGGTCAAAATGAGCAGTTGCCAAGGCAGAATTAGTCTGGTTAATGCAACTTTCATTCCAGGAAAGTAAGAGAAAGCAATTCTTCATACCTCTGTTTCCATATAATAGCTACTTTTGTATAATGATCAGAGTAGGGTAAAATATTATTAGTGATCCAGAAGAACAAAGTAATAAAAGGGCTTGAGTAGCTTGGAGGAAAGAGAATGCACTAAACTTTAAAAGATACTTAATGCATCCATAAATAAGCTAAGATAATGTTATATACAGCTCATGTGGACTTTCATAAGGAGCACTAGGAAGAAGAGAGCAATGACTCATAAGAAAATAAAAACTAAGAAGGACAGAAATACACATTTGCTCTTCCCCCGCGCCCAAATCTCAGTAAATATCAGGAAGGTGTCCTAAAATAGTACCCTCCACAAAAACCCTGCGGTACTTATTTGGCAAATGAAAAAGTCTTCAAAATGTTCCTAATGCTACATTTCATTGCTATGTGTTTTTTTCCCTGCTGATGAATACCATGATATCCATAATGTATAATGTATAAAGATATTTTCTTTATATGCATGAATTACTAATCCAATTGGTCAGAAACATTTAAACGGTACAATGATTTTTGATTTTACAATGGCTTTTCTCCCAAGCAGTGATTTTTAAAAGCAATAATTGAACATGTCCAGCCTCCCAACATCCAGTGCTTTCATTAATACTGAAATATGTCCCCTATCTATTTTTCCTTCAGTCAGAGCATAGAAAAGGAGAAGAAAACATTGGGGAAGGAGGGGAAGGAAAACCAGAAGAATTATGGGAGGGATCGATGTTGACAGAGGAGTCCCAGGGTTCCCATCTGTCCTCTGAGTGCTCTCTATTCATGTCATTCATGCTTATATGTTACGCAGTATGAAGTCAGTGAGCAGCCCTTGGAGTCAAGAAGGGAAGCCATGGGGTTATCCCAACTATTCAGCTACAACAGTGTTCTCTTTGTCTTCTGATTCCTGTGAAGTACTTGTTATTTCATGGGAAGCAGAGTAACTTCAACAGGAGGGATTTAGGTTGTTCTTACTGGTACACTACCAATCCACAACCTGAGCCAGGCATTTCGGGGGGTGGGGGTGGCTTGTATTACTACAGGCAGAAGAGGGCACTCTTTTCTGTCCCAGATCACCCTTCTAGTAGTACATAAATGAGGGTGTTCTGTTTTGATTTGCTTTTTAAGGTAAAAGGTGACTAACTAGTGTACTTCCTCTGCAGCCTCACCGAAGATCACCCCCAGATTAGCTTCACCAGGGCAGGCGTACGGAGAAGCACTGAGTTGGGGTCTTTCCTGAGGATGATGGATGAGATAGAAAATTAAAAACACTGTTCTGGAAAAGTCAAGAGTTCATGTCTAGTTTTTGCTTAAAAATATTGACTTAAAACACGTTCTCCAAAATAGTTTTTACTCTGAATACTAACCAGAACATCTCTGACCCACAGTCAGGGTTCCTGGGGTGCACAGTACAGGAGAGGGCTGGGGCCTGGGAGGGAGCAGCCAGAAGACCCCCGGTCCAGCAGTGTCGTGGCTGACTGTCCTGCCAGCTACCCGGCAAAGCTGAGCTCGGGGGCACTTTCACTGTGGCTGTGAGCAGCAGAAGTAACAAGGCCTTGGAGCCAGGGAGCAGCACCACAGCAGGAGCTTCCAGGTCACAGCAGCTTCCTCCTGGCTGCCAGCTCCGGCTGGTAGCATCAAACAAGCTGTCTTAGCACTGACCATGGTTTGTCCTCATTGGCACTGAGAGTCATGAATGGGCCAACAGCAGCAGTGATAAACTGGTTACCAACAAAAGGAAGTAAATTACAGCTTTTTCATGGCTGCAACACAGCTTTTCTCTATCTTGGTGCTTTCTTAAACTGAAATACCACCTTGCAGCTCTTCATATAGATCCACATGTACTAACGGTGGAGTCACTGTCAGAATGTCCTACACCCAGGCTCAGTGTAGGTCAATACTTCCCTTGTTCAAAGCATGAAAATCTGGTCTTTGCAGTCACGTGTGATGCTGCAGCCCCAGCAGAATGGTACTGCCCTACTCCAGCAACAGAAAGCATGAAGGGAAAAATGTGATAGCATGGGCAGACTTATGGTTGTAAGCCATGTATTGCAAGGAAAATCCTTATTTAGGAGTGCATCTGGCCCCTCTATTTTAAACTATGGTACAGTAAGAACCCAAATTCCTTATGGACAAATGCTGAAACTATCTGCAATAGTTCTTCTACTAATGGTGTTGTGGTTTAACACCAGCCAGCAACTAAGCACCACACAGACACTCACTCAGTTTTCCCCCCGGTGGGGTTGGGGAGAGAATCAGAAGAGTAAAAGTGAGAAAACTCATGGGTTGAGATAAAGACAGTTTTAATAAGCAGAAAAAAAGCACCATGCACACAAGCAAAGCAAAACAAGGAATTCATTCACTCCTTCCCATCAGCAGACGGGTGTTCAGCCATCTCCAGGAAAGCTGGGCTCCATCACAGGTAACAGTTACTTGGGAAGACAAATGCCATCACTCTGAATGTCCCCCCTTTCCTTCTTTCTCCCCCAGCTTTATACTCTGAGCATGACGTCACATGGTGTGGGATGTCCCTTGGGTCAGTTGGGGTCAGCTGTCTCGGCTGCGCCCCCTCCCAGCTCCTTGTGCACCCCCAGCCTGCTCACTGGTGGGGTGGGGTGAGGGGCAGAAAAGGTCTTGATTCTGTGTAAGCGTTGCTCAGCAGTAATGAAAACATCCCTGTGTTACCAACACTGTTTTCAGCACAAAACCAAAAGATAGCACCATACTAGCTTCTATGAAGAAAATAAACTATGTCCCCGCCAAAACCAGTACAACTCATGAAGATAAATGCTTCTGTTTCCCTTTTTTCTCATCAGAGTAACTATTTTCCAAAGATAACTTCTTTTTTAACAACTGAGCTCTACAGATATAGTGTTTCGCACAGCGTAATTCAGAAAGGCAAGATTATTTGAATTGCAAAATGTGTAACATGATATCTAAGAGATAATCTTGTTTTAGACTAGAATAGATGTATCTATAAAGTATGCTTTCCTGCAGAAAATGTGTAGTAAGATATGCCAGTCTGCTTGATCGATAGGTACAAAATCTACTCTCTTTGGCAGTAGGTGAGTGCATAGGTGCAGCCCTCTTGATACAGTTTGTTGGTTTGGGAAGCTGGGTAAGCAGAGCTATTGGTATTGGTGTAGCTAGATGAACCCAGATCTTCCTGTCAGAGAGAGTTTATTTCAGCTGATTAAAGCATTAAGAAACTTTCTGTTTAAATTTTCCACCTAGAGAAAACTCTTTTATGCATCAGAAAAATGAACTCAGGTGACAATGTGCTTACTGGTATTAGAAATATCTTTACAAGTTTTCATTGAGACACTATTGTGATGCTGAGGTCTCAACATGCTATCTTTGATAATACATGTGAAAAATTCCTCCAAGCTTGGCCAAATTAAAAGACCATCACAATCCCACAAGTACAGCAAAGACTGCTGAGTCTTTGAATTTGAATAATAATTTGAATATTCCTCCCGCAGTTGTTATCACAGAATCACAGAATCGCAGAATCCCAGGTTGGACGGCACCTCAGGGATCATCTAGTCCAACCTTTCTAGGAAGAGCTCAGTCTAGACAAGACGGCCCAGCACCCTGTCCAGACGACTCTTAAAGGTGTCCAATGTGGCCGAGTCAACCACTTCCCTGGGGAGATTATTCCAGTGGGTGACTGTCCTCACTGTGAAAAATTTCCCTCTGGTGTCCAATCGGAATCTCCCCAAGAGCAACTTGTGTCCATTCCCCCTTGTCCTCTCCATGGGACTCCGTGTAAAAAGGGAGTCTCCATCTTCTTTGTAGCTGCCCCTTAAGTACTGGTACATGGTGATGAGATCCCCTCTGAGCCTCCTTTTCTCAAGGCTGAATAAACCCAGCTCTCCCAGCCTATCCTCATATGGCAGGCTTCCCAGTCCTCTGATCATCTTGGTGGCCCTTCTCTGTACCCCTTCCAGCCTGTCCACATCATTTTTGTATAGCAGGGACCAGAACTGTACACAGTGCTCCAGGTGTGGCCTTACAAGCGCTGAGTAGGGCAGGAAATGACTTCGTTATCTCTGCTGGCAATGCCCTTTTTGATGCAACCCAGCATCCCGTTGGCCTTCTTGGCTGCAGCAGCACACTGTTCGCTCATGTTGAGCTTCCTGTCCACCAGGACCCCCAGGTCCCTTTCCACAGAGCTGCTCTCCAGCCAGGTGGATCCCAGTCTGTGCTGCACTCACAGATTGTTTTCCCAGGTGCATGATCTTACACTTGTCCTTGTTGAACTTCATAAGGTTCTTGTTGGCCCACTCTTCCAGCCTATCCAGATCTCCCTGCAGAGCAGCCTCCCTTCTGGAGTGTCTGCTTCCCCACTCAACTTGTTGTCATCAGCAAACTTCATCAGGCTACACTTGATGCCATTATCCAGCTCACTTATAAAGATATTGAATAACATTGGGTCCAGTATCAATCCCTGGGGGACTCCACTAGCGACAGGTTGCCAGTTTGAGAAAGATCTATTTACCACCACGCTTTGGGTGCGGCCTGTCAGCCAGTTCCCCGCCCACTGCACAGGCCACTTGTCTAGGCCATAACACATTAATTTCTCCAGGAGGACACTGTGGTTTTTTTTTCTTGTGGCTTTTCCTTACTTACCAGATTTCATATGCTATGTCCTCAGAATGAAAAATCTTTTTCCATTTTGGGCTACAGCAACTGTCTTATATTTTCTCTGCAGTTTCTCTGCAGTCTTTCTGCCAGGTTTCTGTGGGATATAAGAAAAAAGACACTATTTCACCTCTATTTTCCTTATTTGTTCCTCCACTCTTTTCTTACCACAGAGTTCAGTATAAGGGCGAGATCTCTGAGGGACAGTGCAGTGAAGGGTAGCAGTATCCTTACAAATCTTCTGCTGCAGAACTGTGACAGCGTGTAGTGAACGAGGTTGGTGGTTGCAGGAAAGGACACGGTGGTCTCACAGGAAAAGGAAACAAACATTGCCCCAGTTCTGTCAGCTTCAAAGCTGGGAAATGGGTTCTGCACCTCTCTCCATCACAGAGTTTATGTGATCCTGACTAGGGCATTTAAACCCAGTTGCTCACTGCTGGGCACTCGCTGTGCCCGACTTCTTTCTCTTCTGGTTAGCCATTATGAGACAACCAGGCTTGCATAAACACCAAATGCTAAGTTCTGACGCTTTCTTCTTCCAACTATATGTCACCTCATCCATTGGTACTCTGTTTCTCACTCTCTTTTTTGATCTTTCTGTCAACAAGACAGGTCTTTCTGTGGGAATCCTAGATTTAACTTTATTATAAGGAGTGTATGTAACAATGGGTTAGAAGTATATCAGTCTAGCTGGAGTCCATTTTAGGCTGAGTAATACTGAGCAGTGCTAAGTAATGCTGATGCTACCAAGCTAAGAGTTAAGGTGTTGACCCAAGCAGTAGCCGCATATAGTGTTACAGATGTTATCTACTTCTAGCAGTTGTTTGCAAGCTGGGACTGCTCCAGACCTGAGATGGCACATGGCACCGGCCTTGTTTTATGTATCTGTGTGTCACACACATAAGCATCCCAGGAAAACAATGGGAGAATAAGTAATGCAGTAAATTGGGTTGAATTTGGTGCATAAGAGAAGCTTCAACCAGGGAACAAAAGGCCCCAGTGGTTATCGTCTGGCTAGGAGTCTGCCACTGTTGTGCTGCCTATGGCACTGCCTTGGTGAAGGAAGCCGCAGTGACAGTATGGACTGAACTGTGTGTGACAGAGATGTCAGACTCCCTGGCAGAGGCAGCTTTTGAGGGAGAGGCATCAGCACAGTAAATGCAGCTATAAAATTAACTTCAGCTTTTACCTAAGGAATGATAGCTTCCTGATTAAATCGCTGGTTTAATCTCTGATTCTACCAGGCAAGTTCTGACTGACCTTGGAGTGACACTGAAAAATGAAATCCTGCTCTCAACTAGTTTAATGCTTCCACCAGAGCCTGAATATGCAGCTCTTCTTCAGCAGACTTTCAAAGGTGTTCAGAAGCCCTAGGGTGAAGGCTGGCATTTAGTAGACAGATAAATAAGCATAAACATGTTCTAATAAACTCCCTTTGAAAATTAGATACTTAGCCTGTTCAGGCATTTCTGAATAACCCAGCAGGTGCTGATCTGTATCTTCATAAGATTTCAAAAAAATTTAGCTGCTTCTGCCACCTTTTTAGTACATCCCTAACACACTGAGGTGAAATGACTATAAATTCACTGCTAGCTATGAACTGTTTGAACCTGAAATAACGAGAAAACTTTTAAGTCCCTACATAAATATACAAGAAACAAATGTTATAGAGCTGACCAAATTGCTGAATTTCTTGCACTGATGATAAACGCACAGGAGAGGGGGCTGTAGGACCAGGCTGATTTCACTGAAGGAACCATGTAAAGCTGAACACACGATGATGGCTAAAGGATCATAGAAATAATGAGAAAACAGCTTGAATTTTAATGTCAGCCATTTTTTTAAAAAATGTTTCTAAATTTTTTGTGTTATATGTAGCCAGGACATAAAGACTTAACATCAGTGAATGTTCTTCTTCTTACCTATATGTTCCAACTGCAGAAATGTGTCTTACAGATATTCTTGACTGCTTTGCGTGACATAAACACCTTCTAGATTATGAGATCAGTGTGGCATAAGTGTTGGTGAGTGCAGAAGGGGTAGGCAAGTCCAGTAGAGACATGGAGTTCAGGGATAGAAACAAAAAACAACTTTCCTACCTTAATACATCTGTTCTTGCCACTTTGTTGTGTGCACAAGCTCTGTTACAGGTTGCTTCTCTTCAGATTTTTTCAAACTTAATTTGCAAATAGTGTAGCAATAACAGTTGCATCCCCCAAAAGTTATAACTTTAGTAAGATTATCCTCAATCTGATTACAGTGGCTCAAGCATTGCACCATGAGATAACTTTCTGAAAGATATTCCAAAAACTGAACAAAGGAGATGCTTTCAGCAGATTTAAACACAGGAATCCACTCTAAATGCTCCCTCAAATAGAAAAGAACTAGTAAAAGAAAGCTCCCGGCAACATTTACCAGGAGTATCTATCATGACTTTATGAATAATCCGGACTGTTGTCCAAAACTGTAATATATGTGCTGATGTTTTGTTTCCCACATGCAGGGTACTTTGTCTTGTGCAGACAGAGTTTGTTTTCTTAAACTGAGCTTTTGGAGGCTACGTCTTCTGTAGTGCCTGACTTATATACTCTAATGCAGCCTTGACATCGCATTTCAGGTGCCTATGATGCCATTATCAGAGTTAAGCCACATATTACAGACCTCTTTTGCTGATATTTACGATGTGCTTGGAATCACAGACGTTCTGTCTTTAAAATCAGAGAAGACAGAAATTTAAATGTCTTCTTCCATAGAAAACCAGCCCTGTGGAATTGTATTCTTTGCACGTTTTGTCACTTCATCTTCTATGGTAATGAGAAGCTGGTGCTCTTGATTGAAGGGCTTGGCCAACAACTAATTCATGGAAGTGTTTTTGATTTTTTTCTACCTCAGAGTGAATACTTGAGGATTTTTCGCATTTTTTCCTAGAGACCAGTAATGACTCATGGTTGCTTTTTATCTGACCATTATATTTTTCAGCCTGTGCATACTTACAACTCACGATGCATAATTGTAGGACCGTCTGAACAATGGATATTTAGTGTCAGTGAAATTCTATGCATAGCTAGGTACTCCTGGACCTGCTCTAGAGACTGGCAGAAGTGAAGAAAAATGGGGTCCTCCTACCCCATCTGTAAACAGGGACTTAGATGAAAGCAGATGACTTGCCTTCCTGTTGCAAGGTACCTTCTCTATTGCTTGGCAGAAAGTCAGGACTAGACCAGATGCCTCCCTGTTAGGTGACCTATGTTGGGTGAAATGAAACTCCTGGTCAGGGCTAAATCAAACCTTGTTTGAACTGAAAAATTCCCTACATATTTTTTTTGTAACCTAGGTAAATTTTGGCTCTTATTTTCCTCCCAAGCCCTATTATGAGATGAGATAAGCTATGTCCCTGAAGGCTTAACTAAAGCAGATGCCATAGTTATTTTCATTAAGAACTACAGTGGGCGGAGGAACTGTACCCAGCTTCTACACAGTAGGTGATTTATTAGATAGCCCGCTCAAGATGTGGGGGATCCACATCAAAGCAATTCAGTAGGAAACAGAAAAGCAGGCAGCCAAAGCTGTCGTCCCTGACAGCATGATGACCACAAGTACAGTTCTCTTAAGCTGTAGTTTCAGTGAGGCCAAGTAATCATAGAGTATGATTAAGACAATCAAACCACAAGGTAGTCAAGGATACAGATCTTTCATTAGTATTTGTTCTTGGACATAACTGAGGACATTGGAGCTGTTGTGATTTGTGACTTGCCTTTCTACATCATAGTGAGTAAATCCCTTAATTCCTCCCTGCCTGCACTCCTCATTTTTGCAAATGGTTTCGCAGATGTGGGACTCTCCTGGCTATGCTTATACTGCTTGAAAGAGTGAACTTCAGACAACTGAAGGCAGGACAAGCTGTGGCTCCTTGCCCACCTTTTACACCATCTCCCCACATCCCGAGACAGCCAGCAGCACAGATGAAGCCTGTAGACTGCTCATCCCGAGGGGCTCCAAAAGACTCATGCTGGCTGCCCTGAGCCCGAGCTGGCCAGGGCTGTCTGAAGGGAAGAATTAATAATTTATTACTGGCTACTAAATATACCAGCATTTTTTTTGCTACAGTTTCTTATTTAGGTTCCCTATTCTCTGTTTTTATGAAGTGCCTGTCATAAAGCCCCAATGTAAACTGTGCACAGATGACATTTGCAGAAAAATTTAAGTAGTCTTGCAGTATCCAAGACCAGTGCTGAAATCTCTTGCACACAATCTCCTGGCACCTAATCTATGAGACCCCTAACAGATAGAAGCAAGTTAAGTGAGGGATGATCTCCTGTATTAGACCAGCTGGTATAGCTGCAGAAAACAAGCAAGCTTTCAGGCACAGAAGCCCTTCTTCCCGTCTCAGGGAAAAGCTCCTGATTCAGAGTAAAGAAAGGCCTATGTGTCCCAGACAGAGGCGTCTGTCTGAGCCCGGAGGAAGGGTTGTGTGCCCACGGCCATGGTGCCTGTGCTCCAGCCCTGCCCGATGGGTTTTGCTGCTGTAGCAGTCAGACTAACAAAAGGTATTATTTCTTCCTCAAAAATTGCTGCATCTGTGTCCTTAGACTATCACAGTTACAACAATGTTGCCATTTGTGTAAAATAAAACCCTAAATCATCCCACGAACAGGGAGAAATTTGTTCTCTGCCTTGGTTTGCCTTTTGTCTTTCAGTGAATGTAACCCTGTCCCCTATTGCCCGTGTCTGCATCCAGTGGATACTAAGGGAGCATCACAGGAAATTAAAATTTCCCTATGGAAACATCTACCTTTAGCGATTGTGCAGGGTTTGTTTCCCTCCCTCCTCCAAATAGCAGCTTCTGAAAATTTTAAAGGTCTGTTTAACCTTCAGTGTTCTTACACAATTCTTGCATTAAGGGGAGGAGGAAAGAAGGAAGGCAGGAAGACAGCAGGGAACAGTAAGCTTGAGTAGCATGAGTATGCTACCCATGCTCATGGTTTATTTTGTATAATGTTTGCTGCACAACAGTCCATCTAGCTCATTGTGCTCTTGTCAAAAGTAGTCATAAAAGATTGCTCAGGGAAGAGTAAGAACAGGATGAGTATGTGGAATGCATAGCCCTAATGCTCTTCCAGCCATCAATTATTTCCAGCTTGGGGATTTTGGGGCCATATATCGCTTCTGTGTGTTTAGTATCTCCTCTATGAACTTGTTCCATCTCCCCTTTTAACATCTACCTCTTTTGGTTGAGAAGTTAGATCCATGTCTCACGGTAAAAAGAACTCCTCCTTACTTCACATGTATGTACATTGAATTTCATCTGCCATTTTTCTGCCAGATCACTCAGTCATGTGAAGTCTTGCTGCATTCCACAACAAATTTGACCTTAAAAATATTAGGGTCAACCACAATCTTTCTTTGCTACTGACTGAACTATGGTTGTCTATGAATATGTTGAACAGTACAGATTTCTGGATGGATCTGAACTACATTGGTAAAGTCCTCTTGCCTTCAAGGACTGCTTCTTCCAATTCTGTTTCCTATTCTTAAACGAGTTCTTTCTTTTCTCTTCCATGGTAGCTACCTAGTTACTGTATTTTAGATAGTTGGTCTGCTGCTAAACCAGAATATATATGGCAGTCAAAGGAAAAGATGGCAAAGAGTACACAAGCAGGTATGCAAGCACAGGAGCAAGGTGAGATGACAGGCTTAGTATGACCTCCGAGCCTGTCTCTTCCAGTGCTTTCAAGGATAACTTCCGCAAATTCTGACTGCATCTACCCACCTGGAGTCAGAAAAGAGCATTCTAGCTCAATTATTGGGAAAAAACCTTGAGATCACCTAGTCCTCCACCTTCTGAGGTAGTCTGCACACCCTCTAGGCTTAAGGAGGGACAGAAATCCAAGCCCACTGAAGGATCCACAAAGCAGCACAGCCTGGCCACCCTGGGTCTGGACCCCAGCACTGACACTGCTCACACACGAGCTGAGCTGTTGAGCCTCTTTGTACGCTCTGTGTTGCAGCAAAGAGTCCCACTTCCCTGCCACATGCAGGGAACTGCTATGTGGAGATGTCCTGCTCACAAGAGATGAGCCAACATGCTTTTCTCACCAGGGATGGGCTACGGCCAGAGTCAGAAGGTGCCTTCCCCACACCATCCCAGCAGACACCTGCCTGGGTAGTGTGGTTGCAATGCCTAGACTCCCCCCAGCTCCTTGCCTCATGTGTACAGCATTTCCCCTCCCTTCTCTGTCCTGAGCTCTTCTATATTGCTGGTGATTGTCAGCTGACAAAATCTCCCTGGAAGCCAGTTTCAGGAGAGCTGGAAAAGCTCTAGACAATAACATCATGCCTCACTGGCTGACATCCCACAAGCGTGTGTCTGACTCCTTGTTTTCCTTTCCTTTCCACCCCTAGTCCAAAAGAAAATAAAAGTAGTCGGAGCTTATTCTAGCCAGCTGGCTACCTTAAACAGACACCAACCCTGCTTGTAGCCCAGATGCATCAATACTCAGAGACAACTCTAACATCTGTGGTTTTTATCTGGATACAAAATATTGTGCTGTACCCACCACGCTGCCCCACTCCACTGTCACCAGTGTAAGTGCCACCTACTCTCAAATGCTCCGTCCTCCTCATCCTCACTGCCTTCCTCTTCCTCCACTGGCTTTTGGCAAGGGTCCTAGTCAGGGTAAAGTCCTCCTCTGAGCACAACCATTACACTGGCATTGTTGGGAGTGAGGGAGCCCTCTCAGGCAATCAGTCTTGTTCTGGAGACCAAGGGTATATAGAAGATACATAAAGAACATAGGGGATGTGAGGCAGCAGGTTTTGGACTTGTATTTCTTTTTTGGTTCCATACACACAGCTGAAACACAGAGCAGAGCCCTTGCCCTGGGATGCTTTATGGATGGCATCCCTCTAAACCCTCCATGTAACTAAAAGTTTAAAGCTCCTGCGGAACCAGAGGAGAAGATAGGGTGGGCTGGAAAGACCCTTCAGGAGGAATGACAGGTCCTGGTTTACTTGGGGGACCCTGTGGTGCTGTTGGAGGCAACTGAGGCGGGGCAGATGACTGGGCAGGACTTGCCTACCTCTCTCATGGGGGCTGACTAGGTGGGCTGGAGTAGAAGAGCATGGATGTTCCTGCAGCTGAGCAAGGTTTCTTCAGAGGGCCAAACCTGGAAACGTGTTAAGCCTAAGGCCTGCTCTTTTTTCTTGTTAACTCACCCACTTCAGGCTATTCTAGAGTTGCTCAGCAACTCTTTTCAAAAGCAGCTGGTGTGACTTCTGCACCACCCTAGAGCATGGAGCCTGCAGGGAGGCTCTTCTCTGCAGCATCGGGGACATCTTCTTCATCTCAGCCTCTGTGGGAGGAAAGAACAAAGTTATTTTAGGAACTGAATAACAACAACAGGTTTTGTCTCTTGCCAGAAATAGTGCGCAGCATTTGTCTCCTGACTTGCTGCCCTGAAGAGAGGACTCACGCTGGAAGCCCCAGCCACCCCACGCTTACCCTGAATGTAAACCCAAGGGAGGTGTTCACAGCCATGTTCCTGGCACTGGTCAGCTCTGGCTGGCCCAGGCCTGGGTATACTTTTAAGAGTGGTACCAGGTGGGGTCCCCTGGTCTCTGCATCTTGAGCTTTCAGGCGGGCAGCTAGGTTTGCAAACCGAGCACTCACCACGTAGAAGTACAGAGAGGTCCTGAGGAAAAATTATGAAGAATAAACCCTCCAAGACCCTGAGTTTCTTCTGCCAGTGCCAAGGAAAGGCTGGTATGGACAAGGGTCAAGCAGAGCCAGTTCTGTAGATGGCATGTTCAGTTACGGGCTGACCTTGGTGAGACAAGTGTTTGTCTGTGTTAATAGGACTTTTGTGAACCAGGGTGCCAGGAATATCTGATAGCCACAACAACGCTGTGGGTCCAGCTGGACATTTTAATGCAGCATAAAGATCATAGGACAGACATGGATGCTTGTGCCTGGATAGATATGGGACATGCATGGTGATATTTACCTACACTCATAAGGCAATTTGAGATTTACTGAGAGCTGCTACATTCAAAGTCTTGCAAAACTTTGAATTACAAAAACGTTTTCTTTTAATTTCTAAATAAAATAGCAGCACTGCTTAACAAAACTATTTTGGGCAATGTACTTAGTGTCAGGTTGACTTCTATATGACTCTGTAAACTTAAACATGGCATAACCCTAGCTCTTGGACTCTTTTAGTAAGTTAAGGTAAACTATAGCTATGGTTCTTTCCAATGTTTAAGCAATATAACAATTAAGGATTGTTAGTATTATGTTTCTTCCTTTCCAAATTGAAAAGCACCAAATTAGGACATTTCTACCTGGTAGTAAAGAAATATAAAATTAAACTATGTTCTTCCAGTGATGTAGTGATAATTAAAAAAAAAAAATAAAAGAGACAAACTGATTGTTTGGTAAATAAAAACTTATGTAAACTTGCATACTTGATAGGTAGCAATAAATAAATAATTTCTTTATTGTTCTACACTGAAGTAGATTAAATCCATTTACCTATGTTTCTCCTTGGCTACCCCATGGCTCTCTATATTGGCCTTATATTTAATACTTAGTCACATATTTTCACTACAGACTCATTTATTCTTATTCTGTGGCTAGAAGCACACCACACATGAATTTAGGTACTACTACTGGATTTCACAGGGAATGGAAAAAAGAGACAGAAAACTCAGATTACTCACCATTAAACCTCTTCCAAATAATTTGGCAAAAGCATTCCACATTTTCTGTCACTAAATAAACAGAGAGAAGCCAAACGTTTTGAAGTTTCAGTCACTAGGGACCCCCAGTGACGTTAATGCTCCTGGAATGTCATTTGACTAGTTATACCAAATGGCTTGTTTTCTTTGTCCCTGAATAGAGCTTCTCCTTTAAATAAAATAGTAAACAATAACCATCATTACAATTCTTCATAAAACCTTCTAAAATTAACTATTAAGATTTTACTCTCTTGTGTGCTTTTAAGGATGTTTAGCTGAATATACGAAATGGAAAATTTCCCTACAAAGCAGAAAACAGACCAGGGCCAAGGGGGTGCTGAGGACAAATGACTGAAAATCATCTATCAGATCCTAACTAATACTTCTTCGTAAAAGGCAGTAAAGTAAAATAGCAGAAAAATAATAATGGAAAACACCCTCACTATGTCCAAATCTGTAGAAAAGCAGGGAGGAAAAGCCTCTAACTGTATTTGCAGCAGGAAGAACAAGGTGCAGTACTTCTCTGTGCCACATGAGCCATGACTCAGAAGCTGATGTACCAGGGAGGCTCCAGGCCTTCTCCTGTACGTGTACACACTGTCCCCTGTGCTGCCCATAGTGTCTCTCCCATTGCTGAGTAAAGTGAGGTGGTAGAGTTTCACCCTGCTCCCCATGTAGATCCTGGCTCTTTCTGCTGCCAGTACCTGGGAAGCTGGGAATGGCCTAGAGGCTGATCCTTCAAAGCAGGAAGATGGGAAAGTCCCCAGTTAAGGACATTTAAGGAAATTGAAGAAAATGGTAAAATTCCACTGAAAATAAAAGGACTGAAGAACATTTTAAAATCCCATTAGCTTCAACAAGAATCTAATATTAAAGGCAAGTGCATAATTTTGTGAATAAGGATTCTTTAATGACCCTTAAATCTACAGCTGTCTCATCAACATTATCTAGAGTGGAACCAGAAATTATTTCCGGTAGTCTGATGCTAAACTACTTGAAAATTAAACTTTATGATGAGCAAGGGACAATGATTCATGTTAGAGTTCTACAGTTCCTTTTTTTCCTGTCAGTCAAAACTGAACCTAAATCTTCCCCTCGCACACACAAAATCCTTGAGAGTTTTCATTACTGCCCATTTTTATTAATTTATTTGTAGTTCTTATTTTTAAAAAAACAACTAGATAGTAGTTATCTAGTAGCTATGTTTGCCTGGTTTAAGACTTCATAAAACTCCCTTAAAAATTGATGGTCTCATAAAGTAGCAGTCAAACATGTAGAAATCATATCTTTCATAGCTTAACTGAGCAAATCTATAAAATAAAACCTATGTAGCTTTAAAACATCATCAGCATGTGCTGCCAGCTCTCATCCTACTACAAGCAGGTGGTGTATCCTGGAGTGCTCCATCCATCCAAGCAGAGTCAGCACCAATGCTCCTGTCCCTCAGCAAAGCTGAGTGAGTTGAGCACCATGTGTGGGGCGGGTGGCCACACAGACAATGCCTAGAGGTGGGCAGCCACAGAGCCCTGGTCCCATGTCCCAGCTGCGTGTGGAAAACACCCCAAATCACAGACCCAGTAGTCAAAGTCCTGTACTTACGAGGAGTGTTAGCCAACCTTTTCATAGTGCTGGCTTCTTATTCAAGTCAGGCCTTTTCAGGCTGTTCACTGTTCCCTAAATACTTGTTGAAAGTAATCTGTGAGAGGAAAAAACCCTGATCTTATACTCTTTGGCAGCTTGAAACACCATAATGATACTGGATTTTTGTTTTCCTTTAAAATTGTAAGACAGGACTACAACTGTAGATCTTGTATTTTTTAATTGTCTCATCTCTAAGCTTCATTCACCTTCTGAGATAGAGAGACCTGTTAATAAAATAAAAATTTGTAACAGGAAGTTTAAATTTTTTGAGTGTTTCAGGGTTTTTCAATAAAATAAGAAAAACCTCTGGAATGCTTGTACATTTAATATTTCTTGCCTTTCCCCTTGTACTCCTACTGCTTCTACCTCTCTTTACATTCCACTCTGAAGAAGAGAGAGAGAAAGAGCTGTACTATAGAATAAGAGGTCATTAGTAGTTTTGGCCCTTCCTATTTTTGCTGTTTTTAAGGAGAAAATTTGCTTTTTCTCCTGAAACTTTTATCGTATTCTACAGGTTTCTGTTCTATATGGTTGTACACCATGTACACCATGGTTGTACCATGGAACTCGGACTCAGATGTTCCCCAACAATATCTATCCTTCTAGTAGTTCTTACCTTAAACACAAGATGTCAGATTTTCAGCCCAAATATCTTTAAGCGGGTCAAAAATTTTTTTGGCATTAGATAAACTCTAGTATTACTTGAAAGAAGAAAAACACTAAAAAATTAAGCAAATAATGATTGCGCAATCTCTTTGACTGGAATCACAAGGCTTTGACTATTAGTTCTTTGTTTTTATAAATTACTGCCATGCTGGAGATGCCAGACTAGGAAATTGGATCTGGCTTTCCATATCCTGAGACCGGCAAAAGACAGAACACAGCATCATCGTTTGATCTTGGTAAATTTTATTTAATCACCAGAGGCCTGCTGTGTCCCTTCTATGCCGTTCTGAAAGACCATACAAACGGGAGACGCAGACAAAAACATATATGTAGAATTATGGGTTTGGAATAAATCATAAAATCTTTCTGTTTAGATAAACTCTCTGAAAGTGGAGATGTTTGACAATAGGGTCTTGTCCATTGCACAAAAGTAGAAATGGTTCTGAGACATGAAGCACGATCTAGACCTAAATGTTCCCAAAGCTATTAACGTGCAGCACTGTGGATCAAAACTAATGCTACAATGGAAAAGTGCTTCTGTATTTAATCTTGTGGTCTCTGATCAGATCCAGCTCTAAACACATGTGATCTGGCTGCCAGCTGAAGGCTCCCTGAAGGAGCAGATTCCTGGTTTGAAACTGCAGAATGCCACTCACATGCATCATGCTTCCTTAACAACTGCTCTGTAGCTTTCACTATAACATGCATTTAATAAAATTTCTTTTTTGCATAAGTTCCATGTTGATTTTACACAGGGTCCTATATTTGATAAAGGTTTCCTTTCTAGTCAACTGATGCATTTCACTGATGATTTTGATTACAAATCTCAGAGCCAGTAGAGAAGGGAATTCACCCTTGTAGGTGACTTGGTAGGTGAAGGAAGGTCCTCACACCATGTTTTCATATATTGTTTGTAATATAATCTAGAAAATATTAACTGCAGTACTATATATGTACTACATACGTTTAAAAAAAAAATGTTAAACCCTTCTGTGTTTGTTTTCCTCTAGGCTACAGCCAAACCTGTTTGAATGCTTTAGGATTTGAAATGATAATAGAATTAAAGCACTTACAGTTGTTCCTTATTTTGGTGCAGAGCTTAAAGATGATCAGTGGAAGAACAAAGAAATATGAATACTACAAGCAAAATCTGCAAAGCAAAAATCCGCAGCAAACAGCTTAATCACTTAATATATGGCAAGATATCAGGAAGGCGAATAATCTCCTGGAAGCCTCCACTTTCAAAAACAGAAAGAAAATTCAGAAACAAATAGATCTATACTGATAAAGTCACAGAAGTTTGCTTCAGGAAGCAAACCTGTAGAGGAGTGGAGGCAGAACTTCCAAAAGAGAGGGGCAGAACAGGCAACCTACTTGTTTTCCTCCTGAATTCTCTGCAACAGGATTTCCTTGTCACATCATGCAGAGCCATGTAAATATACCCCCTTTGGCTACGTGACAGGAATCATTTCCTCCACCGTGTTTGCAGGGAAGGAAAGCAAAAAAGAGAGGTCAGGATCTTGGGGATTTGTATTAGCAGATAGCACTTAGTCAGGAGAGGGATAAAGATTACAGGGGAAGTGGTGTTATTGGTCTGTAATCCTTTTCTGTCACATATACTTTTTATATTAATCATAAGAAATATGTGGAAAAAATTAAGCTTTACTATTTTTCACTTTCAATTTCTAATTGGTGCTTAATTCAGGGTATAAAGATTTCAAAATGAACCTAGAACAAGCTAACAAGCTGAAATTTTGTTAGCATCCACAAATGCGAAAGTAAAAGTTTTCCTGCCCAGGTTTTCAAATATTTCTGTGCATATCTCTACCCCAAAGAAAGAAACATGGGAAAACAGGCATTTTAAATCACAGCAAGTTTATTGGCATGTTCTTAGCTGTGTTCTCTCTGCTGCACACATTTAAACGCTGAACTGTAGCTTAGATTAGATCATCTAGTTTTAGTATTATTTCACATTACACCACAAAACCAAGGAAAGTTAAAATGGTATGACTGTGTGCCTAGGGCATCTTTTCACTTTCTGAACTGAAAGTTCAAGACATCCGTTTTCAACAGCCTAAGAAGTGTGGACCTTGCCTAAATGAAAGCGAGGAGACAGCTGCACTGGAATCCTTTAAGTGCTGTAACCCCATTCACATGGATGCAGTTTTGCCAGTTCAAAGCCTTAAGCTTTCTAAATAGGAAAGAGAAAAGACTGCTCCCATATAAAAGCACCCAACATATCCACATCCGCACTAGGAACAGCATCAGTATAATTCCCAGGCAAAAGACTGTACTGCAGGCAAAGCTGTTAACCTGGAAAAAGCACGTTGGCTTCCTTAATGGTCTGTTTGCAGGAATTGCTGCGATTCTTCCCGATAACGCTTCTGTGTATCTCAGTGCTCCAGAAGAGCTGGGACCCTAATTCATGCTTAACACAGTCACACAGAAGATTTCCAGACTCCTGCAGCAGTACCATGCCTAAGCACTCAGGTGACATGAACAACTGCTTTTATCAGGTCTGGTCAATGTGCGGAGGTTTTTCTGGTTACAAATCAATTCATGAAAACCAACACCAGAAGAGACTCTTCTAATAGCTTTGAGTCTTACTTCCCACCTATGTGATGTGTACTCTGTACACATTTGATGAAAAGATAACTTCTAGAAAAGCATCTGTCCTTGAAGACTCTAAGCACTATAAAATCTATACTAGACATTTATGTTGAAACATAGTAGTTTATTTTTTATTACATTAAGGCATTTATTCAACAAGACTAACACACTCAGGTTAAAACCCTCTGTACAACTGCTCCGTCCTTAACATTAGTTATTCACCAGCTTTTAGTCACTGTATTTATTTCCACTCTGCTCATGAAATTATTGAGCTGTGCTAGGACTTGGACTAATCTCTACTGAACTCTGCTGGAAACAGCCCCACCTGATGATCCTTTCCTACTGATAGCTACTTCTTGAATTCAGTTACCAGTTTTTCATCTATTTTACATGTGTACTACTTCAGTTGCAATGTGAAGTGTTTTCAAACAAGAATATTATGCAGCATTAAGATAAACACCCATTTTTAAATACATGCATACTTAGTCAATTTTAGACATTTTAGGCCAATTTCTTGTCCTGTTCATGTGACTAAGGAAGCTGGGCGGACTATCTAGAGATACATGATATTAACATACACCGCTAGCTGACATTTAAATAAACATTTCTTGGTTTGGGTATTGTTTCATTGGCATTGACGCAGGTTATACCAGTTTATCTTCACTGGTTCTGAACTGGACCGATTTAATTTCTGATTTAAAATCATGCTGTTAGTCCCGTGTTCGGATCAATTCTTAGCTTACAAAAATTTACCATATACCTCATAGTTGTGTTCTGAAGGAACCACAGATAAATATTTTGACTGAAAGATAAGAATTACTCGATAAATGCACTTCGTTAGTATCGGCAGCATAAAGAAAGCCTACAGCTGTTTCACAGATGAATTGCTTAACCAGCAGTCTTCTAGCGTTAGACCTTTTCACATACAAAAAGTTCATAGGTGATAAAAACTTAAATATGACTGCAATTACACAGTTATATATTGATCTCCCACGGGTGCTCTCTTCTCCTTATTTTTATATTCTCTCTTGTAAGCAGATTGAATTGCTCCAAGTAGCAGGTGAGGTCACACTAAATCAAGCAATCATAAGTAGTCAGATACCTCCTGATCTAATTAATACAAGGAACACTCTTTATTGCAATTGTATTTACTATTTTTTTTAAAATCTGCCACTGTTCATGTAAAAGTGAAACTTCTGACTTGGCACTGAAGAAAATGATGGTGAGTCTTATTCAAGTTTGTCTGAGGTTTAAAGTTATACCAGTGCTTTTTACAGTGGTGCTCCAAAGCTCCATCAGAATAGTTAGTCTTGTTCCTTGTCCTTATGAAAGAGATTCACAAAGCAAGAACCCATCACAACTGTTGGCTTCCCAGCAGACAGGCACGAGTGGCTCCTTGGAAAGGCTCCTATGATAGCTTAGCATTTTTGAGATTTTTTTTTTAATGTCACTGATAAGCATACCAGATCCGCAAAACAAACTGCAGGGCTTCCACCGCAACCTTGGCTTGCCAGCAGTCTCAGATTCCTCTCTGACAGCTTAAGGATTTTGTATTCTGTCCAGACAGTATCATCAAATGTTACATTTTTTCCACCCAGTTATGCTTTCCTGGGATATGAGGTTTACTGATACCCTTTCATAACTCCAAGGATTGTTTCAACATCTCTTTTTCTTTTTATAACTCCATCCAGGACTCAATCTGCAAACCAACAACTAACCTTGTTGTTAGGGCAAGATGTACTAACGCTGCTTCTAAAATGGCTACTAAAAAACAACTTTTGCAGGGAGAGCGCAAACCGTTTCTCACCTATACTTACCAAATTCCTAACTGAACTTAACTGTTCTTTAAAAACAGCTTCCTACTGCAGTTCGTTGATTGCCCTAGTTGGCCTGCACCTTTAATATTATTACTTTTGGCATGTTTTAAAACAAGATATATTAGAGAAGGTAGGAAAAGACTTTTAGGAACAGTCTTTTCAAGGTTGCCGAGTACTACATGCAAAAAGTTTATGTTGTGTGCAGACTTATTAATGGCATATGTACAAATGTATGGCTGTTTTCAGCTGTATACAGTAATTCCTAAGGCAAAATGCATGCCATTTATCAACACTTTTTTCAACATATGCAATGAAGTCTTTAAGAATCAGCCTTTAGCTTAACTATGTGGGAGCAAAGAATGTCCCATGCAAACAGTTCACAGCAAAAATAGTGAAATTACCTTTCAAGGAAATTATTTAACTGCTTCCCTGTTAATTGCTGTGTCTTAGCAGCCCTTCAGAAAAGAGGTGCCACCTGACACTGTGTTGTGTCACATATTGGATGTGTACTGCAGCAAATAAACTGTTAGGTTTTGTCAAGGCAATTTGCTGCCTGTTCCCATTTCTGATGCTTCTCAATCCCCATTGCAGTCAAACTATCTATAGAATGATCAGTACAACATACAGAATAATCAATATGCCACTACTTCAATTTTGCAGAATCACAATTCCTTTTTTCCATCCAACTGTGAAGATTTTCTGACCAAGGCACCTCTACAGTGAAGCTAGCTTTACAGGCTGGAAAACACAGGGGGGTTGCAAATTAGGGTCAAAGCCATAAAACGAACCTTTATTTTGACCTGTGATGGTATGAAACCAGCATCATCTTACTCTGCAGAATGACTTACTGAGTGTAAGCAGACGTTACTTCTTGTGGCAGTAATAAAAATACATTTGTGGAAAGGAATTACAGTATTATGCTCCTGCTGGTGAGTTAGATTTTATTCTGGCTATTCTTTCCTTAGTAGAATTTTCAGACCTGTCCTACAAATATTTGCTTTGGTACATTAGGTAAAATCCCACTGGAAATCTGGACACATTATCTGAGTGAGGGAAAATTTTTAGATTCCTGCCTTCTTACACAAAGAGACTGTGAGGCTGAAGGTGGGTTAAGTTCCTGGTGTTAGCTTATGCATGTAAAGCCCTCACAGCACACATGTGCTATTCAGTAATGACTACAGCCCAGCAGAAAAATTCTTGTGAATGTGGTGTTCCCCAGTCAAATGAAGTAAAAATAGGGAGAAGTATCTGAACATACATAATTTTAAACTATAAAATTTGCTATTAATTAGCTAATTTCACATGACACACTGCGTGTTGAAATGACTGTATTTTGTCTGTGGTATGGCAATACCTCGAGTCCTCAGCCGAGACTGGGGGGGTTCACTGGGCCCTGTGGTGCTACAGCTGCAAACACTCCTTGTCACACACGGCTTACAGTCTAAATAATTGAGACAGGCAAAGGGTAAAAGGAGAAACAGAGATACAGGAGTATCTCGTCCAAGGCCACACGCTGGTCAGTCACAGAGCTGAGATTAGAACGGGGGCCCCCAGGCCTCCACTGCAGTGCCCTCGCCGCAAGACCGTGCTGCCCGCTCCTGCTCGGCTCGCAAAGGCAGCCCTAATTGTTACAGCAGCCCCTTGCAGAAGCAAAAAGTCTCTACGGAGTCACAAAGCATGTAATGGGAGCCTCTGCTGATAACAGAGGGTTTTGTCAAATTACAGAGATGAGCAGAAGGAAGCCTTCAAAACCATTCTGAAATTTGGCTTTGAGAAGTAAAGAAGCATAATTAAAAAACAGCTAATTTGAACAGCTTTATGTATCCCCACTGTCTGATCAGGTTAATTACTTAATTTGATTATTTTCTGAAATCCTTTTAAATTATTAATATTGTAAAATAAACCCTCTAGGACAAAATGATAAAAGCATAATTTGGTAATCTTCTAATAAGGGTAGACAATTGTTTTAAGAAATGTTCAACTGTTTTTCAGGCCTGAAGCTAAGAAGGAAAAGATAGCAATTGGCACATCAGAGAATTACTCATGATATTTTTGAAAACGTAGCTGCTAATAGAATGTTTTTTATTTTAAAAAACATTCTATTTGTGTGTCATTTTTCATAGTTAATTAAAACAATAATAGCTATAAAATATATTTGCCCTTCAGCATAACTTACTCTCGCTGTGCTGTTGTCAGGTAATCCTGTGGCCAGCTATTACTATAAAAATAACTTCAAAGGCATATTAATAAATATAATGCAGTAATGAAGGATTCTTTCTCTGGGAGAGTCTAAAAATGCTGATGTAGTTTGGAACGGTCTCATGCCCATACTGCTGCTGACAGTGGTAAATAACTCAGAATTACTGCATCGCATCCAGGCTGTGCATCAAGGCATTTCATTCCAGATTAATGTTGATAAATGATTTGGGTGTTGTCTGCTGTTAAGGAGATCAGTGATTGTGGGATACATAGAGCATAGCTTGACTCAGGGGCAGTTCTGGGACTAACAGTGAATAAGCCCACCTGGGGAAGTGATCCACAGTCATGAGATTACCAGCTCAGTCTCTCAGTTTTAACCTCAAGAACTTAAAAATATATACTACTGCTCTATTTAAAGCTTGGGGTTTAAGTACCTTGCTTCACTCAAGTGGTTCTTTGCATTTGCTGAAGGTGAAAGTGATTCCCAAGTCGCGAACCCAGGTGACATGAGGGATGATAATGTAGTAAGACAGTCTAGGAAGAATAAAAGATTTGGGTGAGGAGGAGGAGGAAGTTTCTTCCATCAGCTTAAGCTGCTGCTGAGTCTAGCCCTCAGCGGGAAACTGGATTCAGCAAGATCAGGAATAGAAACACCATCATGAATCTGTCTACAAAGCTATAGGCTAAACACAGAGCTTTGTGGTATTTTCAGGAAGAAAAGATGTGATAGGAAAAAAGAGAAAGATACTAAAAATTAGTGATGCAGGCAGAGAACGAAGAAGAAAACAGTGTCTCAGGAGTAAG